>NC_134529.1:24046853-24357806 GCF_027942865.1 Odontesthes bonariensis | reverse complement strand
CCTCTCTGATGGACCTTGTGATGCCCCTGCCCTTATGGGTTGTCTTTCTACAGGTCCTGTAACAAATGGCACAGAGATATATTTGCATTAATTTAATGTGTATTTAGTGTGGTTTTAAGGTACATACATCAATAACAAATAACATTGCAAAGCATGTTTAACTTGTTCCTCACATTAACATTGGGCACAGTTGTCATATTGAGTCCTTGGTTGGATATCCATTGATTACAGCACATCTCAAGTATGTGAGTGGTAGTCACCACCCTAGCCAAGAGGTTGTACAGACAAAATATGCTTAAATACCATTCTACATGTAAGTAATTACCCTCAGTAGCCTACTAACACTGAGTATATAACAAAAACACAGACTGATCTAGATATCAATAATCCCAGTTATGAGCTGGTTGGTATTTCAATATTTTGAATGACAAAATGCTTATTTTAATTTAAAAAGTGATCAATTTTAAGACATTCTAAAGATACAGGAATGTAATGGTACACTGAGTGTGTGTTGCAATGAGACATGGAGCTTACCACCTATATCCATCTTTTGTTGTGTGAGTTCTTTTAAATTTCATTCTGCTGTTCCAGGCAGGACATCGTTTTTTTCTTGCCAACAGCCTCTTCTTCTGGAGCCATCTTATCAAGTTTTTGCCGCCATGTGCTGTCTTCTGTAGACATTTTATTATCAACGTCATTTTACTGAAAAAAAAATTAAAACATAACGGGTGTAACATTAAATGCATTTATAATATAATACTTGAAAAAATACTGTGAAAAAACATGATTATAAATTTTTATAATTAAATAGGGCCCACTCCGCTGATTGCGTTGCCTTTACAATAATGACTTAAAAATGTATCAACTTAATCTTTACCAGATTCGAAACTCGCGATGGACATTGACGCAACCTTCTCCTCTTCTTGTGCCTTCACCTCGTGGTGATTTTACCGGGCTTTTCACTTGGTCTCTGAATCAAGTCAACGCACTGACTGCAACAACGGAAATACTTCACAATAAGAGCATTGCTTGTGAAAAAAACTAAGACTAAGCACCAATCTTCCATCAGTCACTTTCATAAAGTAACGTTTATTGAACATTTATATTATATATATTCACATGTAATTGGTACTGTAACGCGTACATTGTTATACAGAAATGTATTTTACTTACATTTGGTTGGAGATCTCTGTGTCAACCGGAAGTTGGATCCGACTTATGGTGCTCGCGCAAAATTGATACGAAAGTAGACCGGAGACTTCTGAGAGGGAAAACAACACACAGCTGAAGTTAGCTACAGTTAACAGGTAAGTTATTATCGATTTGCAGACTCCCGTTTTGAAGCCTTGAGCTTTGCAATGTGGTCACCGGCAAACAGTTTTTTTCGGAACCAGAAGCAAACACATTTGCACAGTGACAGCTAGCTAACGTTAGCTAGCTAAAGTTAGCGACACAAAGCAGCCAAAGCAGGCTGTTAACACGTTTTAACTTAACTACGGTAAGTTAGTTTTGTTGCAGCTTGGTTAGCTGCATGTACTCAAATAGGCTACGGGTGAAGTTTAACAATTGATCTGTGACTTGGCTTTGACCTAATGTATTGTTTAATTTTATTATCATATTTTATACTTCTAATGTCCAGAGTCATGCCACGTGGAGTTAGAAGAACAAGGAGTAATAAAAATCCAGTCGATGATGAGTTGGTACAGTCTACTGATGAAGGTAAGTTAATGTTAGCAACTGGGTGGTCCTTAAATTAGTTCCCTCATAGTTGTTAACTCTTATTACAAATTTCTGTGTATGCCATATTTATTAAATTTTAAATATATGAATCAATCAATCAAATAATCTTCCCAAATTAAGTTCATCATTAAAATTCTTGTCATAATTTTCAGGATTTAAACCGTTAAAATGCCAGTTGCAACAAACATACTCATGCTAGAGAAGTTTGGAGTGTGTGTCCACCCTAAAGCAGTTTGATCTCATTGTAAATGTCTCTGTTTTGTCTCTATTTTGGCTGTATGGCGCACGCACACACACCCAATGAACACATATACCCTTTTTCTTAGTAGCCGTTAGGGTTAGGGTTAGACGTCATCCTCACACATCATAATGAACCCAACATCCAGGAAAATGGTCGAGAGCATATCAAGTATCAAAAATGACAACAAAAAAAAATGAAAGAGTGCATGATTTTGGCATTTTGGGCGTTCGTTTGTTCAAGAGTGGTGAATAAATTTAAATCTTACCCTGTGTCTGTAATAGAGCTGCAATAATTATAACTTAACATAATCACAGTTAAGTTTTTTTTTTAATCAAAATGGGTCAGCTCTACAACATTCCATACCACCAGAAAGGCAGTCTTGGATTTGAGTGTTCTGAAAATGACACCCCACTCTTCTTTCTGCCAGCCCATAGGATTTTATGTTGTTATATGTTGTTGTATGTTATTAGTAATTGAAATAGAACAGGCTATAACTGACCACTACATTTGAAATATATTTCTGTTTGTATCTTTTTAGTTGTTGAGATTCAAACCCCGGCTCCAACCATGGATAAATTCCGGCAGGAATTCAAATTAGTAAAGGAGGAGAACCGGCTCCTAAAAGAAGAGATCCGGCTTCTAAAAGAGGAGCGGGATTTCCTTAGAGAGAAAACTGACCCAACCCCAAAAGGTGTCTGTAGGCTTAATAAGTGGCCTTCTATTTTGCATATATTGATTTCAAATCCCCACATCATGGAAATGCATGAAGTATATTACAATAAGTGTTTTTTCATGTGCAAAATAAATAAAATCTCTATCAAAAAATAATTTTAGGAATTGTATTTCTTTTATTGTCAGGGCCACGCAAAAGAAAGGCAAAGGATTTCTCAGACTCTTCGTCTTCTGACACATCATCTGAGTCGGACTCCTCTTCTGAACAGGAGAAGCGGAAGGGGAAGAAGAACAAGACCAAGAAGAAGTCTAAAACATTTGGAAAAAGAGGTAATTTCCATCATTTGGAAAAAAAATGGCCTACAGTTATGTGCATATAGTTTACATTTATATATAATGTATATACCGCCTTGATCACACCATGATAATCAACAAATAAATTGTGCTGTTTGTTTCTCTCCTTATTTAATATAGGGAGAGATGGAATTTAAGCTATATGTATAACTGTACTAGACCTTACATAGTCTGTGGAACTTTGTCATCTTTACATCACAGCAGTTTCTCACAATTCCATTCTAGTCTCAGTGTAGCACCTTCATGTGCTGACTGATTTTAGTAGGCATGTATAACCTACACACATAATCTAGTATTTCATATATATTTACCATATATAAACCTATATTTAGGGCTGGGCCGGTTATGATATGTACATCAGTACATATTGATTCATACACTATTGTGAAGGGTAGTGCTGACACTAGTTGGCTCTGGTTTATAAGTGTCTAACTCTAGAATGCCCTGTTATGTACAATCAGGCTTATCAATTTATTTGTGTAATGCTGATATAAAGTTCATCTGTATTTTCATTTTATGATCTGTCTTGATAGTTCAGAGTCCAGAGGAGGTTGTCCACAGATACCGGGCTGTCCTGAAAGTGTTTAGGCGCACCAGGAGCCTCAATCTCAGCTGCAAATCTCTGGATGTGGACAGAAATACAATTGCATTGTCTGCTGTCATTGCAGATATCATGATTGCCTCAGAGGGTGAGGACTTTGGACCACTGCCGGTGTTCACAGAAGGAGACACTGTTGCCAGCTTTGCAAAAACCTGCATGAACTTCATAGACACTAACAAACGTCTTGAGGAAAAAATTGAGAGAATGAAAAAGGAATCTGAGCTGCTTCCCATAAAATATAAATTTAGGAAGTGAGCGGCCACACATCTCTTGTATGCCACAATGTTGTATACTGTTGTTTACACTTCCAATATGTGCCATATTGTTGTTTGCACTGATTTGTTAAAGTGATGTTATGGTGTTAATGTTTAACCTCAGATTAGTAGGGTCAAAATTACCACGGCAGTCAGTCTTAATGCACTTTGAGTTTTTATTATTGTTATTATTTTTAAGTTCCAGAATTAAACTTTCCTTACCTTTGCATCCAGTTTCAGTTTACTAACCTAAATTATAATTGACATAGCAATGTATCAGAGCCTACATGGTACAAGTTTCTGTTTATTGACTAGTCAGTTATCTATTATCTATTACAAATTATACATGTAAGAACATGGTTATTAAACAAACACAGCTTTCTTTTACAGTACAGTTTTAGTTTACTTACCGAGTAAATTATCATGTATTACATAGTAATATATCTGAACCTACATGGTACAAGTTTGTGTTTATTTGCCAGTGAGGTGAGTTATCTATTACAAATTATATATGTAAGAACATGGTTATTACATGAAAACAAACACGGCTTTCTTTTACAGTACAGTTTTAGTTTACTTACCGAGTAAATTATCATGTATTACATAGTAATATATCTGAACCTACATGGTACAAGTTTGTGTTTATTTGCCAGTGAGGTGAGTTATCTATTACAAATTATATATGTAAGAACATGGTTATTACATGGAAACAAACACGGCTTTCTTTTACAGTACAGTTTTAGTTTACTTACCGAGTAAATTATCATGTATTACAGAGTAATATATCTGAACCTACATGGTACAAGTTTGTGTTTATTCATTGGCAAAGGGAAGGATTTTAATTTAACATACATATAACAGGGAAATACATCCATGATTTATTTTTATTTACCTTACAATTTCAGTGGTAATTACACAATAACACAAAACAATTAACTTTATATTTACTTAATAAATACCTGGCATTTCAGCCATGCTTTCTCTGTACTTACTTCTCATTACAGTGGTAATTTCCCAAAAATACAATATAATTTACAGATAAATACCTAGTATTTCAACCGTAGATTCACTGTATTTACCAGTAGTTATTACCAATAACGCTTTATAATTTACTGGGTAAATTCCCAGTATTTTGGCCATGGTTTCATTGCACTTACCTTCTTATTACAGTAGTTAATACCTAGTAACACATTTTTGGTACCATATATTTACTGGGTAAATAGCTAGTAATTAGGGGACCATAGCTACCTGCTTATCACCATCTTATAACCCAATAATACATTATAATTTATCATATACTTACCAGGTAAATACACCATAGTTTCATTGTACTTACCTTCTTATTACTATAGGTAATTACCTAGTAACACTTTTGTGTTACCATGTATTTACTGGGTAAATACTAGGTAATTAGGGGACTGTAAAAGAAAGCGTTACCTAAACCTCTTTAAATGACCTTGTATGAGAAAGAAAAACAGGAATAGCCTTACTTTTGCGAGTTAAGACGAAATTCGGATTTTTGCTTAAAAACAACAATTCCTTCAGTCAAAACATGTTCAAACTCATTTGTCCTTCATAAGAATCAATTCTAAGTAGGTTCCATGCATATACCTCTTTAAATGTCCTTGTATGAGAAAGAAAAACAGGAATAGCCTTATTTTTGCGAGTTAAGGCCAAATTGGTATTTTTGCTATAAAATGAATTCCTTCAGTCAAAACAAGTTCAAATTCCTTTGTCCTTCATATATATCCATTCTAAGAAGGTTCCATGAAAAAACCTCTTTAAATTACCTTGTTTGAGAAAGAAAAACAGGAATAACCTTACTTTTGCGAGTTAAGAAGAAATTCGGATTTTTGCTTAAAAACACCAATTCCTTCAGTCGAAACAAGTTGAAACTCATTTGTCCTTCATATATTTCCCTTCTAAGTAGATTCCATGCATAAACCTCTTTAAATGACCTTGTATGAGAAAGAAAAACAGGAATAGCCTTACTTTTGCGAGTTAAGACGAAATTCGGATTTTTGCTTAAAAACAACAATTCCTTCAGTCAAAACATGTTCAAACTCATTTGTGCTTCATATATATCATTTCTAAGTAGATTCCATGCATAAACCTCTTTAAATGTCCTTGTATGAGAAAGAAAAACAGGAATAGCCTTACTTTTGCGAGTTAAGACGAAATTCGGATTTTTGCTTAAAAACAACAATTCCTTCAGTCAAAACATGTTCAAACTCAGTTGTCCTTCATATATATCATTTCTAAGTAGATTCCATGCATAAACCTCTTTAAATGACCTTGTATGAGAAAGAAAAACAGGAATAGCCTTATTTTTGCGAGTTAAGGCCAAATTGGTATTTTTGCTATAAAATGAATTCCTTCAGTCAAAACAAGTTCAAACTCCTTTGTCCTTCATATATATCCATTCTACGCAGGTTCCATGCATAAAGCTCTTTAAATGACCTTGTTTGAGAAAGAAAAACAGGAATAGCCTTACTTTTGCGAGTTAAGGCCAAATTGGTATTTTTGCTATAAAATGAATTCCTTCAGTCAAAACAAGTTCAAATTCCTTTGTCCTTCATATATATCCATTCTAAGTAGGTTCCATGCATAAACCTCTTTAAATGTCCTTGTATGAGAAAGAAAAACAGGAATAGCCTTACTTTTGCGAGTTAAGACGAAATTCGGATTTTTGCTTAAAAACAACAATTCCTTCAGTCAAAACATGTTCAAACTCCTTTGTCCTTCATATGAATCAATTCTAAGTAGGTTCCATGCATAAACCTCTTTAAATGACCTTGTTTGAGAAAGAAAAACAGGAATAGCCTTACTTTTGCGAGTTAAGGCCAAATTGGTATTTTTGCTATAAAATGAATTCCTTCAGTCAAAACAAGTTCAAATTCCTTTGTCCTTCATATATATCCATTCTAAGTAGGTTCCATGCATAAACCTCTTTAAATGTCTTTGTATGAGAAAGAAAAACAGGAATAGCCTTACTTTTGCGAGTTAAGACGAAATTCGGATTTTTGCTTAAAAACAACAATTCCTTCAGTCAAAACATGTTCAAACTCCTTTGTCCTTCATATGAATCAATTCTAAGTAGGTTCCATGCATATACCTCTTTAAATGTCCTTGTATGAGAAAGAAAAACAGGAATAGCCTTATTTTTGCGAGTTAAGGCCAAATTGGTATTTTTGCTATAAAATGAATTCCTTCAGTCAAAACAAGTTCAAACTCCTTTGTCCTTCATATATATCCATTCTACGCAGGTTCCATGCATAAAGCTCTTTAAATGACCTTGTTTGAGAAAGAAAAACAGGAATAGCCTTACTTTCGCGAGTTAAGGCCAAATTGGTATTTTTGCTATAAAATGAATTCCTTCAGTCAAAACAAGTTCAAATTCCTTTGTCCTTCATATATATCCATTCTAAGTAGGTTCCATGCATAAACCTCTTTAAATGTCCTTGTATGAGAAAGAAAAACAGGAATAGCCTTATTTTTGCGAGTTAAGGCCAAATTGGTATTTTTGCTATAAAATGAATTCCTTCAGTCAAAACAAGTTCAAACTCCTTTGTCCTTCATATATATCCATTCTACGCAGGTTCCATGCATAAAGCTCTTTAAATGACCTTGTTTGAGAAAAAAAAACAGGAATAGCCTTACTTTTGCGAGTTAAGACGAAATTCGGATTTTTGCTTAAAAACTACAATTCCTTCAGTCAAAACATGTTCAAACTCCTTTGTCCTTCATATGAATCAATTCTAAGTAGGTTCCATGCATAAACCTCTTTAAATGTCTTTGTATGAGAAAGAAAAACAGGAATAGCCTTACTTTTGCGAGTTAAGACGAAATTCGGATTTTTGCTTAAAAACAACAATTCCTTCAGTCAAAACATGTTCAAACTCCTTTGTCCTTCATATGAATCAATTCTAAGTAGGTTCCATGCATATACCTCTTTAAATGTCCTTGTATGAGAAAGAAAAACAGGAATAGCCTTATTTTTGCGAGTTAAGGCCAAATTGGTATTTTTGCTATAAAATGAATTCCTTCAGTCAAAACAAGTTCAAACTCCTTTGTCCTTCATATATATCCATTCTACGCTGGTTCCATGCATAAAGCTCTTTAAATGACCTTGTTTGAGAAAGAAAAACAGGAATAGCCTTACTTTTGCGAGTTAAGGCCAAATTGGTATTTTTGCTATAAAATGAATTCCTTCAGTCAAAACAAGTTCAAATTCCTTTGTCCTTCATATATATCCATTCTAAGTAGGTTCCATGCATAAACCTCTTTAAATGTCCTTGTATGAGAAAGAAAAACAGGAATAGCCTTATTTTTGCGAGTTAAGGCCAAATTGGTATTTTTGCTATAACATGAATTCCTTCAGTCAAACAAGTTCAAACTCCTTTGTCCTTCATATATATCCATTCTAAGCAGGTTCCATGCATAAAGCTCTTTAAACGACCTTGTTTGAGAAAGAAAAACAGGAATAGCCTTACTTTTGCGAGTTAAGTCGAAATTCGGATTTTTGCTTAAAAACACCAATTCCTTCAGTCAAAACAAGTTCAAACATCTTTGTCCTTCATATATAGCCATTCTAAGTAGGTTACATGCATAAACCTCTTTAAATGACCTTGTTTGAGAAAGAAACACAAGAATAATCTTATTTTTGCGAGTTAAGGCCAAATTGGTATTTTTGCTATAAAATGAATTCCTTCAGTCAAAACAAGTTCAAACTCCTTTGTCCTTCATATATTTCCCTTCTAAGTAGATTCCATGCATAAACCTCTTTAAATGACCTTGTATGAGAAAGAAAAACAGGAATAGCCTTACTTTTGCGAGTTAAGACGAAATTCGGATTTTTGCTTAAAAACTACAATTCCTTCAGTCAAAACATGTTCAAACTCATTTGTGCTTCATATATATCATTTCTAAGTAGATTCCATGCATAAACCTCTTTAAATGTCCTTGTATGAGAAAGAAAAACAGGAATAGCCTTACTTTTGCGAGTTAAGACGAAATTCGGATTTTTGCTTAAAAACAACAATTCCTTCAGTCAAAACATGTTCAAACTCCTTTGTCCTTCATATGAATCAATTCTAAGTAGGTTCCATGCATAAACCTCTTTAAATGACCTTGTTTGAGAAAGAAAAACAGGAATAGCCTTACTTTTGCGAGTTAAGGCCAAATTGGTATTTTTGCTATAAAATGAATTCCTTCAGTCAAAACAAGTTTAAATTCCTTTGTCCTTCATATATATCCATTCTAAGAAGGTTCCATGAAAAAACCTCTTTAAATTACCTTGTTTGAGAAAGAAAAACAGGAATAACCTTACTTTTGCGAGTTAAGAAGAAATTCGGATTTTTGCTTAAAAACACCAATTCCTTCAGTCGAAACAAGTTGAAACTCATTTATCCTTCATATATTTCCCTTCTAAGTAGATTCCATGCATAAACCTCTTTAAATGACCTTGTATGAGAAAGAAAAACAGGAATAGCCTTACTTTTGCGAGTTAAGACGAAATTGGGATTTTTGCTTAAAAACAACAATTCCTTCAGTGAAAACATGTTCAAACTCAGTTGTCCTTCATATATATCATTTCTAAGTAGATTCCATGCATAAACCTCTTTAAATGTCCTTGTATGAGAAAGAAAAACAGGAATAGCCTTACTTTTGCGAATTAAGACGAAATTCGGATTTTTGATTAAAAACAACAATTCCTTCAGTCAAAACATGTTCAAACTCCTTTGTCCTTCATATGAATAAATTCTAAGTAGGTTCCATGCATAAACCTCTTTAAATGTCCTTGTATGAGAAAGAAAAACAGGAATAGCCTTATTTTTGCGAGTTAAGGCCAAATTGGTATTTTTGCTATAAAATGAATTCCTTCAGTCAAAACAAGTTCAAACTCCTTTGTCCTTCATATGAATCAATTCTAAGTAGGTTCCATGCATAAACCTCTTTAAATGACCTTGTTTGAGAAAGAAAAACAGGAATAGCCTTACTTTTGCGAGTTAAGGCCAAATTGGTATTTTTGCTATAAAATGAATTCCTTCAGTCAAAACAAGTTCAAATTCCTTTGTCCTTCATATATATCCATTCTAAGTAGGTTCCATGCATAAACCTCTTTAAATGTCTTTGTATGAGAAAGAAAAACAGGAATAGCCTTACTTTTGCGAGTTAAGACGAAATTCGGATTTTTGCTTAAAAACAACAATTCCTTCAGTCAAAACATGTTCAAACTCCTTTGTCCTTCATATGAATCAATTCTAAGTAGGTTCCATGCATATACCTCTTTAAATGTCCTTGTATGAGAAAGAAAAACAGGAATAGCCTTATTTTTGCGAGTTAAGGCCAAATTGGTATTTTTGCTATAAAATGAATTCCTTCAGTCAAAACAAGTTCAAACTCCTTTGTCCTTCATATATATCCATTCTACGCAGGTTCCATGCATAAAGCTCTTTAAATGACCTTGTTTGAGAAAGAAAAACAGGAATAGCCTTACTTTCGCGAGTTAAGGCCAAATTGGTATTTTTGCTATAAAGTGAATTCCTTCAGTCAAAACAAGTTCAAATTCCTTTGTCCTTCATATATATCCATTCTAAGTAGGTTCCATGCATAAACCTCTTTAAATGTCCTTGTATGAGAAAGAAAAACAGGAATAGCCTTATTTTTGCGAGTTAAGGCCAAATTGGTATTTTTGCTATAAAATGAATTCCTTCAGTCAAAACAAGTTCAAACTCCTTTGTCCTTCATATATATCCATTCTACGCAGGTTCCATGCATAAAGCTCTTTAAATGACCTTGTTTGAGAAAAAAAAACAGGAATAGCCTTACTTTTGCGAGTTAAGACGAAATTCGGATTTTTGCTTAAAAACTACAATTCCTTCAGTCAAAACATGTTCAAACTCATTTGTGCTTCATATATATCATTTCTAAGTAGATTCCATGCATAAACCTCTTTAAATGTCCTTGTATGAGAAAGAAAAACAGGAATAGCCTTACTTTTGCGAGTTAAGACGAAATTCGGATTTTTGCTTAAAAACAACAATTCCTTCAGTCAAAACATGTTCAAACTCCTTTGTCCTTCATATGAATCAATTCTAAGTAGGTTCCATGCATTAACCTCTTTAAATGACCTTGTTTGAGAAAGAAAAACAGGAATAGCCTTACTTTTGCGAGTTAAGACGAAATTCGGATTTTTGCTTAAAAACACCAATTCCTTCAGTCAAAACATGTTCAAACTCCTTTGTCCTTCATATGAATCAATTCTAAGTAGGTTCCATGCATAAACCTCTTTAAATGTCCTTGAATGAGAAAGAAAAACAGGAATAGCCTTACTTTTGCGAGTTAAGACGAAATTCGGATTTTTGCTTAAAAACACCAATTCATTCAGTCGAAACAAGTTGAAACTCATTTGTCCTTCATATAATTCCCTTCTAAGTAGATTCCATGCATAAACCTCTTTAAATGACCTTGTATGAGAAAGAAAAACAGGAATAGCCTTACTTTTGCGAGTTAAGACGAAATTCGGATTTTTGCTTAAAAACAACAATTCCTTCAGTCAAAACATGTTCAAACTCAGTTGTCCTTCATATATATCATTTCTAAGTAGATTCCATGCATAAACCTCTTTAAATGTCCTTGTATGAGAAAGAAAAACAGGAATAGCCTTATCTTTGCGAGTTAAGGCCAAATTGGTATTTTTGCTATAAAATGAATTCCTTCAGTCAAAACAAGTTCAAATTCCTTTGTCCTTCATATATATCCATTCTACGCAGGTTCCATGCATAAAGCTCTTTAAATGACCTTGTTTGAGAAAGAAAAACAGGAATAGCCTTACTTTTGCGAGTTAAGGCCAAATTGGTATTTTTGCTATAAAATGAATTCCTTCAGTCAAAACAAGTTCAAACTCCTTTGTCCTTCATATATATCCATTCTACGCAGGTTCCATGCATAAAGCTCTTTAAATGTCCTTGTATGAGAAAGAAAAACAGGAATAGCCTTACTTTTGCGAGTTAAGACGAAATTCGGATTTTTGCTTAAAAACACCAATTCCTTCAGTCAAAACAAGTTCAAAGATCTTTTTCCTTCATATATAGCCATTCTAAGTAGGTTACATGCATAAACTTCTTTAAATGACCTTGTTTGAGAAAGAAACACAAGAATAATCTTATTTTTGCGAGTTAAGGCCAAATTGGTATTTTTGCTATAAAATGAATTCCTTCAGTCAAAACAAGTTCAAATTCCTTTGTCCTTCATATATATCCATTCTAAGTAGGTTCCATGCATAAACCTCTTTAAATGTCCTTGTATGAGAAAGAAAAACAGGAATAGCCTTACTTTTGCGAGTTAAGACGAAATTCGGATTTTTGCTTAAAAACAACAATTCCTTCAGTCAAAACAAGTTCAAACTCCTTTGTCCTTCATATGAATCAATTCTAAGTAGGTTCCATGCATAAAACTCTTTAAATGTCCTTGTATGAGAAAGAAAAACAGGAATAGCCTTATTTTTGCGAGTTAAGGCCAAATTGGTATTTTTGCTATAAAATGAATTCCTTCAGTCAAAACAAGTTCAAACTCCTTTGTCCTTCATATATATCCATTCTACGCTGGTTCCATGCATAAAGCTCTTTAAATGACCTTGTTTGAGAAAGAAAAACAGGAATAACCTTACTTTTGCGAGTTAAGAAGAAATTCGGATTTTTGCTTAAAAACACCAATTCCTTCAGTCGAAACAAGTTGAAACTCATTTGTCCTTCATATATTTCCCTTCTAAGTAGATTCCATGCATAAACCTCTTTAAATGACCTTGTATGAGAAAGAAAAACAGGAATAGCCTTACTTTTGCGAGTTAAGGCCAAATTGGTATTTTTGCTATAAAATGAATTCCTTCAGTCAAAACAAGTTCAAATTCCTTTGTCCTTCATATATATCCATTCTAAGTAGGTTCCATGCATAAACCTCTTTAAATGTCCTTGTATGAGAAAGAAAAACAGGAATAGCCTTACTTTTGCGAGTTAAGACGAAATTCGGATTTTTGCTTAAAAACAACAATTCCTTCAGTCAAAACATGTTCAAACTCATTTGTCCTTCATATATATCATTTCTAAGTAGATTCCATGCATAAACCTCTTTAAATGTCCTTGTATGAGAAAGAAAAACAGGAATAGCCTTACTTTTGCGAGTTAAGACGAAATTCGGATTTTTGCTTAAAAACAACAATTCCTTCAGTCAAAACATGTTCAAACTCCTTTGTCCTTCATATGAATCAATTCTAAGTAGGTTCCATGCATAAACCTCTTTAAATGACCTTGTTTGAGAAAGAAAAACAGGAATAGCCTTACTTTTGCGAGTGAAGGCCAAATTGGTATTTTTGCTATAAAATGAATTCCTTCAGTCAAAACAAGTTCAAATTCCTTTGTCCTTCATATATATCCATTCTAAGTAGGTTCCATGCATAAACCTCTTTAAATGTCCTTGTATGAGAAAGAAAAACAGGAATAGCCTTATTTTTGCGAGTTAAGGCCAAATTGGTATTTTTGCTATAAAATGAATTCCTTCAGTCAAAACAAGTTCAAACTCCTTTGTCCTTCATATGAATCAATTCTAAGTAGGTTCCATGCATAAACCTCTTTAAATGTCCTTGTATGAGAAAGAAAAACAGGAATAGCCTTACTTTCGCGAGTTAAGGCCAAATTGGTATTTTTGCTATAAAATGAATTCCTTCAGTCAAAACAAGTTCAAATTCATTTGTCCTTCATATATATCCATTCTAAGTAGGTTCCATGCATAAACCTCTTTAAATGTCCTTGTATGAGAAAGAAAAACAGGAATAGCCTTACTTTTTGCGAGTTAAGGCCAAATTGGTATTTTTGCTATAAAATGAATTCCTTCAGTCAAAACAAGTTCAAACTCCTTTGTCCTTCAAATATATCCATTCTAAGAAGGTTCCATGAAAAAACCTCTTTAAATGACCTTGTTTGAGAAAGAAGAACAGGAATAACCTTACTTTTGCGAGTTAAGAAGAAATTCGGATTTTTGCTTAAAAACACCAATTCCTTCAGTCGAAACAAGTTGAAACTCATTTGTCCTTCATATATTTCCCTTCTAAGTTGATTCCATGCATAAACCTCTTTAAATGACCTTGTATGAGAAAGAAAAACAGGAATAGCCTTACTTTTGCGAGTTAAGGTCAAATTGGTATTTTTGCTATAAAATGAATTCCTTCAGTCAAAACAAGTTCAAATTCCTTTGTCCTTCATATATATCCATTCTAAGTAGGTTCCATGCATAAACCTCTTTAAATGACCTTGTTTGAGAAAGAAAAACAAGAATAGCCTTACTTTTGCGAGTTAAGGCCAAATTGGTATTTTTGCTATAAAATGAATTCCTTCAGTCAAAACAAGTTCAAATTCCTTTGTCCTTCATATATATCCATTCTAAGTAGGTTCCATGCATAAACCTCTTTAAATGTCCTTGTATGAAAAAGAAAAACAGGAATAGCCTTATTTTTGCGAGTTAAGGCCAAATTGGTATTTTTGCTATAAAATGAATTCCTTCAGTCAAAACAAGTTCAAATTCCTTTGTCCTTCATATATATCCATTCTAAGTAGGTTCCATGCATAAACCTCTTTAAATGTCCTTGTATGAAAAAGAAAAACAGGAATAGCCTTATTTTTGCGAGTTAAGGCCAAATTGGTATTTTTGCTATAAAATGAATTCCTTCAGTCAAAACAAGTTCAAACTCCTTTGTCCTTCATATATATCCATTCTAAGAAGGTTCCATGAAAAAACCTCTTTAAATGACCTTGTTTGAGAAAGAAAAACAGGAATAACCTTACTTTTGCGAGTTAAGAAGAAATTCGGATTTTTGCTTAAAAACACCAATTCCTTCAGTCGAAACAAGTTGAAACTCATTTGTCCTTCATATATTTCCCTTCTAAGTAGATTCCATGCATAAACCTCTTTAAATGACCTTGTATGAGAAAGAAAAACAGGAATAGCCTTACTTTTGCGAGTTAAGACGAAATTCGGATTTTTGCTTAAAAACAACAATTCCTTCAGTCAAAACATGTTCAAACTCATTTGTCCTTCATATATATCATTTCTAAGTAGATTCCATGCATAAACCTCTTTAAATGTCCTTGTATGAGAAAGAAAATACAGGAATAGCCTTACTTTTGCGAGTAAAGACGAAATTCGGATTTTTGCTTAAAAACAACAATTCCTTCAGTCAAAACATGTTCAAACTCCTTTGTCCTTCATATGAATCAATTCTAAGTAGGTTCCATGCATAAACCTCTTTAAATGACCTTGTTTGAGAAAGAAAAACAGGAATAGCCTTACTTTTGCGAGTTAAGGCCAAATTGGTATTTTTGCTATAAAATGAATTCCTTCAGTCAAAACAAGTTCAAACTCATTTGTCCTTCATATATATCCATTCTAAGTAGGTTCCATGCATAAACCTCTTTAAATGTCCTTGTATGAGAAAGAAAAACAGGAATAGCCTTATTTTTGCGAGTTAAGGCCAAATTGGTATTTTTGCTATAAAATGAATTCCTTCAGTCAAAACAAGTTCAAACTCCTTTGTCCTTCATATATATCCATTCTACGCTGGTTCCATGCATAAAGCTCTTTAAATGACCTTGTTTGAGAAAGAAAAACAGGAATAGCCTTACTTTTGCGAGTTAAGGCCAAATTGGTATTTTTGCTATACAATGAATTCCTTCAGTCAAAACAAGTTCAAATTCCTTTGTCCTTCATATATATCCATTCTAAGTAGGTTCCATGCATAAACCTCTTTAAATGTCCTTGTATGAGAAAGAAAAACAGGAATAGCCTTATTTTTGCGAGTTAAGGCAAAATTGGTATTTTTGCTATAAAATGAATTCCTTCAGTCAAATCAAGTTCAAACTCCTTTGTCCTTCATATATATCCATTCTAAGAAGGTTCCATGAAAAAACCTCTTTAAATGACCTTGTTTGAGAAAGAAAAACAGGAATAACCTTACTTTTGCGAGTTAAGAAGAAATTCGGATTTTTGCTTAAAAACACCAATTCCTTCAGTCGAAACAAGTTGAAACTCATTTGTCCTTCATATATTTCCCTTCTAAGTAGATTCCATGCATAAACCTCTTTAAATGACCTTGTATGAGAAAGAAAAACAGGAATAGCCTTACTTTTGCGAGTTAAGACGAAATTCGGATTTTTGCTTAAAAACAACAATTCCTTCAGTCAAAACATGTTCAAACTCATTTGTCCTTCATATATATAATTTCTAAGTAGATTCCATGCATAAACCTCTTTAAATGTCCTTGTATGAGAAAGAAAAACAGGAATAGCCTTACTTTTGCGAGTTAAGACGAAATTCGGATTTTTGCTTAAAAACAACAATTCCTTCAGTCAAAACATGTTCAAACTCCTTTGTCCTTCATATGAATCAATTCTAAGTAGGTTCCATGCATAAACCTCTTTAAATGTCCTTGTATGAGAAAGAAAAACAGGAATAGCCTTACTTTTGCGAGTGAAGACGAAATTCGGATTTTTGCTTAAAAACAACAATTCCTTCAGTCAAAACATGTTCAAACTCATTTGTCCTTCATATATATCATTTCTAAGTAGATTCCATGCATAAATCTCTTTAAATGTCCTTGTATGAGAAAGAAAAACAGGAATAGCCTTACTTTTGCGAGTTAAGACGAAATTCGGATTTTTGCTTAAAAACAACAATTCCTTCAGTCAAAACATGTTCAAACTCCTTTGTCCTTCATATGAATCAATTCTAAGTAGGTTCCATGCATAAACCTCTTTAAATGACCTTGTTTGAGAAAGAAAAACAGGAATAGTCTTACTTTTGCGAGTTAAGGCCAAATTGGTATTTTTGCTATAAAATGAATTCCTTCAGTCAAAACAAGTTCAAATTCCTTTGTCCTTCATATATATCCATTCTAAGTAGGTTCCATGCATAAACCTCTTTAAATGTCCTTGTATGAGAAAGAAAAACAGGAATAGCCTTACTTTTGCGAGTTAAGACGAAATTCGGATTTTTGCTTAAAAACAACAATTCCTTCAGTCAAAACATGTTCAAACTCCTTTGTCCTTCATATGAATCAATTCTAAGTAGGTTCCATGCATAAACCTCTTTAAATGACCTTGTTTGAGAAAGAAAAACAGGAATAGCCTTACTTTTGCGAGTTAAGGCCAAATTGGTATTTTTGCTATAAAATGAATTCCTTCAGTCAAAACAAGTTCAAATTCCTTTGTCCTTCATATATATCCATTCTAAGTAGGTTCCATGCATAAACCTCTTTAAATGTCTTTGTATGAGAAAGAAAAACAGGAATAGCCTTATTTTTGCGAGTTAAGGCCAAATTGGTATTTTTGCTATAAAATGAATTCCTTCAGTCAAAACAATTTCAAATTCATTTGTCCTTCATATATATCCATTCTACGCAGGTTCCATGCATAAAGCTCTTTAAATGACCTTGTTTGAGAAAGAAAAACAGGAATAGCCTTACTTTTGCGAGTTAAGGCCAAATTGGTATTTTTGCTATAAAATGAATTCCTTCAGTCAAAACAAGTTCAAACTCCTTTGTCCTTCATATATATCCATTCTAAGCAGGTTCCATGCATAAAGCTCTTTAAACGACCTTGTTTGAGAAAGAAAAACAGGAATAGCCTTACTTTTGCGAGTTAAGACGAAATTCGGATTTTTGCTTAAAAACACCAATTCCTTCAGTCAAAACAAGTTCAAACTCCTTTGTCCTTCATATATATCCATTCTAAGAAGGTCCCATGAAAAAACCTCTTTAAATGACCTTGTTTGAGAAAGAAAAACAGGAATAACCTTACTTTTGCGAGTTAAGACGAAAATCGGATTTTTGCTTAAAAACAACAATTCCTTCAGTCAAAACATGTTCAAACTCCTTTGTCCTTCATATGAATCAATTCTAAGTAGGTTCCATGCATAAACCTCTTTAAATGACCTTGTTTGAGAAAGAAAAACAGGAATAGCCTTACTTTTGCGAGTTAAGACCAAATTGGTATTTTTGCTATAAAATGAATTCCTTCAGTCAAAACAAGTTCAAATTCCTTTGTCCTTCATATATATCCATTCTACGCTGGTTCCATGCATAAAGATCTTTAAATGACCTTGTTTGAGAAAGAAAAACAGGAATAGCCTTACTTTTGCGAGTTAAGGCCAAATTGGTATTTTTGCTATAAAATGATTTCCTTCAGTCAAAACAAGTTCAAATTCCTTTGTCCTTCATATATATCCATTCTAAGTAGGTTCCATGCATAAACCTCTTTAAATGTCCTTGTATGAGAAAGAAAAACAGGAATGGCCTTATTTTTGCGAGTTAAGGCCAAATTGGTATTTTTGCTATAAAATGAATTCCTTCAGTCAAAACAAGTTCAAACTCCTTTGTCCTTCATATATATCCATTCTAAGAAGGTTCCATGAAAAAACCTCTTTAAATGACCTTGTTTGAGAAAGAAAAACAGGAATAACCTTACTTTTGCGAGTTAAAAAGAAATTCGGATTTTTGCTTAAAAACACCAATTCCTTCAGTCAAAACAAGTTCAAACATCTTTGTCCTTCATATATAGCCATTCTAAGCAGGTTCCATGCATAAAGCTCTTTAAACGACCTTGTTTGAGAAAGAAAAACAGGAATAGCCTTACTTTTGCGAGTTAAGACGAAATTCGGATTTTTGCTTAAAAACACCAATTCCTTCAGTCAAAACAAGTTCAAACATCTTTGTCCTTCATATATAGCCATTCTAAGTAGGTTACATGCATAAACCTCTTTAAATGACCTTGTTTGAGAAAGAAACACAAGAATAATCTTATTTTTGCGAGTTAAGGCCAAATTGGTATTTTTGCTATAAAATGAATTCCTTCAGTCAAAACAAGTTCAAATTCCTTTGTCCTTCATATATATCCATTCTAAGTAGGTTCCATGCATAAACCTCTTTAAATGTCCTTGTATGAGAAAGAAAAACAGGAATAGCCTTACTTTTGCGAGTTAAGACGAAATTCGGATTTTTGCTTAAAAAAAACAATTCCTTCAGTCAAAACAAGTTCAAACTCCTTTGTCCTTCATATGAATCAATTCTAAGTAGGTTCCATGCATAAACCTCTTTAAATGTCCTTGTATGAGAAAGAAAAAAAGGAATAGCCTTAGTTTTGCGAGTTAAGGCCAAATTGGTATTTTTGCTATAAAATGAATTCATTCAGTCAAAACATGTTCAAACTCCTTTGTCCTTCATATGAATCAATTCTAAGTAGGTTCCATGCATATACCTCTTTAAATGTCCTTGTATGAGAAAGAAAAACAGGAATAGCCTTATTTTTGCGAGTTAAGACGAAATTCGGATTTTTGCTTAAAAACACCAATTCCTTCAGTCAAAACAAGTTCAAACATCTTTGTCCTTCATATATAGCCATTCTAAGCAGGTTCCATGCATAAAGCTCTTTAAACGACCTTGTTTGAGAAAGAAAAACAGGAATAGCCTTACTTTTGCGAGTTAAGACGAAATTCGGATTTTTGCTTAAAAACACCAA
Source organism: Odontesthes bonariensis (assembly GCF_027942865.1). Classification (NCBI taxonomy): domain Eukaryota; kingdom Metazoa; phylum Chordata; class Actinopteri; order Atheriniformes; family Atherinopsidae; genus Odontesthes; species Odontesthes bonariensis. The sequence goes on along the minus strand of NC_134529.1, from coordinate 24,338,381 downwards.
TTCCTTCAGTCAAAACAAGTTCAAACATCTTTGTCCTTCATATATAGCCATTCTAAGTAGGTTACATGCATAAACCTCTTTAAATGACCTTGTTTGAGAAAGAAACACAAGAATAATCTTATTTTTGCGAGTTAAGGCCAAATTGGTATTTTTGCTATAAAATGAATTCCTTCAGTCAAAACAAGTTCAAATTCCTTTGTCCTTCATATATATCCATTCTAAGTAGGTTCCATGCATAAACCTCTTTAAATGTCCTTGTATGAGAAAGAAAAACAGGAATAGCCTTACTTTTGCGAGTTAAGACGAAATTCGGATTTTTGCTTAAAAAAAACAATTCCTTCAGTCAAAACAAGTTCAAACTCCTTTGTCCTTCATATATATCATTTCTAAGTAGATTCCATGCATAAACCTCTTTAAATGTCCTTGTATGAGAAAGAAAAACAGGAATAGCCTTACTTTTGCGAGTTAAAACGAAATTCGGATTTTTGCTTAAAAACAACAATTCCTTCAGTCAAAACATGTTCAAACTCCTTTGTCCTTCATATGAATCAATTCTAAGTAGGTTCCATGCATAAACCTCTTTAAATGACCTTGTTTGAGAAAGAAAAACAGGAATAGCCTTACTTTTGCGAGTTAAGACGAAATTCGGATTTTTGCTTAAAAACAACAATTCCTTCAGTCAAAACATGTTCAAACTCCTTTGTCCTTCATATGAATCAATTCTAAGTAGGTTCCATGCATAAACCTCTTTAAATGACCTTGTTTGAGAAAGAAAAACAGGAATAGCCTTACTTTTGCGAGTTAAGGTCAAATTGGTATTTTTGCTATAAAATGAATTCCTTCAGTCAAAACAAGTTCAAATTCCTTTGTCCTTCATATATATCCATTCTAAGTAGGTTCCATGCATAAACCTCTTTAAATGACCTTGTTTGAGAAAGAAAAACAAGAATAGCCTTACTTTTGCGAGTTAAGGCCAAATTGGTATTTTTGCTATAAAATGAATTCCTTCAGTCAAAACAAGTTCAAATTCCTTTGTCCTTCATATATATCCATTCTAAGTAGGTTCCATGCATAAACCTCTTTAAATGTCCTTGTATGAAAAAGAAAAACAGGAATAGCCTTATTTTTGCGAGTTAAGGCCAAATTGGTATTTTTGCTATAAAATGAATTCCTTCAGTCAAAACAAGTTCAAATTCCTTTGTCCTTCATATATATCCATTCTAAGTAGGTTCCATGCATAAACCTCTTTAAATGTCCTTGTATGAAAAAGAAAAACAGGAATAGCCTTATTTTTGCGAGTTAAGGCCAAATTGGTATTTTTGCTATAAAATGAATTCCTTCAGTCAAAACAAGTTCAAACTCCTTTGTCCTTCATATATATCCATTCTAAGAAGGTTCCATGAAAAAACCTCTTTAAATGACCTTGTTTGAGAAAGAAAAACAGGAATAACCTTACTTTTGCGAGTTAAGAAGAAATTCGGATTTTTGCTTAAAAACACCAATTCCTTCAGTCGAAACAAGTTGAAACTCATTTGTCCTTCATATATTTCCCTTCTAAGTAGATTCCATGCATAAACCTCTTTAAATGACCTTGTATGAGAAAGAAAAACAGGAATAGCCTTACTTTTGCGAGTTAAGACGAAATTCGGATTTTTGCTTAAAAACAACAATTCCTTCAGTCAAAACATGTTCAAACTCATTTGTCCTTCATATATATCATTTCTAAGTAGATTCCATGCATAAACCTCTTTAAATGTCCTTGTATGAGAAAGAAAATACAGGAATAGCCTTACTTTTGCGAGTAAAGACGAAATTCGGATTTTTGCTTAAAAACAACAATTCCTTCAGTCAAAACATGTTCAAACTCCTTTGTCCTTCATATGAATCAATTCTAAGTAGGTTCCATGCATAAACCTCTTTAAATGTCCTTGTATGAGAAAGAAAAACAGGAATAGCCTTATTTTTGCGAGTTAAGGCTAAATTGGTATTTTTGCTATAAAATGAATTCCTTCAGTCAAAACAAGTTCAAATTCCTTTGTCCTTCATATATATCCATTCTAAGTAGGTTCCATGCATAAACCTCTTTAAATGTCCTTGTATGAGAAAGAAAAACAGGAATAGCCTTACTTTTGCGAGTTAAGACGAAATTCGGATTTTTGCTTAAAAACAACAATTCCTTCAGTCAAAACAAGTTCAAACTCCTTTGTCCTTCATATGAATCAATTCTAAGTAGGTTCCATGCATAAACCTCTTTAAATGACCTTGTTTGAGAAAGAAAAACAGGAATAGCCTTACTTTTGCGAGTTAAGGCCAAATTGGTATTTTTGCTATAAAATGAATTCCTTCAGTCAAAACAAGTTCAAACTCATTTGTCCTTCATATATATCCATTCTAAGTAGGTTCCATGCATAAACCTCTTTAAATGTCCTTGTATGAGAAAGAAAAACAGGAATAGCCTTATTTTTGCGAGTTAAGGCCAAATTGGTATTTTTGCTATAAAATGAATTCCTTCAGTCAAAACAAGTTCAAACTCCTTTGTCCTTCATATATATCCATTCTACGCTGGTTCCATGCATAAAGCTCTTTAAATGACCTTGTTTGAGAAAGAAAAACAGGAATAGCCTTACTTTTGCGAGTTAAGGCCAAATTGGTATTTTTGCTATACAATGAATTCCTTCAGTCAAAACAAGTTCAAATTCCTTTGTCCTTCATATATATCCATTCTAAGTAGGTTCCATGCATAAACCTCTTTAAATGTCCTTGTATGAGAAAGAAAAACAGGAATAGCCTTATTTTTGCGAGTTAAGGCAAAATTGGTATTTTTGCTATAAAATGAATTCCTTCAGTCAAATCAAGTTCAAACTCCTTTGTCCTTCATATATATCCATTCTAAGAAGGTCCCATGAAAAAACCTCTTTAAATGACCTTGTTTGAGAAAGAAGAACAGGAATAACCTTACTTTTGCGAGTTAAGAAGAAATTCGGATTTTTGCTTAAAAACACCAATTCCTTCAGTCGAAACAAGTTGAAACTCATTTGTCCTTCATATATTTCCCTTCTAAGTAGATTCCATGCATTAACCTCTTTAAATGACCTTGTATGAGAAAGAAAAACAGGAATAGCCTTACTTTTGCGAGTTAAGACGAAATTCGGATTTTTGCTTAAAAACAACAATTACTTCAGTCAAAACATGTTCAAACTCATTTGTCCTTCATATATATAATTTCTAAGTAGATTCCATGCATAAACCTCTTTAAATGTCCTTGTATGAGAAAGAAAAACAGGAATAGCCTTACTTTTGCGAGTTAAGACGAAATTCGGATTTTTGCTTAAAAACAACAATTCCTTCAGTCAAAACATGTTCAAACTCCTTTGTCCTTCATATGAATCAATTCTAAGTAGGTTCCATGCATAAACCTCTTTAAATGTCCTTGTATGAGAAAGAAAAACAGGAATAGCCTTACTTTTGCGAGTTAAGACGAAATTCGGATTTTTGCTTAAAAACAACAATTCCTTCAGTCAAAACATGTTCAAACTCCTTTGTCCTTCATATGAATCAATTCTAAGTAGGTTCCATGCATAAACCTCTTTAAATTACCTTGTTTGAGAAAGAAAAACAGGAATAGTCTTACTTTTGCGAGTTAAGGCCAAATTGGTATTTTTGCTATAAAATGAATTCCTTCAGTCAAAACAAGTTCAAATTCCTTTGTCCTTCATATATATCCATTCTAAGTAGGTTCCATGCATAAACCTCTTTAAATGTCCTTGTATGAGAAAGAAAAACAGGAATAGCCTTACTTTTGCGAGTTAAGACGAAATTCGGATTTTTGCTTAAAAACAACAATTCCTTCAGTCAAAACATGTTCAAACTCCTTTGTCCTTCATATGAATCAATTCTAAGTAGGTTCCATGCATATACCTCTTTAAATGTCCTTGTATGAGAAAGAAAAACAGGAATAGCCTTATTTTTGCGAGTTAAGGCCAAATTGGTATTTTTGCTATAAAATGAATTCCTTCAGTCAAAACAAGTTCAAACTCCTTTGTCCTTCATATATTTCCCTTCTAAGTAGATTCCATGCATAAACCTCTTTAAATGACCTTGTATGAGAAAGAAAAACAGGAATAGCCTTACTTTTGCGAGTTAAGACAAAATTCGGATTTTTGCTTAAAAACAACAATTCCTTCAGTCAAAACATGTTCAAACTCATTTGTCCTTCATATATATCATTTCTAAGTAGATTCCATGCATAAACCTCTTTAAATGTCCTTGTATGAGAAAGAAAAACAGGAATAGCCTTACTTTTGCGAGTTAAGACGAAATTCGGATTTTTGCTTAAAAACAACAATTCCTTCAGTCAAAACATGTTCAAACTCCTTTGTCCTTCATATGAATCAATTCTAAGTAGGTTCCATGCATAAACCTCTTTAAATGTCCTTGTATGAGAAAGAAAAACAGGAATAGCCTTACTTTTGCGAGTGAAGACGAAATTCGGATTTTTGCTTAAAAACAACAATTCCTTCAGTCAAAACATGTTCAAACTCATTTGTCCTTCATATATATCATTTCTAAGTAGATTCCATGCATAAACCTCTTTAAATGTCCTTGTATGAGAAAGAAAAACAGGAATAGCCTTACTTTTGCGAGTTAAGACGAAATTCGGATTTTTGCTTAAAAACAACAATTCCTTCAGTCAAAACATGTTCAAACTCCTTTGTCCTTCATATGAATCAATTCTAAGTAGGTTCCATGCATAAACCTCTTTAAATTACCTTGTTTGAGAAAGAAAAACAGGAATAGTCTTACTTTTGCGAGTTAAGGCCAAATTGGTATTTTTGCTATAAAATGAATTCCTTCAGTCAAAACAAGTTCAAATTCCTTTGTCCTTCATATATATCCATTCTAAGTAGGTTCCATGCATAAACCTCTTTAAATGTCCTTGTATGAGAAAGAAAAACAGGAATAGCCTTACTTTTGCGAGTTAAGACGAAATTCGGATTTTTGCTTAAAAACAACAATTCCTTCAGTCAAAACATGTTCAAACTCCTTTGTCCTTCATATGAATCAATTCTAAGTAGGTTCCATGCATATACCTCTTTAAATGTCCTTGTATGAGAAAGAAAAACAGGAATAGCCTTATTTTTGCGAGTTAAGGCCAAATTGGTATTTTTGCTATAAAATGAATTCCTTCAGTCAAAACAATTTCAAACTCATTTGTCCTTCATATATATCCATTCTACGCAGGTTCCATGCATAAAGCTCTTTAAATGACCTTGTTTGAGAAAGAAAAACAGGAATAGCCTTACTTTTGCGAGTTAAGGCCAAATTGGTATTTTTGCTATAAAATGAATTCCTTCAGTCAAAACAAGTTCAAACTCCTTTGTCCTTCATATATATCCATTCTAAGCAGGTTCCATGCATAAAGCTCTTTAAACGACCTTGTTTGAGAAAGAAAATAGGAATAGCCTTACTTTTGCGAGTTAAGACGAAATTCGGATTTTTGCTTAAAAACACCAATTCCTTCAGTCAAAACAAGTTCAAACTCCTTTGTCCTTCATATATATCCATTCTAAGAAGGTCCCATGAAAAAACCTCTTTAAATGACCTTGTTTGAGAAAGAAAAACAGGAATAACCTTACTTTTGCGAGTTAAGACGAAATTCGGATTTTTGCTTAAAAACAACAATTTCTTCAGTCAAAACATGTTCAAACTCCTTTGTCCTTCATATGAATCAATTCTAAGTAGGTTCCATGCATATACCTCTTTAAATGTCCTTGTATGAGAAAGAAAAACAGGAATAGCCTTATTTTTGCGAGTTAAGGCCAAATTGGTATTTTTGCTATAAAATGAATTCCTTCAGTCAAAACAATTTCAAACTCATTTGTCCTTCATATATATCCATTCTACGCAGGTTCCATGCATAAAGCTCTTTAAATGACCTTGTTTGAGAAAGAAAAACAGGAATAGCCTTACTTTTGCGAGTTAAGGCCAAATTGGTATTTTTGCTATAAAATGAATTCCTTCAGTCAAAACAAGTTCAAACTCCTTTGTCCTTCATATATATCCAATCTAAGCAGGTTCCATGCATAAAGCTCTTTAAACGACCTTGTTTGAGAAAGAAAAACAGGAATAGCCTTACTTTTGCGAGTTAAGACGAAATTCGGATTTTTGCTTAAAAACACCAATTCCTTCAGTCAAAACAAGTTCAAACTCCTTTGTCCTTCATATATATCCATTCTAAGAAGGTCCCATGAAAAAACCTCTTTAAATGACCTTGTTTGAGAAAGAAAAACAGGAATAACCTTACTTTTGCGAGTTAAGACGAAATTCGGATTTTTGCTTAAAAACAACAATTCCTTCAGTCAAAACATGTTCAAACTCCTTTGTCCTTCATATGAATCAATTCTAAGTAGGTTCCATGCATAAACCTCTTTAAATGACCTTGTTTGAGAAAGAAAAACAGGAATAGCCTTACTTTTGCGAGTTAAGGCCAAATTGGTATTTTTGCTATAAAATGATTTCCTTCAGTCAAAACAAGTTCAAATTCCTTTGTCCTTCATATATATCCATTCTACGCTGGTTCCATGCATAAAGATCTTTAAATGACCTTGTTTGAGAAAGAAAAACAGGAATAGCCTTACTTTTGCGAGTTAAGGCCAAATTGGTATTTTTGCTATAAAATGATTTCCTTCAGTCAAAACAAGTTCAAATTCCTTTGTCCTTCATATATATCCATTCTAAGTAGGTTCCATGCATAAACCTCTTTAAATGTCCTTGTATGAGAAAGAAAAACAGGAATGGCCTTATTTTTGCGAGTTAAGGCCAAATTGGTATTTTTGCTATAAAATGAATTCCTTCAGTCAAAACAAGTTCAAACTCCTTTGTCCTTCATATATATCCATTCTAAGAAGGTTCCATGAAAAAACCTCTTTAAATGACCTTGTTTGAGAAAGAAAAACAGGAATAACCTTACTTTTGCGAGTTAAAAAGAAATTCGGATTTTTGCTTAAAAACACCAATTCCTTCAGTCGAAACAAGTTGAAACTCATTTGTCCTTCATATATTTCCCTTCTAAGTAGATTCCATGCATAAACCTCTTTAAATGACCTTGTATGAGAAAGAAAAACAGGAATAGCCTTACTTTTGCGAGTTAAGACGAAATTCGGATTTTTGCTTAAAAACAACAATTCCTTCAGTCAAAACATGTTCAAACTCCTTTGTCCTTCATATGAATCAATTCTAAGTAGGTTCCATGCATAAACCTCTTTAAATGACCTTGTTTGAGAAAGAAAAACAGGAATAGTCTTACTTTTGCGAGTTAAGGCCAAATTGGTATTTTTGCTATAAAATGAATTCCTTCAGTCAAAACAAGTTCAAATTCCTTTGTCCTTCATATATATCCATTCTAAGTAGGTTCCATGCATAAACCTCTTTAAATGTCCTTGTATGAGAAAGAAAAACAGGAATAGCCTTACTTTTGCGAGTTAAGACGAAATTCGGATTTTTGCTTAAAAACAACAATTCCTTCAGTCAAAACATGTTCAAACTCCTTTGTCCTTCATATGAATCAATTCTAAGTAGGTTCCATGCATATACCTCTTTAAATGTCCTTGTATGAGAAAGAAAAACAGGAATAGCCTTATTTTTGCGAGTTAAGACGAAATTCGGATTTTTGCTTAAAAACACCAATTCCTTCAGTCAAAACAAGTTCAAACATCTTTGTCCTTCATATATAGCCATTCTAAGCAGGTTCCATGCATAAAGCTCTTTAAACGACCTTGTTTGAGAAAGAAAAACAGGAATAGCCTTACTTTTGCGAGTTAAGACGAAATTCGGATTTTTGCTTAAAAACACCAATTCCTTCAGTCAAAACAAGTTCAAACATCTTTGTCCTTCATATATAGCCATTCTAAGTAGGTTACATGCATAAACCTCTTTAAATGACCTTGTTTGAGAAAGAAACACAAGAATAATCTTATTTTTGCGAGTTAAGGCCAAATTGGTATTTTTGCTATAAAATGAATTCCTTCAGTCAAAACAAGTTCAAATTCCTTTGTCCTTCATATATATCCATTCTAAGTAGGTTCCATGCATAAACCTCTTTAAATGTCCTTGTATGAGAAAGAAAAACAGGAATAGCCTTACTTTTGCGAGTTAAGACGAAATTCGGATTTTTGCTTAAAAAAAACAATTCCTTCAGTCAAAACAAGTTCAAACTCCTTTGTCCTTCATATGAATCAATTCTAAGTAGGTTCCATGCATAAACCTCTTTAAATGTCCTTGTATGAGAAAGAAAAAAAGGAATAGCCTTAGTTTTGCGAGTTAAGGCCAAATTGGTATTTTTGCTATAAAATGAATTCCTTCAGTCAAAACATGTTCAAACTCCTTTGTCCTTCATATGAATCAATTCTAAGTAGGTTCCATGCATATACCTCTTTAAATGTCCTTGTATGAGAAAGAAAAACAGGAATAGCCTTATTTTTGCGAGTTAAGACGAAATTCGGATTTTTGCTTAAAAACACCAATTCCTTCAGTCAAAACAAGTTCAAACATCTTTGTCCTTCATATATAGCCATTCTAAGCAGGTTCCATGCATAAAGCTCTTTAAACGACCTTGTTTGAGAAAGAAAAACAGGAATAGCCTTACTTTTGCGAGTTAAGACGAAATTCGGATTTTTGCTTAAAAACACCAATTCCTTCAGTCAAAACAAGTTCAAACATCTTTGTCCTTCATATATAGCCATTCTAAGTAGGTTACATGCATAAAACTCTTTAAATGACCTTGTTTGAGAAAGAAACACAAGAATAATCTTATTTTTGCGAGTTAAGGCCAAATTGGTATTTTTGCTATAAAATGAATTCCTTCAGTCAAAACAAGTTCAAATTCCTTTGTCCTTCATATATATCCATTCTAAGTAGGTTCCATGCATAAACCTCTTTAAATGTCCTTGTATGAGAAAGAAAAACAGGAATAGCCTTACTTTTGCGAGTTAAGACGAAATTCGGATTTTTGCTTAAAAAAAACAATTCCTTCAGTCAAAACAAGTTCAAACTCATTTGTCCTTCATATGAATCAATTCTAAGTAGGTTCCATGCATAAACCTCTTTAAATGTCCTTGTATGAGAAAGAAAAAAAGGAATAGCCTTATTTTTGCGAGTTAAGGCCAAATTGGTATTTTTGCTATAAAATGAATTCCTTCAGTCAAAACAAGTTCAAACTCCTTTGTCCTTCATATATATCCATTCTACGCAGGTTCCATGCATAAAGCTCTTAAATGACCTTGTTTGAGAAAGAAAAACAGGAATAGCCTTACTTTCGCGAGTTAAGGCCAAATTGGTATTTTTGCTATAAAATGAATTCCTTCAGTCAAAACAAGTTCAAATTCCTTTGTCCTTCATATATATCCATTCTAAGTAGGTTCCATGCATAAACCTCTTTAAATGTCCTTGTATGAGAAAGAAAAACAGGAATAGCCTTATTTTTGCGAGTTAAGGCCAAATTGGTATTTTTGCTATAAAATGAATTCCTTCAGTCAAAACAAGTTCAAACTCCTTTGTCCTTCATATATATCCATTCTAAGAAGGTTCCATGAAAAAACCTCTTTAAATGACCTTGTTTGAGAAAGAAAAACAGGAATAACCTTACTTTTGCGAGTTAAGAAGAAATTCGGATTTTTGCTTAAAAACACCAATTCCTTCAGTCGAAACAAGTTGAAACTCATTTGTCCTTCATATATTTCCCTTCTAAGTAGATTCCATGCATAAACCTCTTTAAATGACCTTGTATGAGAAAGAAAAACAGGAATAGCCTTACTTTTGCGAGTTAAGACGAAATTCGGATTTTTGCTTAAAAACAACAATTCCTTCAGTCAAAACATGTTCAAACTCATTTGTCCTTCATATATATCATTTCTAAGTAGATTCCATGCATAAACCTCTTTAAATGTCCTTGTATGAGAAAGAAAAACAGGAATAGCCTTACTTTTGCGAGTTAAGACGAAATTCGGATTTTTGCTTAAAAACAACAATTCCATCAGTCAAAACATGTTCAAACTCCTTTGTCCTTCATATGAATCAATTCTAAGTAGGTTCCATGCATAAACCTCTTTAAATGACCTTGTTTGAGAAAGAAAAACAGGAACGGCCTTACTTTTGCGAGTTAAGGCCAAATTGGTATTTTTGCTATACAATGAATTCCTTCAGTCAAAACAAGTTCAAATTCCTTTGTCCTTCATATATATCCATTCTAAGTAGGTTCCATGCATAAACCTCTTTAAATGTCCTTGTATGAGAAAGAAAAACAGGAATAGCCTTACTTTTGCAAGTTAAGACGAAATTCGGATTTTTGCTTAAAAACAACAATTCCTTCAGTCAAAACATGTTCAAACTCCTTTGTCCTTCATATGAATCAATTCTAAGTAGGTTCCATGCATAAACCTCTTTAAATGTCCTTGTATGAGAAAGAAAAACAGGAATAGCCTTATTTTTGCGAGTTAAGGCCAAATTGGTATTTTTGCTATAAAATGAATTCCTTCAGTCAAAACAAGTTCAAACTCCTTTGTCCTTCATATATATCCATTCTACGCAGGTTCCATGCATAAAGCTCTTTAAATGACCTTGTTTGAGAAAGAAAAACAGGAATAGCCTTACTTTCGCGAGTTAAGGACAAATTGGTATTTTTGCTATAAAATGAATTCCTTCAGTCAAAACAAGTTCAAATTCCTTTGTCCTTCATATATATCCATTCTAAGTAGGTTCCATGCATAAACCTCTTCAAATGTCCTTGTATGAGAAAGAAAAACAGGAATAGCCTTATTTTTGCGAGTTAAGGCCAAATTGGTATTTTTGCTATAAAATGAATTCCTTCAGTCAAAACAAGTTCAAACTCCTTTGTCCTTCATATATATCCATTCTAAGAAGGTTCCATGAAAAAACCTCTTTAAATGACCTTGTTTGAGAAAGAAAAACAGGAATAACCTTACTTTTGCGAGTTAAGAAGAAATTCGGATTTTTGCTTAAAAACACCAATTCCTTCAGTCGAAACAAGTTGAAACTCATTTGTCCTTCATATATTTCCCTTCTAAGTAGATTCCATGCATAAACCTCTTTAAATGACCTTGTATGAGAAAGAAAAACAGGAATAGCCTTACTTTTGCGAGTTAAGACGAAATTCGGATTTTTGCTTAAAAACAACAATTCCTTCAGTCAAAACATGTTCAAACTCATTTGTCCTTCATATATATCATTTCTAAGTAGATTCCATGCATAAACCTCTTTAAATGTCCTTGTATGAGAAAGAAAAACAGGAATAGCCTTACTTTTGCGAGTTAAGACGAAATTCGGATTTTTGCTTAAAAACAACAATTCCATCAGTCAAAACATGTTCAAACTCCTTTGTCCTTCATATGAATCAATTCTAAGTAGGTTCCATGCATAAACCTCTTTAAATGACCTTGTTTGAGAAAGAAAAACAGGAACGGCCTTACTTTTGCGAGTTAAGGCCAAATTGGTATTTTTGCTATACAATGAATTCCTTCAGTCAAAACAAGTTCAAATTCCTTTGTCCTTCATATATATCCATTCTAAGTAGGTTCCATGCATAAACCTCTTTAAATGTCCTTGTATGAGAAAGAAAAACAGGAATAGCCTTACTTTTGCAAGTTAAGACGAAATTCGGATTTTTGCTTAAAAACAACAATTCCTTCAGTCAAAACATGTTCAAACTCCTTTGTCCTTCATATGAATCAATTCTAAGTAGGTTCCATGCATAAACCTCTTTAAATGTCCTTGTATGAGAAAGAAAAACAGGAATAGCCTTATTTTTGCGAGTTAAGGCCAAATTGGTATTTTTGCTATAAAATGAATTCCTTCAGTCAAAACAAGTTCAAACTCCTTTGTCCTTCATATATATCCATTCTACGCAGGTTCCATGCATAAAGCTCTTTAAATGACCTTGTTTGAGAAAGAAAAACAGGAATAGCCTTACTTTCGCGAGTTAAGGACAAATTGGTATTTTTGCTATAAAATGAATTCCTTCAGTCAAAACAAGTTCAAATTCCTTTGTCCTTCATATATATCCATTCTAAGTAGGTTCCATGCATAAACCTCTTCAAATGTCCTTGTATGAGAAAGAAAAACAGGAATAGCCTTATTTTTGCGAGTTAAGGCCAAATTGGTATTTTTGCTATAAAATGAATTCCTTCAGTCAAAACAAGTTCAAACTCCTTTGTCCTTCATATATATCCATTCTAAGAAGGTTCCATGAAAAAACCTCTTTAAATGACCTTGTTTGAGAAAGAAAAACAGGAATAACCTTACTTTTGCGAGTTAAGAAGAAATTCGGATTTTTGCTTAAAAACACCAATTCCTTCAGTCGAAACAAGTTGAAACTCATTTGTCCTTCATATATTTCCCTTCTAAGTAGATTCCATGCATAAACCTCTTTAAATGACCTTGTATGAGAAAGAAAAACAGGAATAGCCTTACTTTTGCGAGTTAAGACGAAATTCGGATTTTTGCTTAAAAACTACAATTCCTTCAGTCAAAACATGTTCAAACTCATTTGTGCTTCATATATATCATTTCTAAGTAGATTCCATGCATAAACCTCTTTAAATGTCCTTGTATGAGAAAGAAAAACAGGAATAGCCTTACTTTTGCGAGTTAAGACGAAATTCGGATTTTTGCTTAAAAACAACAATTCCTTCAGTCAAAACATGTTCAAACTCCTTTGTCCTTCATATGAATCAATTCTAAGTAGGTTCCATGCATAAACCTCTTTAAATGACCTTGTTTGAGAAAGAAAAACAGGAATAGCCTTACTTTTGCGAGTTAAGGCCAAATTGGTATTTTTGCTATAAAATGAATTCCTTCAGTCAAAACAAGTTCAAATTCCTTTGTCCTTCATATATATCCATTCTAAGTAGGTTCCATGCATAAACCTCTTTAAATGTCTTTGTATGAGAAAGAAAAACAGGAATAGCCTTACTTTTGCGAGTTAAGACGAAATTCGGATTTTTGCTTAAAAACAACAATTCCTTCAGTCAAAACATGTTCAAACTCCTTTGTCCTTCATATGAATCCATTCTAAGTAGGTTCCATGCATATACCTCTTTAAATGTCCTTGTATGAGAAAGAAAAACAGGAATAGCCTTATTTTTGCGAGTTAAGGCCAAATTGGTGTTTTTGCTATAAAATGAATTCCTTCAGTCAAAACATGTTCAAACTCCTTTGTCCTTCATATGAATCAATTCTAAGTAGGTTCCATGCATAAACCTCTTTAAATGTCCTTGTATGAGAAAGAAAAACAGGAATAGCCTTACTTTTGCGAGTTAAGACGAAATTCGGATTTTTGCTTATAAACACCAATTCCTTCAGTCGAAACAAGTTGAAACTCATTTGTCCTTCATATATTTCCCTTGTAAGTAGATTCCATGCATAAACCTCTTTAAATGTCCTTGTATGAGAAAGAAAAACAGGAATAGCCTTACTTTTGCGAGTTAAGACGAAATTCGGATTTTTGCTTAAAAACAACAATTCCTTCAGTCAAAACATGTTCAAACTCATTTGTCCTTCATATATATCATTTCTAAGTAGATTCCATGCATAAACCTCTTTAAATGTCCTTGTATGAGAAAGAAAAACAGGAATAGCCTTACTTTTGCGAGTTAAGACGAAATTCGGATTTTTGCTTAAAAACAACAATTCCTTCAGTCAAAACATGTTCAAACTCCTTTGTCCTTCATATGAATCAATTCTAAGTAGGTTCCATGCATAAACCTCTTTAAATGTCCTTGTATGAGAAAGAAAAACAGGAATAGCCTTATTTTTGCGAGTTAAGGCCAAATTGGTATTTTTGCTATAAAATGAATTCCTTCAGTCAAAACAAGTTCAAACTCCTTTGTCCTTCATATATATCCATTCTACGCAGGTTCCATGCATAAAGCTCTTAAATGACCTTGTTTGAGAAAGAAAAACAGGAATAGCCTTACTTTCGCGAGTTAAGGCCAAATTGGTATTTTTGCTATAAAATGAATTCCTTCAGTCAAAACAAGTTCAAAATCCTTTGTCCTTCATATATATCCATTCTAAGTAGGTTCCATGCATTAACCTCTTTAAATGTCCTTGTATGAGAAAGAAAAACAGGAATAGCCTTATTTTTGCGAGTTAAGGCCAAATTGGTATTTTTGCTATAAAATGAATTCCTTCAGTCAAAACAAGTTCAAACTCCTTTGTCCTTCATATATATCCATTCTAAGAAGGTTCCATGAAAAAACCTCTTTAAATGACCTTGTTTGAGAAAGAAAAACAGGAATAACCTTACTTTTGCGAGTTAAGAAGAAATTCGGATTTTTGCTTAAAAACACCAATTCCTTCAGTCGAAACAAGTTGAAACTCATTTGTCCTTCATATATTTCCATTCTAAGTAGGTTCCATGCATAAACCTCTTTAAATGTCCTTGTATGAGAAAGAAAAACAGGAATAGCCTTACTTTTGCGAGTTAAGACGAAATTCGGATTTTTGCTTAAAAACAACAATTCCTTCAGTCAAAACAAGTTCAAACTCCTTTGTCCTTCATATATATCCATTCTACGCAGGTTCCATGCATAAAGCTCTTTAAATGACCTTGTTTGAGAAAGAAAAACAGGAATAGCCTTATTTTTGCGAGTTAAGGCCAAATTGGTATTTTTGCTATAAAATGAATTCCTTCAGTCAAAACAAGTTCAAACTCCTTTGTCCTTCATATATATCCATTCTACGCAGGTTCCATGCATAAAGCTCTTTAAATGACCTTGTTTGAGAAAAAAAACAGGAATAGCCTTACTTTTGCGAGTTAAGACGAAATTCGGATTTTTGCTTAAAAACTACAATTCCTTCAGTCAAAACATGTTCAAACTCATTTGTGCTTCATATATATCATTTCTAAGTAGATTCCATGCATAAACCTCTTTAAATGTCCTTGTATGAGAAAGAAAAACAGGAATAGCCTTACTTTTGCGAGTTAAGACGAAATTCGGATTTTTGCTTAAAAACAACAATTCCTTCAGTCAAAACATGTTCAAACTCCTTTGTCCTTCATATGAATCAATTCTAAGTAGGTTCCATGCATAAACCTCTTTAAATGACCTTGTTTGAGAAAGAAAAACAGGAATAGCCTTACTTTTGCGAGTTAAGGCCAAATTGGTATTTTTGCTATAAAATGAATTCCTTCAGTCAAAACAAGTTCAAATTCCTTTGTCCTTCATATATATCCATTCTAAGTAGGTTCCATGCATAAACCTCTTTAAATGTCTTTGTATGAGAAAGAAAAACAGGAATAGCCTTACTTTTGCGAGTTAAGACGAAATTCGGATTTTTGCTTAAAAACACCAATTCATTCAGTCGAAACAAGTTGAAACTCATTTGTCCTTCATATAATTCCCTTCTAAGTAGATTCCATGCATAAACCTCTTTAAATGACCTTGTATGAGAAAGAAAAACAGGAATAGCCTTACTTTTGCGAGTTAAGACGAAATTCGGATTTTTGCTTAAAAACAACAATTCCTTCAGTCAAAACATGTTCAAACTCAGTTGTCCTTCATATATATCATTTCTAAGTAGATTCCATGCATAAACCTCTTTAAATGTCCTTGTATGAGAAAGAAAAACAGGAATAGCCTTACTTTTGCGAATTAAGACGAAATTCGGATTTTTGATTAAAAACAACAATTCCTTCAGTCAAAACATGTTCAAACTCCTTTGTCCTTCATATGAATAAATTCTAAGTAGGTTCCATGCATAAACCTCTTTAAATGTCCTTGTATGAGAAAGAAAAACAGGAATAGCCTTACTTTTGCGAGTTAAGACGAAATTCGGATTTTTGCTTAAAAACAACAATTCCTTCAGTCAAAACAAGTTCAAACTCCTTTGTCCTTCATATGAATCAATTCTAAGTAGGTTCCATGCATAAACCTCTTTAAATGACCTTGTTTGAGAAAGAAAAACAGGAATAGCCTTACTTTTGCGAGTTAAGGCCAAATTGGTATTTTTGCTATAAAATGAATTCCTTCAGTCAAAACAAGTTCAAACTCATTTGTCCTACATATATATCCATTCTAAGTAGGTTCCATGCATAAACCTCTTTAAATGTCCTTGTATGAGAAAGAAAAACAGGAATAGCCTTATTTTTGCGAGTTAAGGCCAAATTGGTATTTTTGCTATAAAATGAATTCCTTCAGTCAAAACAAGTTCAAACTCCTTTGTCCTTCATATATATCCATTCTACGCTGGTTCCATGCATAAAGCTCTTTAAATGACCTTGTTTGAGAAAGAAAAACAGGAATAGCCTTACTTTTGCGAGTTAAGGCCAAATTGGTATTTTTGCTATACAATGAATTCCTTCAGTCAAAACAAGTTCAAATTCCTTTGTCCTTCATATATATCCATTCTAAGTAGGTTCCATGCATAAACCTCTTTAAATGTCCTTGTATGAGAAAGAAAAACAGGAATAGCCTTATTTTTGCGAGTTAAGGCAAAATTGGTATTTTTGCTATAAAATGAATTCCTTCAGTCAAATCAAGTTCAAACTCCTTTGTCCTTCATATATATCCATTCTAAGAAGGTTCCATGAAAAAACCTCTTTAAATGACCTTGTTTGAGAAAGAAAAACAGGAATAACCTTACTTTTGCGAGTTAAGAAGAAATTCGGATTTTTGCTTAAAAACACCAATTCCTTCAGTCGAAACAAGTTGAAACTCATTTGTCCTTCATATATTTCCCTTCTAAGTAGATTCCATGCATAAACCTCTTTAAATGACCTTGTATGAGAAAGAAAAACAGGAATAGCCTTACTTTTGCGAGTTAAGACGAAATTCGGATTTTTGCTTAAAAACAACAATTCCTTCAGTCAAAACATGTTCAAACTCATTTGTCCTTCATATATATAATTTCTAAGTAGATTCCATGCATAAACCTCTTTAAATGTCCTTGTATGAGAAAGAAAAACAGGAATAGCCTTACTTTTGCGAGTTAAGACGAAATTCGGATTTTTGCTTAAAAACAACAATTCCTTCAGTCAAAACATGTTCAAACTCCTTTGTCCTTCATATGAATCAATTCTAAGTAGGTTCCATGCATAAACCTCTTTAAATTACCTTGTTTGAGAAAGAAAAACAGGAATAGTCTTACTTTTGCGAGTTAAGGCCAAATTGGTATTTTTGCTATAAAATGAATTCCTTCAGTCAAAACAAGTTCAAATTCCTTTGTCCTTCATATATATCCATTCTAAGTAGGTTCCATGCATAAACCTCTTTAAATGTCCTTGTATGAGAAAGAAAAACAGGAATAGCCTTACTTTTGCGAGTTAAGACGAAATTCGGATTTTTGCTTAAAAACAACAATTCCTTCAGTCAAAACATGTTCAAACTCCTTTGTCCTTCATATGAATCAATTCTAAGTAGGTTCCATGCATATACCTCTTTAAATGTCCTTGTATGAGAAAGAAAAACAGGAATAGCCTTATTTTTGCGAGTTAAGGCCAAATTGGTATTTTTGCTATAAAATGAATTCCTTCAGTCAAAACAAGTTCAAACTCCTTTGTCCTTCATATATTTCCCTTCTAAGTAGATTCCATGCCTAAACCTCTTTAAATGACCTTGTATGAGAAAGAAAAACAGGAATAGCCTTACTTTTGCGAGTTAAGACAAAATTCGGATTTTTGCTTAAAAACAACAATTCCTTCAGTCAAAACATGTTCAAACTCATTTGTCCTTCATATATATCATTTCTAAGTAGATTCCATGCATAAACCTCTTTAAATGTCCTTGTATGAGAAAGAAAAACAGGAATAGCCTTACTTTTGCGAGTTAAGACGAAATTCGGATTTTTGCTTAAAAACAACAATTCCTTCAGTCAAAACATGTTCAAACTCCTTTGTCCTTCATATGAATCAATTCTAAGTAGGTTCCATGCATAAACCTCTTTAAATGTCCTTGTATGAGAAAGAAAAACAGGAATAGCCTTACTTTTGCGAGTGAAGACGAAATTCGGATTTTTGCTTAAAAACAACAATTCCTTCAGTCAAAACATGTTCAAACTCATTTGTCCTTCATATATATCATTTCTAAGTAGATTCCATGCATAAACCTCTTTAAATGTCCTTGTATGAGAAAGAAAAACAGGAATAGCCTTACTTTTGCGAGTTAAGACGAAATTCGGATTTTTGCTTAAAAACAACAATTCCTTCAGTCAAAACATGTTCAAACTCCTTTGTCCTTCATATGAATCAATTCTAAGTAGGTTCCATGCATAAACCTCTTTAAATTACCTTGTTTGAGAAAGAAAAACAGGAATAGTCTTACTTTTGCGAGTTAAGGCCAAATTGGTATTTTTGCTATAAAATGAATTCCTTCAGTCAAAACAAGTTCAAATTCCTTTGTCCTTCATATATATCCATTCTAAGTAGGTTCCATGCATAAACCTCTTTAAATGTCCTTGTATGAGAAAGAAAAACAGGAATAGCCTTACTTTTGCGAGTTAAGACGAAATTCGGATTTTTGCTTAAAAACAACAATTCCTTCAGTCAAAACATGTTCAAACTCCTTTGTCCTTCATATGAATCAATTCTAAGTAGGTTCCATGCATATACCTCTTTAAATGTCCTTGTATGAGAAAGAAAAACAGGAATAGCCTTATTTTTGCGAGTTAAGGCCAAATTGGTATTTTTGCTATAAAATGAATTCCTTCAGTCAAAACAATTTCAAACTCATTTGTCCTTCATATATATCCATTCTACGCAGGTTCCATGCATAAAGCTCTTTAAATGACCTTGTTTGAGAAAGAAAAACAGGAATAGCCTTACTTTTGCTAGTTAAGGCCAAATTGGTATTTTTGCTATAAAATGAATTCCTTCAGTCAAAACAAGTTCAAACTCCTTTGTCCTTCATATATATCCATTCTAAGCAGGTTCCATGCATAAAGCTCTTTAAACGACCTTGTTTGAGAAAGAAAAACAGGAATAGCCTTACTTTTGCGAGTTAAGACGAAATTCGGATTTTTGCTTAAAAACACCAATTCCTTCAGTCAAAACAAGTTCAAACTCCTTTGTCCTTCATATATATCCATTCTAAGAAGGTCCCATGAAAAAACCTCTTTAAATGACCTTGTTTGAGAAAGAAAAACAGGAATAACCTTACTTTTGCGAGTTAAGACGAAATTCGGATTTTTGCTTAAAAACAACAATTCCTTCAGTCAAAACATGTTCAAACTCCTTTGTCCTTCATATGAATCAATTCTAAGTAGGTTCCATGCATAAACCTCTTTAAATGACCTTGTTTGAGAAAGAAAAACAGGAATAGCCTTACTTTTGCGAGTTAAGACCAAATTGGTATTTTTGCTATAAAATGAATTCCTTCAGTCAAAACAAGTTCAAATTCCTTTGTCCTTCATATATATCCATTCTACGCTGGTTCCATGCATAAAGATCTTTAAATGACCTTGTTTGAGAAAGAAAAACAGGAATAGCCTTACTTTTGCGAGTTAAGGCCAAATTGGTATTTTTGCTATAAAATGATTTCCTTCAGTCAAAACAAGTTCAAATTCCTTTGTCCTTCATATATATCCATTCTAAGTAGGTTCCATGCATAAACCTCTTTAAATGTCCTTGTATGAGAAAGAAAAACAGGAATGGCCTTATTTTTGCGAGTTAAGGCCAAATTGGTATTTTTGCTATAAAATGAATTCCTTCAGTCAAAACAAGTTCAAACTCCTTTGTCCTTCATATATATCCATTCTAAGAAGGTTCCATGAAAAAACCTCTTTAAATGACCTTGTTTGAGAAAGAAAAACAGGAATAACCTTACTTTTGCGAGTTAAAAAGAAATTCGGATTTTTGCTTAAAAACACCAATTCCTTCAGTCGAAACAAGTTGAAACTCATTTGTCCTTCATATATTTCCCTTCTAAGTAGATTCCATGCATAAACCTCTTTAAATGACCTTGTATGAGAAAGAAAAACAGGAATAGCCTTACTTTTGCGAGTTAAGACGAAATTCGGATTTTTGCTTAAAAACAACAATTCCTTCAGTCAAAACATGTTCAAACTCCTTTGTCCTTCATATGAATCAATTCTAAGTAGGTTCCATGCATAAACCTCTTTAAATGACCTTGTTTGAGAAAGAAAAACAGGAATAGTCTTACTTTTGCGAGTTAAGGCCAAATTGGTATTTTTGCTATAAAATGAATTCCTTCAGTCAAAACAAGTTCAAATTCCTTTGTCCTTCATATATATCCATTGTAAGTAGGTTCCATGCATAAACCTCTTTAAATGTCCTTGTATGAGAAAGAAAAACAGGAATAGCCTTACTTTTGCGAGTTAAGACGAAATTCGGATTTTTGCTTAAAAACAACAATTCCTTCAGTCAAAACATGTTCAAACTCCTTTGTCCTTCATATGAATCAATTCTAAGTAGGTTCCATGCATATACCTCTTTAAATGTCCTTGTATGAGAAAGAAAAACAGGAATAGCCTTATTTTTGCGAGTTAAGACGAAATTCGGATTTTTGCTTAAAAACACCAATTCCTTCAGTCAAAACAAGTTCAAACATCTTTGTCCTTCATATATAGCCATTCTAAGCAGGTTCCATGCATAAAGCTCTTTAAACGACCTTGTTTGAGAAAGAAAAACAGGAATAGCCTTACTTTTGCGAGTTAAGACGAAATTCGGATTTTTGCTTAAAAACACCAATTCCTTCAGTCAAAACAAGTTCAAACATCTTTGTCCTTCATATATAGCCATTCTAAGTAGGTTACATGCATAAACCTCTTTAAATGACCTTGTTTGAGAAAGAAACACAAGAATAATCTTATTTTTGCGAGTTAAGGCCAAATTGGTATTTTTGCTATAAAATGAATTCCTTCAGTCAAAACAAGTTCAAATTCCTTTGTCCTTCATATATATCCATTCTAAGTAGGTTCCATGCATAAACCTCTTTAAATGTCCTTGTATGAGAAAGAAAAACAGGAATAGCCTTACTTTTGCGAGTTAAGACGAAATTCGGATTTTTGCTTAAAAAAAACAATTCCTTCAGTCAAAACAAGTTCAAACTCCTTTGTCCTTCATATGAATCAATTCTAAGTAGGTTCCATGCATAAACCTCTTTAAATGTCCTTGTATGAGAAAGAAAAAAAGGAATAGCCTTAGTTTTGCGAGTTAAGGCCAAATTGGTATTTTTGCTATAAAATGAATTCCTTCAGTCAAAACATGTTCAAACTCCTTTGTCCTTCATATGAATCAATTCTAAGTAGGTTCCATGCATAAACCTCTTTAAATGTCCTTGTATGAGAAAGAAAAACAGGAATAGCCTTACTTTTGCGAGTTAAGACGAAATTCGGATTTTTGCTTAAAAACACCAATTCCTTCAGTCGAAACAAGTTGAAACTCATTTGTCCTTCATATATTTCCCTTGTAAGTAGATTCCATGCATAAACCTCTTTAAATGTCCTTGTATGAGAAAGAAAAACAGGAATAGCCTTACTTTTGCGAGTTAAGACGAAATTCGGATTTTTGCTTAAAAACAACAATTTCTTCAGTCAAAACATGTTCAAACTCATTTGTCCTTCATATATATCATTTCTAAGTAGATTCCATGCATAAACCTCTTTAAATGTCCTTGTATGAGAAAGAAAAACAGGAATAGCCTTACTTTTGCGAGTTAAGACGAAATTCGGATTTTTGCTTAAAAACAACAATTCCTTCAGTCAAAACATGTTCAAACTCCTTTGTCCTTCATATGAATCAATTCTAAGTAGGTTCCATGCATAAACCTCTTTAAATGTCCTTGTATGAGAAAGAAAAACAGGAATAGCCTTATTTTTGCGAGTTAAGGCCAAATTGGTATTTTTGCTATAAAATGAATTCCTTCAGTCAAAACAAGTTCAAACTCCTTTGTCCTTCATATATATCCATTCTACGCAGGTTCCATGCATAAAGCTCTTAAATGTCCTTGTATGAGAAAGAAAAACAGGAATAGCCTTATTTTTGCGAGTTAAGGCCAAATTGGTATTTTTGCTATAAAATGAATTCCTTCAGTCAAAACAAGTTCAAACTCCTTTGTCCTTCATATGTATCCATTCTAAGAAGGTTCCATGAAAAAACCTCTTTAAATGACCTTGTTTGAGAAAGAAAAACAGGAATAACCTTACTTTTGCGAGTTAAGAAGAAATTCGGATTTTTGCTTAAAAACACCAATTCCTTCAGTCGAAACAAGTTGAAACTCATTTGTCCTTCATATATTTCCCTTCTAAGTAGATTCCATGCATAAACCTCTTTAAATGACCTTGTATGAGAAAGAAAAACAGGAATAGCCTTACTTTTGCGAGTTAAGACGAAATTCGGATTTTTGCTTAAAAACAACAATTCCTTCAGTCAAAACATGTTCAAACTCATTTGTCCTTCATATATATCATTTCTAAGTAGATTCCATGCATAAACCTCTTTAAATGTCCTTGTATGAGAAAGAAAAACAGGAATAGCCTTACTTTTGCGAGTTAAGACGAAATTCGGATTTTTGCTATACAATGAATTCCTTCAGTCAAAACAAGTTCAAATTCCTTTGTCCTTCATATATATCCATTCTAAGTAGGTTCCATGCATAAACCTCTTTAAATGTCCTTGTATGAGAAAGAAAAACAGGAATAGCCTTACTTTTGCAAGTAAAGACGAAATTCGGATTTTTGCTTAAAAACAACAATTCCTTCAGTCAAAACATGTTCAAACTCCTTTGTCCTTCATATGAATCAATTCTAAGTAGGTTCCATGCATAAACCTCTTTAAATGACCTTGTTTGAGAAAGAAAAACAGGAATAGCCTTACTTTTGCGAGTTAAGGCCAAATTGGTATTTTTGCTATAAAATGAATTCCTTCAGTCAAAACAAGTTCAAATTCCTTTGTCCTTCATATATATCCATTCTAAGTAGGTTCCATGCATAAACCTCTTTAAATGTCTTTGTATGAGAAAGAAAAACAGGAATAGCCTTACTTTTGCGAGTTAAGACGAAATTCGGATTTTTGCTTAAAAACAACAATTCCTTCAGTCAAAACATGTTCAAACTCCTTTGTCCTTCATATGAATCCATTCTAAGTAGGTTCCATGCATATACCTCTTTAAATGTCCTTGTATGAGAAAGAAAAACAGGAATAGCCTTATTTTTGCGAGTTAAGGCCAAATTGGTATTTTTGCTATAAAATGAATTCCTTCAGTCAAAACATGTTCAAACTCCTTTGTCCTTCATATGAATCAATTCTAAGTAGGTTCCATGCATAAACCTCTTTAAATGTCCTTGTATGAGAAAGAAAAACAGGAATAGCCTTACTTTTGCGAGTTAAGACGAAATTCGGATTTTTGCTTATAAACACCAATTCCTTCAGTCGAAACAAGTTGAAACTCATTTGTCCTTCATATATTTCCCTTCTAAGTAGATTCCATGCATAAACCTCTTTAAATGTCCTTGTATGAGAAAGAAAAACAGGAATAGCCTTACTTTTGCGAGTTAAGACGAAATTCGGATTTTTGCTTAAAAACAACAATTCCTTCAGTCAAAACATGTTCAAACTCATTTGTCCTTCATATATATCATTTCTAAGTAGATTCCATGCATAAACCTCTTTAAATGTCCTTGTATGAGAAAGAAAAACAGGAATAGCCTTACTTTTGCGAGTTAAGACGAAATTCGGATTTTTGCTTAAAAACAACAATTCCTTCAGTCAAAACATGTTCAAACTCCTTTGTCCTTCATATGAATCAATTCTAAGTAGGTTCCATGCATAAACCTCTTTAAATGTCCTTGTATGAGAAAGAAAAACAGGAATAGCCTTATTTTTGCGAGTTAAGGCCAAATTGGTATTTTTGCTATAAAATGAATTCCTTCAGTCAAAACAAGTTCAAACTCCTTTGTCCTTCATATATATCCATTCTACGCAGGTTCCATGCATAAAGCTCTTAAATGACCTTGTTTGAGAAAGAAAAACAGGAATAGCCTTACTTTCGCGAGTTAAGGCCAAATTGGTATTTTTGCTATAAAATGAATTCCTTCAGTCAAAACAAGTTCAAAATCCTTTGTCCTTCATATATATCCATTCTAAGTAGGTTCCATGCATAAACCTCTTTAAATGTCCTTGTATGAGAAAGAAAAACAGGAATAGCCTTATTTTTGCGAGTTAAGGCCAAATTGGTATTTTTGCTATAAAATGAATTCCTTCAGTCAAAACAAGTTCAAACTCCTTTGTCCTTCATATATATCCATTCTAAGAAGGTTCCATGAAAAAACCTCTTTAAATGACCTTGTTTGAGAAAGAAAAACAGGAATAACCTTACTTTTGCGAGTTAAGACGAAATTCGGATTTTTGCTTAAAAACACCAATTCCTTCAGTCGAAACAAGTTGAAACTCATTTGTCCTTCATATATTTCCATTCTAAGTAGGTTCCATGCATAAACCTCTTTAAATGTCCTTGTATGAGAAAGAAAAACAGGAATAGCCTTACTTTTGCGAGTTAAGACGAAATTCGGATTTTTGCTTAAAAACAACAATTCCTTCAGTCAAAACAAGTTCAAACTCCTTTGTCCTTCATATATATCCATTCTACGCAGGTTCCATGCATAAAGCTCTTTAAATGACCTTGTTTGAGAAAGAAAAACAGGAATAGCCTTACTTTCGCGAGTTAAGGCCAAATTGGTATTTTTGCTATAAAATGAATTCCTTCAGTCAAAACAAGTTCAAATTCCTTTGTCCTTCATATATATCCATTCTAAGTAGGTTCCATGCATAAACCTCTTTAAATGTCCTTGTATGAGAAAGAAAAACAGGAATAGCCTTATTTTTGCGAGTTAAGGCCAAATTGGT
Source organism: Odontesthes bonariensis (assembly GCF_027942865.1). Taxonomy (NCBI): domain Eukaryota; kingdom Metazoa; phylum Chordata; class Actinopteri; order Atheriniformes; family Atherinopsidae; genus Odontesthes; species Odontesthes bonariensis. Next base: position 24,313,507 of record NC_134529.1, on the reverse strand, counting down.
ATTTTTGCTATAAAATGAATTCCTTCAGTCAAAACAAGTTCAAACTCCTTTGTCCTTCATATATATCCATTCTACGCAGGTTCCATGCATAAAGCTCTTTAAATGACCTTGTTTGAGAAAAAAAACAGGAATAGCCTTACTTTTGCGAGTTAAGACGAAATTCGGATTTTTGCTTAAAAACTACAATTCCTTCAGTCAAAACATGTTCAAACTCATTTGTGCTTCATATATATCATTTCTAAGTAGATTCCATGCATAAACCTCTTTAAATGTCCTTGTATGAGAAAGAAAAACAGGAATAGCCTTACTTTTGCGAGTTAAGACGAAATTCGGATTTTTGCTTAAAAACAACAATTCCTTCAGTCAAAACATGTTCAAACTCCTTTGTCCTTCATATGAATCAATTCTAAGTAGGTTCCATGCATAAACCTCTTTAAATGACCTTGTTTGAGAAAGAAAAACAGGAATAGCCTTACTTTTGCGAGTTAAGGCCAAATTGGTATTTTTGCTATAAAATGAATTCCTTCAGTCAAAACAAGTTCAAATTCCTTTGTCCTTCATATATATCCATTCTAAGTAGGTTCCATGCATAAACCTCTTTAAATGTCCTTGTATGAGAAAGAAAAACAGGAATAGCCTTATTTTTGCGAGTTAAGGCCAAATTGGTATTTTTGCTATAACATGAATTCCTTCAGTCAAACAAGTTCAAACTCCTTTGTCCTTCATATATATCCATTCTAAGCAGGTTCCATGCATAAAGCTCTTTAAACGACCTTGTTTGAGAAAGAAAAACAGGAATAGCCTTACTTTTGCGAGTTAAGTCGAAATTCGGATTTTTGCTTAAAAACACCAATTCCTTCAGTCAAAACATGTTCAAACATCTTTGTCCTTCATATATAGCCATTCTAAGTAGGTTACATGCATAAACCTCTTTAAATGACCTTGTTTGAGAAAGAAACACAAGAATAATCTTATTTTTGCGAGTTAAGGCCAAATTGGTATTTTTGCTATAAAATGAATTCCTTCAGTCAAAACAAGTTCAAACTCCTTTGTCCTTCATATATATCCATTCTACGCAGGTTCCATGCATAAAGCTCTTTAAATGACCTTGTTTGAGAAAGAAAAACAGGAATAGCCTTACTTTTGCGAGTTAAGAAGAAATTCGGATTTTTGCTTAAAAACACCAATTCCTTCAGTCGAAACAAGTTGAAACTCATTTGTCCTTCATATATTTCCCTTCTAAGTAGATTCCATGCATAAACCTCTTTAAATGACCTTGTATGAGAAAGAAAAACAGGAATAGCCTTACTTTTGCGAGTTAAGACGAAATTCGGATTTTTGCTTAAAAACAACAATTTCTTCAGTCAAAACATGTTCAAACTCATTTGTCCTTCATATATATCATTTCTAAGTAGATTCCATGCATAAACCTCTTTAAATGTCCTTGTATGAGAAAGAAAAACAGGAATAGCCTTACTTTTGCGAGTTAAGACGAAATTCGGATTTTTGCTTAAAAACAACAATTCCTTCAGTCAAAACATGTTCAAACTCCTTTGTCCTTCATATGAATCAATTCTAAGTAGGTTCCATGCATAAACCTCTTTAAATGTCCTTGTATGAGAAAGAAAAACAGGAATAGCCTTATTTTTGCGAGTTAAGGCCAAATTGGTATTTTTGCTATAAAATGAATTCCTTCAGTCAAAACAAGTTCAAACTCCTTTGTCCTTCATATATATCCATTCTACGCAGGTTCCATGCATAAAGCTCTTAAATGACCTTGTTTGAGAAAGAAAAACAGGAATAGCCTTACTTTCGCGAGTTAAGGCCAAATTGGTATTTTTGCTATAAAATGAATTCCTTCAGTCAAAACAAGTTCAAATTCCTTTGTCCTTCATATATATCCATTCTAAGTAGGTTCCATGCATAAACCTCTTTAAATGTCCTTGTATGAGAAAGAAAAACAGGAATAGCCTTACTTTTGCAAGTTAAGACGAAATTCGGATTTTTGCTTAAAAACAACAATTCCTTCGGTCAAAACATGTTCAAACTCCTTTGTCCTTCATATGAATCAATTCTAAGTAGGTTCCATGCATAAACCTCTTTAAATGTCCTTGTATGAGAAAGAAAAACAGGAATAGCCTTATTTTTGCGAGTTAAGGCCAAATTGGTATTTTTGCTATAAAATGAATTCCTTCAGTCAAAACAAGTTCAAATTCCTTTGTCCTTCATATATATCCATTCTAAGAAGGTTCCATGAAAAAACCTCTTTAAATTACCTTGTTTGAGAAAGAAAAACAGGAATAACCTTACTTTTGCGAGTTAAGAAGAAATTCGGATTTTTGCTTAAAAACACCAATTCCTTCAGTCGAAACAAGTTGAAACTCATTTGTCCTTCATATATTTCCCTTCTAAGTAGATTCCATGCATAAACCTCTTTAAATGACCTTGTATGAGAAAGAAAAACAGGAATAGCCTTACTTTTGCGAGTTAAGACGAAATTCGGATTTTTGCTTAAAAACAACAATTCCTTCAGTCAAAACATGTTCAAACTCCTTTGTCCTTCATATGAATAAATTCTAAGTAGGTTCCATGCATAAACCTCTTTAAATGTCCTTGTATGAGAAAGAAAAACAGGAATAGCCTTATTTTTGCGAGTTAAGGCCAAATTGGTATTTTTGCTATAAAATGAATTCCTTCAGTCAAAACAAGTTCAAACTCCTTTGTCCTTCATATATATCCATTCTACGCAGGTTCCATGCATAAAGCTCTTTAAATGACCTTGTTTGAGAAAGAAAAACAGGAATAGCCTTACTTTTGCGAGTTAAGGCCAAATTGGTATTTTTGCTATAAAATGAATTCCTTCAGTCAAAACAAGTTCAAATTCCTTTGTCCTTCATATATATCCATTCTAAGTAGGTTCCATGCATAAACCTCTTTAAATGTCCTTGTATGAGAAAGAAAAACAGGAATAGCCTTACTTTTGCGAGTTAAGACGAAATTCGGATTTTTGCTTAAAAACAACAATTCCTTCAGTCAAAACATGTTCAAACTCCTTTGTCCTTCATATGAATCAATTCTAAGTAGGTTCCATGCATAAACCTCTTTAAATGACCTTGTTTGAGAAAGAAAAACAGGAATAGCCTTACTTTTGCGAGTTAAGGCCAAATTGCTATTTTTGCTATAAAATGAATTCCTTCAGTCAAAACAAGTTCAAATTCCTTTGTCCTTCATATATATCCATTCTAAGTAGGTTCCATGCATAAACCTCTTTAAATGTCTTTGTATGAGAAAGAAAAACAGGAATAGCCTTACTTTTGCGAGTTAAGACGAAATTCGGATTTTTGCTTAAAAACAACAATTCCTTCAGTCAAAACAAGTTCAAACTCCTTTGTCCTTCATATGAATCAATTCTAAGTAGGTTCCATGCATATACCTCTTTAAATGTCCTTGTATGAGAAAGAAAAACAGGAATAGCCTTATTTTTGCGAGTAAAGGCCAAATTGGTATTTTTGCTATAAAATGAATTCCTTCAGTCAAAACAAGTTCAAACTCCTTTGTCCTTCATATATATCCATTCTACGCAGGTTCCATGCATAAAGCTCTTTAAATGACCTTGTTTGAGAAAGAAAAACAGGAATAGCCTTACTTTCGCGAGTTAAGGCCAAATTGGTATTTTTGCTATAAAATGAATTCCTTCAGTCAAAACAAGTTCAAATTCCTTTGTCCTTCATATATATCCATTCTAAGTAGGTTCCATGCATAAACCTCTTTAAATGTCCTTGTATGAGAAAGAAAAACAGGAATAGCCTTATTTTTGCGAGTTAAGGCCAAATTGGTATTTTTGCTATAAAATGAATTCCTTCAGTCAAAACAAGTTCAAACTCCTTTGTCCTTCATATATATCCATTCTACGCAGGTTCCATGCATAAAGCTCTTTAAATGACCTTGTTTGAGAAAGAAAAACAGGAATAGCCTTACTTTCGCGAGTTAAGGCCAAATTGGTATTTTTGCTATAAAATGAATTCCTTCAGTCAAAACAAGTTCAAATTCCTTTGTCCTTCATATATATCCATTCTAAGTAGGTTCCATGCATAAACCTCTTTAAATGTCCTTGTATGAGAAAGAAAAACAGGAATAGCCTTATTTTTGCGAGTTAAGGCCAAATTGGTATTTTTGCTATAAAATGAATTCCTTCAGTCAAAACAAGTTCAAACTCCTTTGTCCTTCATATATATCCATTCTAAGAAGGTTCCATGAAAAAACCTCTTTAAATGACCTTGTTTGAGAAAGAAAAACAGGAATAACCTTACTTTTGCGAGTTAAGAAGAAATTCGGATTTTTGCTTAAAAACACCAATTCCTTCAGTCGAAACAAGTTGAAACTCATTTGTCCTTCATATATTTCCCTTCTAAGTAGATTCCATGCATAAACCTCTTTAAATGACCTTGTATGAGAAAGAAAAACAGGAATAGCCTTACTTTTGCGAGTTAAGACGAAATTCGGATTTTTGCTTAAAAACTACAATTCCTTCAGTCAAAACATGTTCAAACTCATTTTTGCTTCATATATATCATTTCTAAGTAGATTCCATGCATAAACCTCTTTAAATGTCCTTGTATGAGAAAGAAAAACAGGAATAGCCTTACTTTTGCGAGTTAAGACGAAATTCGGATTTTTGCTTAAAAACAACAATTCCTTCAGTCAAAACATGTTCAAACTCCTTTGTCCTTCATATGAATCAATTCTAAGTAGGTTCCATGCATAAACCTCTTTAAATGACCTTGTTTGAGAAAGAAAAACAGGAATAGCCTTACTTTTGCGAGTTAAGGCCAAATTGGTATTTTTGCTATAAAATGAATTCCTTCAGTCAAAACAAGTTCAAATTCCTTTGTCCTTCATATATATCCATTCTAAGTAGGTTCCATGCATAAACCTCTTTAAATGTCTTTGTATGAGAAAGAAAAACAGGAATAGCCTTACTTTTGCGAGTTAAGACGAAATTCGGATTTTTGCTTAAAAACAACAATTCCTTCAGTCAAAACATGTTCAAACTCCTTTGTCCTTCATATGAATCCATTCTAAGTAGGTTCCATGCATATACCTCTTTAAATGTCCTTGTATGAGAAAGAAAAACAGGAATAGCCTTATTTTTGCGAGTTAAGGCCAAATTGGTATTTTTGCTATAAAATGAATTCCTTCAGTCAAAACAAGTTCAAACTCCTTTGTCCTTCATATATATCCATTCTACGCAGGTTCCATGCATAAAGCTCTTAAATGACCTTGTTTGAGAAAGAAAAACAGGAATAGCCTTACTTTCGCGAGTTAAGGCCAAATTGGTATTTTTGCTATAAAATGAATTCCTTCAGTCAAAACAAGTTCAAAATCCTTTGTCCTTCATATATATCCATTCTAAGTAGGTTCCATGCATAAACCTCTTTAAATGTCCTTGTATGAGAAAGAAAAACAGGAATAGCCTTATTTTTGCGAGTTAAGGCCAAATTGGTATTTTTGCTATAAAATGAATTCCTTCAGTCAAAACAAGTTCAAACTCCTTTGTCCTTCATATATATCCATTCTAAGAAGGTTCCATGAAAAAACCTCTTTAAATGACCTTGTTTGAGAAAGAAAAACAGGAATAACCTTACTTTTGCGAGTTAAGAAGAAATTCGGATTTTTGCTTAAAAACACCAATTCCTTCAGTCGAAACAAGTTGAAACTCATTTGTCCTTCATATATTTCCCTTCTAAGTAGATTCCATGCATAAACCTCTTTAAATGACCTTGTATGAGAAAGAAAAACAGGAATAGCCTTACTTTTGCGAGTTAAGACGAAATTCGGATTTTTGCTTAAAAACAACAATTCCTTCAGTCAAAACATGTTCAAACTCATTTGTGCTTCATATATATCATTTCTAAGTAGATTCCATGCATAAACCTCTTTAAATGTCCTTGTATGAGAAAGAAAAACAGGAATAGCCTTACTTTTGCGAGTTAAGACGAAATTCGGATTTTTGCTTAAAAACACCAATTCCTTCAGTCAAAACAAGTTCAAACATCTTTGTCCTTCATATATAGCCATTCTAAGTAGGTTATATGCATAAACCTCTTTAAATGACCTTGTTTGAGAAAGAAACACAAGAATAATCTTATTTTTGCGAGTGAAGGCCAAATTGGTATTTTTGCTATAAAATGAATTCCTTCAGTCAAAACAAGTTCAAACTCCTTTGTCCTTCATATATATCCATTCTAAGAAGGTTCCATGCATAAACCTCTTTAAATGTCCTTGTATGAGAAAGAAAAACAGGAATAGCATTACTTTTGCGAGTTAAGACGAAATTCGGATTTTTGCTTAAAAACACCAATTCCTTCAGTCGAAACAAGTTGGAACTCATTTGTCCTTCATATAATTCCCTTCTAAGTAGATTCCATGCATAAACCTCTTTAAATGACCTTGTATGAGAAAGAAAAACAGGAATAGCCTTACTTTTGCGAGTTAAGACGAAATTCGGATTTTTGCTTAAAAACAACAATTCCTTCAGTCAAAACATGTTCAAACTCATTTGTCCTTCATAAGAATCAATTCTAAGTAGGTTCCATGCATATACCTCTTTAAATGTCCTTGTATGAGAAAGAAAAACAGGAATAGCCTTATTTTTGCGAGTTAAGGCCAAATTGGTATTTTTGCTATAAAATGAATTCCTTCAGTCAAAACAAGTTCAAATTCCTTTGTCCTTCATATATATCCATTCTAAGAAGGTTCCATGAAAAAACCTCTTTAAATTACCTTGTTTGAGAAAGAAAAACAGGAATAACCTTACTTTTGCGAGTTAAGAAGAAATTCGGATTTTTGCTTAAAAACACCAATTCCTTCAGTCGAAACAAGTTGAAACTCATTTGTCCTTCATATATTTCCCTTCTAAGTAGATTCCATGCATAAACCTCTTTAAATGACCTTGTATGAGAAAGAAAAACAGGAATAGCCTTACTTTTGCGAGTTAAGACGAAATTCGGATTTTTGCTTAAAAACAACAATTCCTTCAGTCAAAACATGTTCAAACTCAGTTGTCCTTCATATATATCATTTCTAAGTAGATTCCATGCATAAACCTCTTTAAATGTCCTTGTATGAGAAAGAAAAACAGGAATAGCCTTACTTTTGCGAATTAAGACGAAATTCGGATTTTTGATTAAAAACAACAATTCCTTCAGTCAAAACATGTTCAAACTCCTTTGTCCTTCATATGAATAAATTCTAAGTAGGTTCCATGCATAAACCTCTTTAAATGTCCTTGTATGAGAAAGAAAAACAGGAATAGCCTTATTTTTGCGAGTTAAGGCCAAATTGGTATTTTTGCTATAAAATGAATTCCTTCAGTCAAAACAAGTTCAAACTCCTTTGTCCTTCATATATATCCATTCTACGCAGGTTCCATGCATAAAGCTCTTTAAATGACCTTGTTTGAGAAAGAAAAACAGGAATAGCCTTACTTTTGCGAGTTAAGGCCAAATTGGTATTTTTGCTATAAAATGAATTCCTTCAGTCAAAACAAGTTCAAATTCCTTTGTCCTTCATATATATCCATTCTAAGTAGGTTCCATGCATAAACCTCTTTAAATGTCCTTGTATGAGAAAGAAAAACAGGAATAGCCTTACTTTTGCGAGTTAAGACGAAATTCGGATTTTTGCTTAAAAACAACAATTCCTTCAGTCAAAACAAGTTCAAACTCCTTTGTCCTTCATATATATCCATTCTACGCAGGTTCCATGCATAAAGCTCTTTAAATGACCTTGTTTGAGAAAGAAAAACAGGAATAGCCTTACTTTCGCGAGTTAAGGCCAAATTGGTATTTTTGCTATAAAATGAATTCCTTCAGTCAAAACAAGTTCAAACTCCTTTGTCCTTCATATATATCCATTCTACGCAGGTTCCATGCATAAAGCTCTTTAAATGACCTTGTTTGAGAAAGAAAAACAGGAATAGCCTTACTTTCGCGAGTTAAGGCCAAATTGGTATTTTTGCTATAAAATGAATTCCTTCAGTCAAAACAAGTTCAAATTCCTTTGTCCTTCATATATATCCATTCTAAGTAGGTTCCATGCATAAACCTCTTTAAATGTCCTTGTATGAGAAAGAAAAACAGGAATAGCCTTATTTTTGCGAGTTAAGGCCAAATTGGTATTTTTGCTATAACATGAATTCCTTCAGTCAAACAAGTTCAAACTCCTTTGTCCTTCATATATATCCATTCTAAGCAGGTTCCATGCATAAAGCTCTTTAAACGACCTTGTTTGAGAAAGAAAAACAGGAATAGCCTTACTTTTGCGAGTTAAGTCGAAATTCGGATTTTTGCTTAAAAACACCAATTCCTTCAGTCAAAACAAGTTCAAACATCTTTGTCCTTCATATATAGCCATTCTAAGTAGGTTACATGCATAAACCTCTTTAAATGACCTTGTTTGAGAAAGAAACACAAGAATAATCTTATTTTTGCGAGTTAAGGCCAAATTGGTATTTTTGCTATAAAATGAATTCCTTCAGTCAAAACAAGTTCAAACTCCTTTGTCCTTCATATATATCCATTCTACGCAGGTTCCATGCATAAAGCTCTTTAAATGACCTTGTTTGAGAAAGAAAAACAGGAATAGCCTTACTTTTGCGAGTTAAGAAGAAATTCGGATTTTTGCTTAAAAACACCAATTCCTTCAGTCGAAACAAGTTGAAACTCATTTGTCCTTCATATATTTCCCTTCTAAGTAGATTCCATGCATAAACCTCTTTAAATGACCTTGTATGAGAAAGAAAAACAGGAATAGCCTTACTTTTGCGAGTTAAGACGAAATTCGGATTTTTGCTTAAAAACTACAATTCCTTCAGTCAAAACATGTTCAAACTCATTTGTGCTTCATATATATCATTTCTAAGTAGATTCCATGCATAAACCTCTTTAAATGTCCTTGTATGAGAAAGAAAAACAGGAATAGCCTTACTTTTGCGAGTTAAGACGAAATTCGGATTTTTGCTTAAAAACAACAATTCCTTCAGTCAAAACATGTTCAAACTCCTTTGTCCTTCATATGAATCAATTCTAAGTAGGTTCCATGCATAAACCTCTTTAAATGACCTTGTTTGAGAAAGAAAAACAGGAATAGCCTTACTTTTGCGAGTTAAGGCCAAATTGGTATTTTTGCTATAAAATGAATTCCTTCAGTCAAAACAAGTTCAAATTCCTTTGTCCTTCATATATATCCATTCTAAGTAGGTTCCATGCATAAACCTCTTTAAATGTCTTTGTATGAGAAAGAAAAACAGGAATAGCCTTACTTTTGCGAGTTAAGACGAAATTCGGATTTTTGCTTAAAAACAACAATTCCTTCAGTCAAAACATGTTCAAACTCCTTTGTCCTTCATATGAATCAATTCTAAGTAGGTTCCATGCATATACCTCTTTAAATGTCCTTGTATGAGAAAGAAAAACAGGAATAGCCTTATTTTTGCGAGTTAAGGCCAAATTGGTATTTTTGCTATAAAATGAATTCCTTCAGTCAAAACAAGTTCAAACTCCTTTGTCCTTCATATATATCCATTCTACGCAGGTTCCATGCATAAAGCTCTTTAAATGACCTTGTTTGAGAAAGAAAAAACAGGAATAGCCTTACTTTCGCGAGTTAAGGCCAAATTGGTATTTTTGCTATAAAATGAATTCCTTCAGTCAAAACAAGTTCAAACTCCTTTGTCCTTCATATATATCCATTCTAAGCAGGTTCCATGCATAAAGCTCTTTAAACGACCTTGTTTGAGAAAGAAAAACAGGAATAGCCTTACTTTTGCGAGTTAAGTCGAAATTCGGATTTTTGCTTAAAAACACCAATTCCTTCAGTCAAAACATGTTCAAACTCCTTTGTCCTTCATATGAATCAATTCTAAGTAGGTTCCATGCATAAACCTCTTTAAATGTCCTTGAATGAGAAAGAAAAATAGGAATAGCCTTACTTTTGCGAGTTAAGACGAAATTCGGATTTTTGCTTAAAAACACCAATTCCCTCAGTCGAAACAAGTTGAAACTCATTTGTCCTTCATATAATTCCCTTATAAGTAGATTCCATGCATAAACCTCTTTAAATGACCTTGTATGAGAAAGAAAAACAGGAATAGCCTTACTTTTGCGAGTTAAGACGAAATTCGGATTTTTGCTTAAAAACAACAATTCCTTCAGTCAAAACATGTTCAAACTCAGTTGTCCTTCATATATATCATTTCTAAGTAGATTCCATGCATAAACCTCTTTAAATGTCCTTGTATGAGAAAGAAAAACAGGAATAGCCTTACTTTTGCGAATTAAGACGAAATTCGGATTTTTGATTAAAAACAACAATTCCTTCAGTCAAAACATGTTCAAACTCCTTTGTCCTTCATATGAATAAATTCTAAGTAGGTTCCATGCATAAACCTCTTTAAATGTCCTTGTATGAGAAAGAAAAACAGGAATAGCCTTATTTTTGCGAGTTAAGGCCAAATTGGTATTTTTGCTATAAAATGAATTCCTTCAGTCAAAACAAGTTCAAACTCCTTTTTCCTTCATATATATCCATTCTACGCAGGTTCCATGCATAAAGCTCTTTAAATGACCTTGTTTGAGAAAGAAAAACAGGAATAGCCTTACTTTTGCGAGTTAAGGCCAAATTGGTATTTTTGCTATAAAATGAATTCCTTCAGTCAAAACAAGTTCAAATTCCTTTGTCCTTCATATATATCCATTCTAAGTAGGTTCCATGCATAAACCTCTTTAAATGTCCTTGTATGAGAAAGAAAAACAGGAATAGCCTTATTTTTGCGAGTTAAGGCCAAATTGGTATTTTTGCTATAACATGAATTCCTTCAGTCAAACAAGTTCAAACTCCTTTGTCCTTCATATATATCCATTCTAAGCAAGTTCCATGCATAAAGCTCTTTAAACGACCTTGTTTGAGAAAGAAAAACAGGAATAGCCTTACTTTTGCGAGTTAAGTCGAAATTCGGATTTTTGCTTAAAAACACCAATTCCTTCAGTCAAAACAAGTTCAAACATCTTTGTCCTTCATATATAGCCATTCTAAGTAGGTTACATGCATAAACCTCTTTAAATGACCTTGTTTGAGAAAGAAACACAAGAATAATCTTATTTTTGCGAGTTAAGGCCAAATTGGTATTTTTGCTATAAAATGAATTCCTTCAGTCAAAACAAGTTCAAACTCCTTTGTCCTTCATATATATCCATTCTAAGAAGGTTCCATGAAAAACCTCTTTAAATGACCTTGTTTGAGAAAGAAAAACAGGAATAACCTTACTTTTGCGAGTTAAGACGAAATTCGGATTTTTGCTTAAAAACAACAATTCCTTCAGTCAAAACATGTTCAAACTCCTTTGTCCTTCATATGAATCAATTCTAAGTAGGTTCCATGCATAAACCTCTTTAAATGTCCTTGTATGAGAAAGAAAAACAGGAATAGCCTTACTTTTGCAAGTTAAGACGAAATTCGGATTTTTGCTTAAAAACACCAATTCCTTCAGTCGAAACAAGTTGAAACTCATTTGTCCTTCATATATTTCCCTTCTAAGTAGATTCCATGCATAAACCTCTTTAAATGACCTTGTATGAGAAAGAAAAACAGGAATAGCCTTACTTTTGCGAGTTAAGACGAAATTCGGATTTTTGCTTAAAAACAACAATTCCTTCAGTCAAAACATGTTCAAACTCATTTGTCCTTCATATATATCATTTCTAAGTAGATTCCATGCATAAACCTCTTTAAATGTCCTTGTATGAGAAAGAAAAACAGGAATAGCCTTACTTTTGCGAGTTAAGACGAAATTCGGATTTTTGCTTAAAAACAACAATTCCTTCAGTCAAAACATGTTCAAACTCATTTGTCCTTCATATATATCATTTCTAAGTAGATTACATGCATAAACCTCTTTAAATGTCCTTGTATGAGAAAGAAAAACAGGAATAGCCTTATTTTTGCGAGTTAAGACGAAATTCGGATTTTTGCTTAAAAACAACAATTCCTTCAGTCAAAACATGTTCAAACTCCTTTGTCCTTCATATGAATCAATTCTAAGTAGTTTCCATGCATAAACCTCTTTAAATGTCCTTGTATGAGAAAGAAAAACAGGAATAGCCTTACTTTTGCGAGTTAAGACGAAATTCGGATTTTTGCTTAAAAACACCAATTCCTTCAGTCGAAACAAGTTGAAACTCATTTGTCCTTCATATATTTCCCTTCTAAGTAGATTCCATGCATAAACCTCTTTAAATGACCTTGTATGAGAAAGAAAAACAGGAATAGCCTTACTTTTGCGAGTTAAGACGAAATTCGGATTTTTGCTTAAAAACAACAATTCCTTCAGTCAAAACATGTTCAAACTCATTTGTCCTTCATATATATCATTTCTAAGTAGATTCCATGCATAAACCTCTTTAAATGTCCTTGTATGAGAAAGAAAAACAGGAATAGCCTTATTTTTGCGAGTTAAGGCCAAATTGGTATTTTTGCTATAAAATGAATTCCTTCAGTCAAAACAAGTTCAAACTCCTTTGTCCTTCATATATATCCATTCTACGCAGGTTCCATGCATAAAGCTCTTTAAATGACCTTGTTTGAGAAAGAAAAACAGGAATAGCCTTACTTTTGCGAGTTAAGGCCAAATTGGTATTTTTGCTATAAAATGAATTCCTTCAGTCAAAACAAGTTCAAACTCCTTTGTCCTTCATATATATCCATTCTAAGCAGGTTCCATGCATAAAGCTCTTTAAACGACCTTGTTTGAGAAAGAAAAACAGGAATAGCCTTACTTTTGCGAGTTAAGACGAAATTCGGATTTTTGCTTAAAAACACCAATTCCTTCAGTCAAAACAAGTTCAAACATCTTTGTCCTTCATATATAGCCATTCTAAGTAGGTTACATGCATAAACTTCTTTAAATGACCTTGTTTGAGAAAGAAACACAAGAATAATCTTATTTTTGCGAGTTAAGGCCAAATTGTTATTTTTGCTATAAAATGAATTCCTTCAGTCAAAAAAAGTTCAAACTCCTTTGTCCTTCATATATATCCATTCTACGCAGGTTCCATGCATAAAGCTCTTTAAATGACCTTGTTTGAGAAAGAAAAACAGGAATAGCCTTACTTTTGCGAGTTAAGGCCAAATTGGTATTTTTGCTATAAAATAAATTCCTTCAGTCAAAACAAGTTCAAATTCCTTTGTCCTTCATATATATCCATTCTAAGTAGGTTCCATGCATAAACCTCTTTAAATGTCCTTGTATGAGAAAGAAAAACAGGAATAGCCTTATTTTTGCGAGTTAAGGCCAAATTGGTATTTTTGCTATAAAATGAATTCCTTCAGTCAAAACAAGTTCAAACTCCTTTGTCCTTCATATATATCCATTCTACGCTGGTTCCATGCATAAAGCTCTTTAAATGACCTTGTTTGAGAAAGAAAAACAGGAATAGCCTTACTTTTGCGAGTTAAGACGAAATTCGGATTTTTGCTTAAAAACAACAATTCCTTCAGTCAAAACATGTTCAAACTCCTTTGTCCTTCATATGAATCAATTCTAAGTAGGTTCCATGCATAAACCTCTTTAAATGACCTTGTTTGAGAAAGAAAAACAGGAATAGCCTTACTTTTGCGAGTTAAGGCCAAATTGGTATTTTTGCTATAAAATGAATTCCTTCAGTCAAAACAAGTTCAAATTCCTTTGTCCTTCATATAAATCCATTCTAAGTAGGTTCCATGCATAAACCTCTTTAAATGTCCTTGTATGAGAAAGAAAAACAGGAATAGCCTTATTTTTGCGAGTTAAGGCCAAATTGGTATTTTTGCTATTAAATGAATTCCTTCAGTCAAAACAAGTTCAAACTCCTTTGTCCTTCATATATATCCATTCTACGCTGGTTCAATGCATAAAGCTCTTTAAATGACCTTGTTTGAGAAAGAAAAACAGGAATAGCCTTACTTTTGCGAGTTAAGGCCAAATTGGTATTTTTGCTATAAAATGAATTCCTTCAGTCAAAACAAGTTCAAATTCCTTTGTCCTTCATATATATCCATTCTAAGTAGGTTCCATGCATAAACCTCTTTAAATGTCCTTGTATGAGAAAGAAAAACAGGAATAGCCTTACTTTTGCGAGTTAAGACGAAATTCGGATTTTTGCTTAAAAACAACAATTCCTTCAGTCAAAACATGTTCAAACTCCTTTGTCCTTCATATGAATCAATTCTAAGTAGGTTCCATGCATAAACCTCTTTAAATGTCCTTGTATGAGAAAGAAAAACAGGAATAGCCTTACTTTTGCGAGTTAAGACGAAATTCGGATTTTTGCTTAAAAACAACAATTCCTTCAGTCAAAACAAGTTCAAACTCCTTTGTCCTTCATATGAATCAATTCTAAGTAGGTTCCATGCATAAACCTCTTTAAATGACCTTGTTTGAGAAAGAAAAACAGGAATAGCCTTACTTTTGCGAGTTAAGGCCAAATTGGTATTTTTGCTATAAAATGAATTCCTTCAGTCAAAACAAGTTCAAACTCCTTTGTCCTTCATATATATCCATTCTACGCAGGTTCCATGCATAAAGCTCTTTAAATGACCTTGTTTGAGAAAGAAAAACAGGAATAGCCTTACTTTTGCGAGTTAAGGCCAAATTGGTATTTTTGCTATAAAATGAATTCCTTCAGTCAAAACAAGTTCAAATTCCTTTGTCCTTCATATATATCCATTCTAAGTAGGTTCCATGCATAAACCTCTTTAAATGTCCTTGTATGAGAAAGAAAAACAGGAATAGCCTTATTTTTGCGAGTTAAGGCCAAATTGGTATTTTTGCTATAACATGAATTCCTTCAGTCAAACAAGTTCAAACTCCTTTGTCCTTCATATATATCCATTCTAAGCAGGTTCCATGCATAAAGCTCTTTAAACGACCTTGTTTGAGAAAGAAAAACAGGAATAGCCTTACTTTTGCGAGTTAAGTCGAAATTCGGATTTTTGCTTAAAAACACCAATTCCTTCAGTCAAAACAAGTTCAAACATCTTTGTCCTTCATATATAGCCATTCTAAGTAGGTTACATGCATAAACCTCTTTAAATGACCTTGTTTGAGAAAGAAACACAAGAATAATCTTATTTTTGCGAGTTAAGGCCAAATTGGTATTTTTGCTATAAAATGAATTCCTTCAGTCAAAACAAGTTCAAACTCCTTTGTCCTTCATATATATCCATTCTAAGAAGGTTCCATGAAAAACCTCTTTAAATGACCTTGTATGAGAAAGAAAAACAGGAATAACCTTACTTTTGCGAGTTAAGACGAAATTCGGATTTTTGCTTAAAAACACCAATTCCTTCAGTCGAAACAAGTTGAAACTCATTTGTCCTTCATATATTTCCCTTCTAAGTAGATTCCATGCATAAACCTCTTTAAATGTCCTTGTATGAGAAAGAAAAACAGGAATAGCCTTACTTTTGCGAGTAAGGACGAAATTCGGATTTTTGCTTAAAAACAACAATTCCTTCAGTCAAAACATGTTCAAACTCATTTGTCCTTCATATATATCATTTCTAAGTAGATTCCATGCATAAACCTCTTTAAATGTCCTTGTATGAGAAAGAAAAACAGGAATAGCCTTATTTTTGCGAGTTAAGGCCAAATTGGTATTTTTGCTATAAAATGAATTCCTTCAGTCAAAACAAGTTCAAACTCCTTTGTCCTTCATATATATCCATTCTACGCAGGTTCCATGCATAAAGCTCTTTAAATGACCTTGTTTGAGAAAGAAAAACAGGAATAGCCTTACTTTTGCGAGTTAAGGCCAAATTGGTATTTTTGCTATAAAATGAATTCCTTCAGTCAAAACAAGTTCAAACTCCTTTGTCCTTCATATATATCCATTCTAAGCAGGTTCCATGCATAAAGCTCTTTAAACGACCTTGTTTGAGAAAGAAAAACAGGAATAGCCTTACTTTTGCGAGTTAAGACGAAATTCGGATTTTTGCTTAAAAACACCAATTCCTTCAGTCAAAACAAGTTCAAACATCTTTGTCCTTCATATATAGCCATTCTAAGTAGGTTACATGCATAAACTTCTTTAAATGACCTTGTTTGAGAAAGAAACACAAGAATAATCTTATTTTTGCGAGTTAAGGCCAAATTGTTATTTTTGCTATAAAATGAATTCCTTCAGTCAAAAAAAGTTCAAACTCCTTTGTCCTTCATATATATCCATTCTACGCAGGTTCCATGCATAAAGCTCTTTAAATGACCTTGTTTGAGAAAGAAAAACAGGAATAGCCTTACTTTTGCGAGTTAAGGCCAAATTGGTATTTTTGCTATAAAATAAATTCCTTCAGTCAAAACAAGTTCAAATTCCTTTGTCCTTCATATATATCCATTCTAAGTAGGTTCCATGCATAAACCTCTTTAAATGTCCTTGTATGAGAAAGAAAAACAGGAATAGCCTTATTTTTGCGAGTTAAGGCCAAATTGGTATTTTTGCTATAAAATGAATTCCTTCAGTCAAAACAAGTTCAAACTCCTTTGTCCTTCATATATATCCATTCTACGCTGGTTCCATGCATAAAGCTCTTTAAATGACCTTGTTTGAGAAAGAAAA
Organism: Odontesthes bonariensis; assembly: GCF_027942865.1. Taxonomy (NCBI): domain Eukaryota; kingdom Metazoa; phylum Chordata; class Actinopteri; order Atheriniformes; family Atherinopsidae; genus Odontesthes; species Odontesthes bonariensis. Next base: position 24,296,858 of record NC_134529.1, on the reverse strand, counting down.
ACAGGAATAGCCTTACTTTTGCGAGTTAAGACGAAATTCGGATTTTTGCTTAAAAACAACAATTCCTTCAGTCAAAACATGTTCAAACTCCTTTGTCCTTCATATGAATCAATTCTAAGTAGGTTCCATGCATAAACCTCTTTAAATGACCTTGTTTGAGAAAGAAAAACAGGAATAGCCTTACTTTTGCGAGTTAAGGCCAAATTGGTATTTTTGCTATAAAATGAATTCCTTCAGTCAAAACAATTTCAAACTCCTTTGTCCTTCATATATATCCATTCTACGCAGGTTCCATGCATAAAGCTCTTTAAATGACCTTGTTTGAGAAAGAAAAACAGGAATAGCCTTACTTTTGCGAGTTAAGGCCAAATTGGTATTTTTGCTATAAAATGAATTCCTACAGTCAAAACAAGTTCAAACTCCTTTGTCCTTCATATATATCCATTCTAAGCAGGTTCCATGCATAAAGCTCTTTAAACGACCTTGTTTGAGAAAGAAAAACAGGAATAGCCTTACTTTTGCGAGCTAAGACGAAATTCGGATTTTTGCTTAAAAACACCAATTCCTTCAGTCAAAACAAGTTCAAACTCCTTTGTCCTTCATATATATCCATTCTAAGAAGGTTCCATGAAAAAACCTCTTTAAATGACCTTGTTTGAGAAAGAAGAACAGGAATAACCTTACTTTTGCGAGTTAAGAAGAAATTCGGATTTTTGCTTAAAAACACCAATTCCTTCAGTCGAAACAAGTTGAAACTCATTTGTCCTTCATATATTTCCCTTCTAAGTTGATTCCATGCATAAACCTCTTTAAATGACCTTGTATGAGAAAGAAAAACAGGAATAGCCTTACTTTTGCGAGCTAAGACGAAATTCGGATTTTTGCTTAAAAACAACAATTCCTTCAGTCAAAACATGTTCAAACTCATTTGTCCTTCATATATATCATTTCTAAGTAGATTCCATGCATAAACCTCTTTAAATGTCCTTGTATGAGAAAGAAAAACAGGAATAGCCTTACTTTTGCGAGTTAAGACGAAATTCGGATTTTTGCTTAAAAACAACAATTCCTTCAGTCAAAACATGTTCAAACTCCTTTGTCCTTCATATGAATCAATTCTAAGTAGGTTCCATGCATAAACCTCTTTAAATGACCTTGTTTGAGAAAGAAAAACAGGAATAGCCTTACTTTTGCGAGTTAAGGCCAAATTGGTATTTTTGCTATAAAATGAATTCCTTCAGTCAAAACATGTTCAAACTCATTTGTCCTTCATATATTTCCCTTCTAAGTTGATTCCATGCATAAACCTCTTTAAATGACCTTGTATGAGAAAGAAAAACAGGAATAGCCTTACTTTTGCGAGTTAAGACGAAATTCGGATTTTTGCTTAAAAACAACAATTCCTTCAGTCAAAACATGTTCAAACTCATTTGTCCTTCATATATATCATTTCTAAGTAGATTCCATGCATAAACCTCTTTAAATGTCCTTGTATGAGAAAGAAAAACAGGAAAAGCCTTACTTTTGCGAGTTAAGACGAAATTCGGATTTTTGCTTAAAAACAACAATTCCTTCAGTCAAAACATGTTCAAACTCCTTTGTCCTTCATATGAATCAATTCTAAGTAGGTTCCATGCATAAACCTCTTTAAATGACCTTGTTTGAGAAAGAAAAACAGGAATAGCCTTACTTTTGCGAGTTAAGGCCAAATTGGTATTTTTGCTATAAAATGAATTCCTTCAGTCAAAACAAGTTCAAATTCCTTTGTCCTTCATATATATCCATTCTAAGTAGGTTCCATGCATAAACCTCTTTAAATGTCCTTGTATGAGAAACAAAAACAGGAATAGCCTTACTTTTTGCGAGTTAAGGCCAAATTGGTATTTTTGCTATAAAATGAATTCCTTCAGTCAAAACAAGTTCAAACTCCTTTGTCCTTCATATATATCCATTCTAAGAAGGTTCCATGAAAAAACCTCTTTAAATGACCTTGTTTGAGAAAGAAGAACAGGAATAACCTTACTTTTGCGAGTTAAGAAGAAATTCGGATTTTTGCTTAAAAACACCAATTCCTTCAGTCGAAACAAGTTGAAACTCATTTGTCCTTCATATATTTCCCTTCTAAGTTGATTCCATGCATAAACCTCTTTAAATGACCTTGTATGAGAAAGAAAAACAGGAATAGCCTTACTTTTGCGAGTTAAGACGAAATTCGGATTTTTGCTTAAAAACAACAATTCCTTCAGTCAAAACATGTTCAAACTCCTTTGTCCTTCATATGAATCAATTCTAAGTAGGTTCCATGCATAAACCTCTTTAAATGACCTTGTTTGAGAAAGAAAAACAGGAATAGCCTTACTTTTGCGAGTTAAGGCCAAATTGGTATTTTTGCTATAAAATGAATTCCTTCAGTCAAAACAAGTTCAAATTCCTTTGTCCTTCATATATATCCATTCTAAGTAGGTTCCATGCATAAACCTCTTTAAATGTCCTTGTATGAGAAAGAAAAACAGGAATAGCCTTATTTTTGCGAGTTAAGGCCAAATTGGTATTTTTGCTATAAAATGAATTCCTTCAGTCAAAACAAGTTCAAACTCCTTTGTCCTTCATATATATCCATTCTACGTTGGTTCCATGCATAAAGCTCTTTAAATGACCTTGTTTGAGAAAGAAAAACAGGAATAGCCTTACTTTTGCGAGTTAAGGCCAAATTGGTATTTTTGCTATACAATGAATTCCTTCAGTCAAAACAAGTTCAAATTCCTTTGTCCTTCATATATATCCATTCTAAGTAGGTTCCATGCATAAACCTCTTTAAATGTCCTTGTATGAGAAAGAAAAACAGGAATAGCCTCATTTTTGCGAGTTAAGGCAAAATTGGTATTTTTGCTATAAAATGAATTCCTTCAGTCAAAACAAGTTCAAACTCCTTTGTCCTTCATATATATCCATTCTAAGAAGGTTCCATGAAAAAACCTCTTTAAATGACCTTGTTTGAGAAAGAAAAACAGGAATAACCTTACTTTTGCGAGTTAAGAAGAAATTCGGATTTTTGCTTAAAAACACCAATTCCTTCAGTCGAAACAAGTTGAAACTCATTTGTCCTTCATATGAATCAATTCTAAGTAGGTTCCATGCATATACCTCTTTAAATGTCCTTGTATGAGAAAGAAAAACAGGAATAGCCTTATTTTTGCGAGTTAAGGCCAAATTGGTATTTTTGCTATAAAATGAATTCCTTCAGTCAAAACAATTTCAAACTCCTTTGTCCTTCATATATATCCATTCTACGCAGGTTCCATGCATAAAGTTCTTTAAATGACCTTGTTTGAGAAAGAAAAACAGGAATAGCCTTACTTTTGCGAGTTAAGGCCAAATTGGTATTTTTGCTATAAAATGAATTCCTACAGTCAAAACAAGTTCAAACTCCTTTGTCCTTCATATATATCCATTCTAAGCAGGTTCCATGCATAAAGCTCTTTAAACGACCTTGTTTGAGAAAGAAAAACAGGAATAGCCTTACTTTTGCGAGCTAAGACGAAATTCGGATTTTTGCTTAAAAACACCAATTCCTTCAGTCAAAACAAGTTCAAACTCCTTTGTCCTTCATATATATCCATTCTAAGAAGGTTCCATGAAAAAACCTCTTTAAATGACCTTGTTTGAGAAAGAAGAACAGGAATAACCTTACTTTTGCGAGTTAAGAAGAAATTCGGATTTTTGCTTAAAAACACCAATTCCTTCAGTCGAAACAAGTTGAAACTCATTTGTCCTTCATATATTTCCCTTCTAAGTTGATTCCATGCATAAACCTCTTTAAATGACCTTGTATGAGAAAGAAAAACAGGAATAGCCTTACTTTTGCGAGCTAAGACGAAATTCGGATTTTTGCTTAAAAACAACAATTCCTTCAGTCAAAACATGTTCAAACTCATTTGTCCTTCATATATATCATTTCTAAGTAGATTCCATGCATAAACCTCTTTAAATGTCCTTGTATGAGAAAGAAAAACAGGAATAGCCTTACTTTTGCGAGTTAAGACGAAATTCGGATTTTTGCTTAAAAACAACAATTCCTTCAGTCAAAACATGTTCAAACTCCTTTGTCCTTCATATGAATCAATTCTAAGTAGGTTCCATGCATAAACCTCTTTAAATGACCTTGTTTGAGAAAGAAAAACAGGAATAGCCTTACTTTTGCGAGTTAAGGCCAAATTGGTATTTTTGCTATAAAATGAATTCCTTCAGTCAAAACATGTTCAAACTCCTTTGTCCTTCATATATATCCATTCTAAGAAGGTTCCATGAAAAAACCTCTTTAAATGACCTTGTTTGAGAAAGAAGAACAGGAATAACCTTACTTTTGCGAGTTAAGAAGAAATTCGGATTTTTGCTTAAAAACACCAATTCCTTCAGTCGAAACAAGTTGAAACTCATTTGTCCTTCATATATTTCCCTTCTAAGTTGATTCCATGCATAAACCTCTTTAAATGACCTTGTATGAGAAAGAAAAACAGGAATAGCCTTACTTTTGCGAGTTAAGACGAAATTCGGATTTTTGCTTAAAAACAACAATTCCTTCAGTCAAAACATGTTCAAACTCATTTGTCCTTCATATATATCATTTCTAAGTAGATTCCATGCATAAACCTCTTTAAATGTCCTTGTATGAGAAAGAAAAACAGGAAAAGCCTTACTTTTGCGATTTAAGACGAAATTCGGATTTTTGCTTAAAAACAACAATTCCTTCAGTCAAAACATGTTCAAACTCCTTTGTCCTTCATATGAATCAATTCTAAGTAGGTTCCATGCATAAACCTCTTTAAATGACCTTGTTTGAGAAAGAAAAACAGGAATAGCCTTACTTTTGCGAGTTAAGGCCAAATTGGTATTTTTGCTATAAAATGAATTCCTTCAGTCAAAACAAGTTCAAATTCCTTTGTCCTTCATATATATCCATTCTAAGTAGGTTCCATGCATAAACCTCTTTAAATGTCCTTGTATGAGAAAGAAAAACAGGAATAGCCTTATTTTTGCGAGTTAAGGCCAAATTGGTATTTTTGCTATAAAATGAATTCCTTCAGTCAAAACAAGTTCAAACTCCTTTGTCCTTCATATATATCCATTCTACGCTGGTTCCATGCATAAAGCTCTTTAAATGACCTTGTTTGAGAAAGAAAAACAGGAATAGCCTTACTTTTGCGAGTTAAGGCCAAATTGGTATTTTTGCTATACAATGAATTCCTTCAGTCAAAACAGGTTCAAATTCCTTTGTCCTTCATATATATCCATTCTAAGTAGGTTCCATGCATAAACCTCTTTAAATGTCCTTGTATGAGAAAGAAAAACAGGAATAGCCTCATTTTTGCGAGTTAAGGCAAAATTGGTATTTTTGCTATAAAATGAATTCCTTCAGTCAAAACAAGTTCAAACTCCTTTGTCCTTCATATATATCCATTCTAAGAAGGTTCCATGAAAAAACCTCTTTAAATGACCTTGTTTGAGAAAGAAAAACAGGAATAACCTTACTTTTGCGAGTTAAGAAGAAATTCGGATTTTTGCTTAAAAACACCAATTCCTTCAGTCAAAACATGTTCAAACTCCTTTGTCCTTCATATGAATCAATTCTAAGTAGGTTCCATGCATATACCTCTTTAAATGTCCTTGTATGAGAAAGAAAAACAGGAATAGCCTTATTTTTGCGAGTTAAGGCCAAATTGGTATTTTTGCTATAAAATGAATTCCTTCAGTCAAAACAATTTCAAACTCCTTTGTCCTTCATATATATCCATTCTACGCAGGTTCCATGCATAAAGCTCTTTAAATGACCTTGTTTGAGAAAGAAAAACAGGAATAGCCTTACTTTTGCGAGTTAAGGCCAAATTGGTATTTTTGCTATAAAATGAATTCCTTCAGTCAAAACAAGTTCAAACTCCTTTGTCCTTCATATATATCCATTCTAAGCAGGTTCCATGCATAAAGCTCTTTAAACGACCTTGTTTGAGAAAGAAAAACAGGAATAGCCTTACTTTTGCGAGCTAAGACGAAATTCGGATTTTTGCTTAAAAACACCAATTCCTTCAGTCAAAACAAGTTCAAACTCCTTTGTCCTTCATATATATCCATTCTAAGAAGGTTCCATGAAAAAACCTCTTTAAATGACCTTGTTTGAGAAAGAAGAACAGGAATAACCTTACTTTTGCGAGTTAAGAAGAAATTCGGATTTTTGCTTAAAAACACCAATTCCTTCAGTCGAAACAAGTTGAAACTCTTTTGTCCTTCATATATTTCCCTTCTAAGTTGATTCCATGCATAAACCTCTTTAAATGACCTTGTATGAGAAAGAAAAACAGGAATAGCCTTACTTTTGCGAGTTAAGACGAAATTCGGATTTTTGCTTAAAAACAACAATTCCTTCAGTCAAAACATGTTCAAACTCATTTGTCCTTCATATATATCATTTCTAAGTAGATTCCATGCATAAACCTCTTTAAATGTCCTTGTATGAGAAAGAAAAACAGGAATAGCCTTACTTTTGCGAGTTAAGACGAAATTCGGATTTTTGCTTAAAAACAACAATTCCTTCAGTCAAAACATGTTCAAACTCCTTTGTCCTTCATATGAATCAATTCTAAGTAGGTTCCATGCATAAACCTCTTTAAATGACCTTGTTTGAGAAAGAAAAACAGGAATAGCCTTACTTTTGCGAGTTAAGGCCAAATTGGTATTTTTGCTATAAAATGAATTCCTTCAGTCAAAACAAGTTCAAATTCCTTTGTCCTTCATATATATCCATTCTAAGTAGGTTCCATGCATAAACCTCTTTAAATGTCCTTGTATGAGAAAGAAAAACAGGAATAGCCTTATTTTTGCGAGTTAAGGCCAAATTGGTATTTTTGCTATAAAATGAATTCCTTCAGTCAAAACAAGTTCAAACTCCTTTGTCCTTCATATGAATCAATTCTAAGTAGGTTCCATGCATAAACCTCTTTAAATGTCCTTGTATGAGAAAGAAAAACAGGAATAGCCTTACTTTCGCGAGTTAAGGCCAAATTGGTATTTTTGCTATAAAATGAATTCCTTCAGTCAAAACAAGTTCAAATTCCTTTGTCCTTCATATATATCCATTCTAAGTAGGTTCCATGCATAAACCTCTTTAAATGTCCTTGTATGAGAAAGAAAAACAGGAATAGCCTTGTTTTTGCGAGTTAAGGCCAAATTGGTATTTTTGCTATAAAATGAATTCCTTCAGTCAAAACAAGTTCAAACTCCTTTGTCCTTCATATGAATCAATTCTAAGTAGGTTCCATGCATAAACCTCTTTAAATGTCCTTGTATGAGAAAGAAAAACAGGAATAGCCTTACTTTCGCGAGTTAAGGCCAAATTGGTATTTTTGCTATAAAATGAATTCCTTCAGTCAAAACAAGTTCAAATTCCTTTGTCCTTCATATATATCCATTCTAAGTAGGTTCCATGCATAAACCTCTTTAAATGTCCTTGTATGAGAAAGAAAAACAGGAATAGCCTTACTTTTTGCGAGTTAAGGCCAAATTGGTATTTTTGCTATAAAATGAATTCCTTCAGTCAAAACAAGTTCAAACTCCTTTGTCCTTCATATATATCCATTCTAAGAAGGTTCCATGAAAAAACCTCTTTAAATGACCTTGTTTGAGAAAGAAGAACAGGAATAACCTTACTTTTGCGAGTTAAGAAGAAATTCGGATTTTTGCTTAAAAACACCAATTCCTTCAGTCGAAACAAGTTGAAACTCATTTGTCCTTCATATATTTCCCTTCTAAGTTGATTCCATGCATAAACCTCTTTAAATGACCTTGTATGAGAAAGAAAAACAGGAATAGCCTTACTTTTGCGAGTTAAGACGAAATTCGGATTTTTGCTTAAAAACAACAATTCCTTCAGTCAAAACATGTTCAAACTCATTTGTCCTTCATATATATCATTTCTAAGTAGATTCCATGCATAAACCTCTTTAAATGTCCTTGTATGAGAAAGAAAAACAGGAATAGCCTTACTTTTGCGAGTTAAGACGAAATTCGGATTTTTGCTTAAAAACAACAATTCCTTCAGTCAAAACATGTTCAAACTCCTTTGTCCTTCATATGAATCAATTCTAAGTAGGTTCCATGCATAAACCTCTTTAAATGACCTTGTTTGAGAAAGAAAAACAGGAATAGCCTTACTTTTGCGAGTTAAGGCCAAATTGGTATTTTTGCTATAAAATGAATTCCTTCAGTCAAAACAAGTTCAAATTCCTTTGTCCTTCATATATATCCATTCTAAGTAGGTTCCATGCATAAACCTCTTTAAATGTCCTTGTATGAGAAAGAAAAACAGGAATAGCCTTATTTTTGCGAGTTAAGGCCAAATTGGTATTTTTGCTATAAAATGAATTCCTTCAGTCAAAACAAGTTCAAATTCCTTTGTCCTTCATATATATCCATTCTAAGTAGGTTCCATGCATAAACCTCTTTAAATGTCCTTGTATGAAAAAGAAAAACAGGAATAGCCTTATTTTTGCGAGTTAAGGCCAAATTGGTATTTTTGCTATAAAATGAATTCCTTCAGTCAAAACAAGTTCAAATTCCTTTGTCCTTCATATATATCCATTCTAAGTAGGTTCCATGCATAAACCTCTTTAAATGTCCTTGTATGAGAAAGAAAAACAGGAATAGCCTTACTTTTGCGAGTTAAGACGAAATTCGGATTTTTGCTTAAAAACAACAATTCCTTCAGTCAAAACAAGTTCAAACTCCTTTGTCCTTCATATGAATCAATTCTAAGTAGGTTCCATGCATAAACCTCTTTAAATGACCTTGTTTGAGAAAGAAAAACAGGAATAGCCTTACTTTTGCGAGTTAAGGCCAAATTGGTATTTTTGCTATAAAATGAATTCCTTCAGTCAAAACAAGTTCAAACTCATTTGTCCTTCATATATATCCATTCTAAGTAGGTTCCATGCATAAACCTCTTTAAATGTCCTTGTATGAGAAAGAAAAACAGGAATAGCCTTATTTTTGCGAGTTAAGGCCAAATTGGTATTTTTGCTATAAAATGAATTCCTTCAGTCAAAACAAGTTCAAACTCCTTTGTCCTTCATATATATACATTCTACGCTGGTTCCATGCATAAAGCTCTTTAAATGACCTTGTTTGAGAAAGAAAAACAGGAATAGCCTTACTTTTGCGAGTTAAGGCCAAATTGGTATTTTTGCTATACAATGAATTCCTTCAGTCAAAACAAGTTCAAATTCCTTTGTCCTTCATATATATCCATTCTAAGTAGGTTCCATGCATAAACCTCTTTAAATGTCCTTGTATGAGAAAGAAAAACAGGAATAGCCTTATTTTTGCGAGTTAAGGCAAAATTGGTATTTTTGCTATAAAATGAATTCCTTCAGTCAAAACAAGTTCAAACTCCTTTGTCCTTCATATATATCCATTCTAAGAAGGTTCCATGAAAAAACCTCTTTAAATGACCTTGTTTGAGAAAGAAAAACAGGAATAACCTTACTTTTGCGAGTTAAGAAGAAATTCGGATTTTTGCTTAAAAACACCAATTCCTTCAGTCGAAACAAGTTGAAACTCATTTGTCCTTCATATATTTCCCTTCTAAGTAGATTCCATGCATAAACCTCTTTAAATGACCTTGTATGAGAAAGAAAAACAGGAATAGCCTTACTTTTGCGAGTTAAGACGAAATTCGGATTTTTGCTTAAAAACAACAATTCCTTCAGTCAAAACATGTTCAAACTCATTTGTCCTTCATATATATAATTTCTAAGTAGATTCCATGCATAAACCTCTTTAAATGTCCTTGTATGAGAAAGAAAAACAGGAATAGCCTTACTTTTGCGAGTGAAGACGAAATTCGGATTTTTGCTTAAAAACAACAATTCCTTCAGTCAAAACATGTTCAAACTCATTTGTCCTTCATATATATCATTTCTAAGTAGATTCCATGCATAAACCTCTTTAAATGTCCTTGTATGAGAAAGAAAAACAGGAATAGCCTTACTTTTGCGAGTTAAGACGAAATTCGGATTTTTGCTTAAAAACAACAATTCCTTCAGTCAAAACATGTTCAAACTCCTTTGTCCTTCATATGAATCAATTCTAAGTAGGTTCCATGCATAAACCTCTTTAAATTACCTTGTTTGAGAAAGAAAAACAGGAATAGTCTTACTTTTGCGAGTTAAGGCCAAATTGGTATTTTTGCTATAAAATGAATTCCTTCAGTCAAAAAGAGTTCAAATTCCTTTGTCCTTCATATATATCCATTCTAAGTAGGTTCCATGCATAAACCTCTTTAAATGTCCTTGTATGAGAAAGAAAAACAGGAATAGCCTTACTTTTGCGAGTTAAGACGAAATTCGGATTTTTGCTTAAAAACAACAATTCCTTCAGTCAAAACATGTTCAAACTCATTTGTCCTTCATATATATCATTTCTAAGTAGATTCCATGCATAAACCTCTTTAAATGTCCTTGTATGAGAAAGAAAAACAGGAATAGCCTTATTTTTGCGAGTTAAGACGAAATTCGGATTTTTGCTTAAAAACACCAATTCCTTCAGTCGAAACAAGTTGAAACTCATTTGTCCTTCATATATTTCCCTTCTAAGTAGATTCCATGCATAAACCTCTTTAAATGACCTTGTATGAGAAAGAAAAACAGGAATAGCCTTACTTTTGCGAGTTAAGACGAAATTCGGATTTTCTCTTAAAAACAACAATTCCTTCAGTCAAAACATGTTCAAACTCATTTGTCCTTCATATATATCATTTCTAAGTAGATTCCATGCATAAACCTCTTTAAATGTCCTTGTATGAGAAAGAAAAACAGGAATAGCCTTACTTTTGCGAGTTAAGACGAAATTCGGATTTTTGCTTAAAAACAACAATTCCTTCAGTCAAAACATGTTCAAACTCCTTTGTCCTTCATATGAATCAATTCTAAGTAGGTTCCATGCATAAACCTCTTTAAATTACCTTGTTTGAGAAAGAAAAACAGGAATAGTCTTACTTTTGCGAGTTAAGGCCAAATTGGTATTTTTGCTATAAAATGAATTCCTTCAGTCAAAACAAGTTCAAATTCCTTTGTCCTTCATATATATCCATTCTAAGTAGGTTCCATGCATAAACCTCTTTAAATGTCCTTGTATGAGAAAGAAAAACAGGAATAGCCTTACTTTTGCGAGTTAAGACGAAATTCGGATTTTTGCTTAAAAACAACAATTCCTTCAGTCAAAACATGTTCAAACTCATTTGTCCTTCATATATATCATTTCTAAGTAGATTCCATGCATAAACCTCTTTAAATGTCCTTGTATGAGAAAGAAAAACAGGAATAGCCTTATTTTTGCGAGTTAAGACGAAATTCGGATTTTTGCTTAAAAACACCAATTCCTTCAGTCGAAACAAGTTGAAACTCATTTGTCCTTCATATATTTCCCTTCTAAGTAGATTCCATGCATAAACCTCTTTAAATGACCTTGTATGAGAAAGAAAAACAGGAATAGCCTTACTTTTGCGAGTTAAGACGAAATTCGGATTTTCTCTTAAAAACAACAATTCCTTCAGTCAAAACATGTTCAAACTCATTTGTCCTTCATATATATCATTTCTAAGTAGATTCCATGCATAAACCTCTTTAAATGTCCTTGTATGAGAAAGAAAAACAGGAATAGCCTTACTTTTGCGAGTTAAGACGAAATTCGGATTTTTGCTTAAAAACAACAATTCCTTCAGTCAAAACATGTTCAAACTCCTTTGTCCTTCATATGAATCAATTCTAAGTAGGTTCCATGCATAAACCTCTTTAAATTACCTTGTTTGAGAAAGAAAAACAGGAATAGTCTTACTTTTGCGAGTTAAGGCCAAATTGGTATTTTTGCTATAAAATGAATTCCTTCAGTCAAAACAAGTTCAAATTCCTTTGTCCTTCATATATATCCATTCTAAGTAGGTTCCATGCATAAACCTCTTTAAATGTCCTTGTATGAGAAAGAAAAACAGGAATAGCCTTATTTTTGCGAGTTAAGACGAAATTCGGATTTTTGCTTAAAAACAACAATTCCTTCAGTCAAAACATGTTCAAACTCATTTGTCCTTCATATATATCATTTCTAAGTAGATTCCATGCATAAACCTCTTTAAATGTCCTTGTATGAGAAAGAAAAACAGGAATAGCCTTATTTTTGCGAGTTAAGACGAAATTCGGATTTTTGCTTAAAAACACCAATTCCTTCAGTCAAAACAAGTTCAAACTCCTTTGTCCTTCATATATATCCATTCTAAGAAGGTCCCATGAAAAAACCTCTTTAAATGACCTTGTTTGAGAAAGAAAAACAGGAATAACCTTACTTTTGCGAGTTAAGACGAAATTCGGATTTTTGCTTAAAAACAACAATTCCTTCAGTCAAAACATGTTCAAACTCCTTTGTCCTTCATATGAATCAATTCTAAGTAGGTTCCATGCATAAACCTCTTTAAATGACCTTGTTTGAGAAAGAAAAACAGGAATAGCCTTACTTTTGCGAGTTAAGACCAAATTGGTATTTTTGCTATAAAATGAATTCCTTCGGTCAAAACAAGTTCAAATTCCTTTGTCCTTCATATATATCCATTCTACGCTGGTTCCATGCATAAAGATCTTTAAATGACCTTGTTTGAGAAAGAAAAACAGGAATGGCCTTATTTTTGCGAGTTAAGGCCAAATTGGTATTTTTGCTATAAAATGAATTCCTTCAGTCAAAACAAGTTCAAACTCCTTTGTCCTTCATATATATCCATTCTAAGAAGGTTCCATGAAAAAACCTCTTTAAATGACCTTGTTTGAGAAAGAAAAACAGGAATAACCTTACATTTGCGAGTTAAAAAGAAATTCGGATTTTTGCTTAAAAACACCAATTCCTTCAGTCGAAACAAGTTGAAACTCATTTGTCCTTCATATATTTCCCTTCTAAGTAGATTCCATGCATAAACCTCTTTAAATGACCTTGTATGAGAAAGAAAAACAGGAATAGCCTTACTTTTGCGAGTTAAGACGAAATTCGGATTTTTGCTTAAAAACAACAATTCCTTCAGTCAAAACATGTTCAAACTCCTTTGTCCTTCATATGAATCAATTCTAAGTAGGTTCCATGCATAAACCTCTTTAAATGACCTTGTTTGAGAAAGAAAAACAGGAATAGTCTTACTTTTGCGAGTTAAGGCCAAATTGGTATTTTTGCTATAAAATGAATTCCTTCAGTCAAAACAAGTTCAAATTCCTTTGTCCTTCATATATATCCATTCTAAGTAGGTTCCATGCATATACCTCTTTAAATGTCCTTGTATGAGAAAGAAAAACAGGAATAGCCTTATTTTTGCGAGTTAAGACGAAATTCGGATTTTTGCTTAAAAACACCAATTCCTTCAGTCAAAACAAGTTCAAACATCTTTGTCCTTCATATATAGCCATTCTAAGCAGTTTCCATGCATAAAGCTCTTTAAACGACCTTGTTTGAGAAAGAAAAACAGGAATAGCCTTACTTTTGCGAGTTAAGACGAAATTCGGATTTTTGCTTAAAAACACCAATTCCTTCAGTCAAAACAAGTTCAAACATCTTTGTCCTTCATATATAGCCATTCTAAGTAGGTTACATGCATAAACCTCTTTAAATGACCTTGTTTGAGAAAGAAACACAAGAATAATCTTATTTTTGCGAGTTAAGGCCAAATTGGTATTTTTGCTATAAAATGAATTCCTTCAGTCAAAACAAGTTCAAATTCCTTTGTCCTTCATATATATCCATTCTAAGTAGGTTCCATGCATAAACCTCTTTAAATGTCCTTGTATGAGAAAGAAAAACAGGAATAGCCTTACTTTTGCGAGTTAAGACGAAATTCGGATTTTTGCTTAAAAAAAACAATTCCTTCAGTCAAAACAAGTTCAAACTCCTTTGTCCTTCATATGAATCAATTCTAAGTAGGTTCCATGCATAAACCTCTTTAAATGTCCTTGTATGAGAAAGAAAAAAAGGAATAGCCTTAGTTTTGCGAGTTAAGGCCAAATTGGTATTTTTGCTATAAAATGAATTCCTTCAGTCAAAACAAGTTCAAACTCCTTTGTCCTTCATATATATCCATTCTACGCTGGTTCCATGCATAAAGCTCTTTAAATGACCTTGTTTGAGAAAGAAAAACAGGAATAGCCTTACTTTTGCGAGTTAAGGCCAAATTGGTATTTTTGCTATAAAATGAATTCCTTCAGTCAAAACAAGTTCAAATTCCTTTGTCCTTCATATATATCCATTCTAAGTAGGTTCCATGCATAAACCTCTTTAAATGTCCTTGTATGAGAAAGAAAAACAGGAATAGCCTTATTTTTGCGAGTTAAGGCCAAATTGGTATTTTTGCTATAAAATGAATTCCTTCAGTCAAAACAAGTTCAAACTCCTTTGTCCTTCATATATATCCATTCTAAGAAGGTTCCATGAAAAAACCTCTTTAAATGACCTTGTTTGAGAAAGAAAAACAGGAATAACCTTACTTTTGCGAATTAAAAAGAAATTCGGATTTTTGCTTAAAAACACCAATTCCTTCAGTCGAAACAAGTTGAAACTCATTTGTCCTTCATATATTTCCCTTCTAAGTAGATTCCATGCATAAACCTCTTTAAATGACCTTGTATGAGAAAGAAAAACAGGAATAGCCTTACTTTTGCGAGTTAAGACGAAATTCGGATTTTTGCTTAAAAACAACAATTCCTTCAGTCAAAACATGTTCAAACTCCTTTGTCCTTCATATGAATCAATTCTAAGTAGGTTCCATGCATAAACCTCTTTAAATAACCTTGTTTGAGAAAGAAAAACAGGAATAGTCTTACTTTTGCGAGTTAAGGCCAAATTGGTATTTTTGCTATAAAATGAATTCCTTCAGTCAAAACAAGTTCAAATTCCTTTGTCCTTCATATATATCCATTCTAAGTAGGTTCCATGCATAAACCTCTTTAAATGTCCTTGTATGAGAAAGAAAAACAGGAATAGCCTTACTTTTGCGAGTTAAGACGAAATTCGGATTTTTGCTTAAAAAAAACAATTCCTTCAGTCAAAACAAGTTCAAACTCCTTTGTCCTTCATATGAATCAATTCTAAGTAGGTTCCATGCATAAACCTCTTTAAATGTCCTTGTATGAGAAAGAAAAAAAGGAATAGCCTTAGTTTTGCGAGTTAAGGCCAAATTGGTATTTTTGCTATAAAATGAATTCCTTCAGTCAAAACAAGTTCAAACTCCTTTGTCCTTCATATATATCCATTCTACGCTGGTTCCATGCATAAAGCTCTTTAAATGACCTTGTTTGAGAAAGAAAAACAGGAATAGCCTTACTTTTGCGAGTTAAGGCCAAATTGGTATTTTTGCTATAAAATGAATTCCTTCAGTCAAAACAAGTTCAAATTCCTTTGTCCTTCATATATATCCATTCTAAGTAGGTTCCATGCATAAACCTCTTTAAATGTCCTTGTATGAGAAAGAAAAACAGGAATAGCCTTATTTTTGCGAGTTAAGGCCAAATTGGTATTTTTGCTATAAAATGAATTCCTTCAGTCAAAACAAGTTCAAACTCCTTTGTCCTTCATATATATCCATTCTAAGAAGGTTCCATGAAAAAACCTCTTTAAATGACCTTGTTTGAGAAAGAAAAACAGGAATAACCTTACTTTTGCGAATTAAAAAGAAATTCGGATTTTTGCTTAAAAACACCAATTCCTTCAGTCGAAACAAGTTGAAACTCATTTGTCCTTCATATATTTCCCTTCTAAGTAGATTCCATGCATAAACCTCTTTAAATGACCTTGTATGAGAAAGAAAAACAGGAATAGCCTTACTTTTGCGAGTTAAGACGAAATTCGGATTTTTGCTTAAAAACAACAATTCCTTCAGTCAAAACAAGTTCAAACTCCTTTGTCCTTCATATGAATCAATTCTAAGTAGGTTCCATGCATAAACCTCTTTAAATAACCTTGTTTGAGAAAGAAAAACAGGAATAGTCTTACTTTTGCGAGTTAAGGCCAAATTGGTATTTTTGCTATAAAATGAATTCCTTCAGTCAAAACAAGTTCAAATTCCTTTGTCCTTCATATATATCCATTCTAAGTAGGTTCCATGCATAAACCTCTTTAAATGTCCTTGTATGAGAAAGAAAAACAGGAATAGCCTTACTTTTGCGAGTTAAGACGAAATTCGGATTTTTGCTTAAAAACAACAATTCCTTTAGTCAAAACATGTTCAAACTCCTTTGTCCTTCATATGAATCAATTCTAAGTAGGTTCCATGCATATACCTCTTTAAATGTCCTTGTATGAGAAAGAAAAACAGGAATAGCCTTATTTTTGCGAGTTAAGACGAAATTCGGATTTTTGCTTAAAAACACCAATTCCTTCAGTCAAAACAAGTTCAAACATCTTTGTCCTTCATATATAGCCATTCTAAGCAGGTTCCATGCATAAAGCTCTTTAAACGACCTTGTTTGAGAAAGAAAAACAGGAATAGCCTTACTTTTGCGAGTTAAGACGAAATTCGGATTTTTGCTTAAAAACACCATTTCCTTCAGTCAAAACAAGTTCAAACATCTTTGTCCTTCATATATAGCCATTCTAAGTAGGTTACCTGCATAAACCTCTTTAAATGACCTTGTTTGAGAAAGAAACACAAGAATAATCTTATTTTTGCGATTTAAGGCCAAATTGGTATTTTTGCTATAAAATGAATTCCTTCAGTCAAAACAAGTTCAAACTCCTTTGTCCTTCATATATATCCATTCTAAGAAGGTTCCATGAAAAACCTCTTTAAATGACCTTGTTTGAGAAAGAAAAACAGGAATAGCCTTACTTTTGCGAGTTAAGACGAAATTCGGATTTTTGCTTAAAAACAACAATTCCTTCAGTCAAAACATGTTCAAACTCATTTGTCCTTCATATATATCATTTCTAAGTAGATTCCATGCATAAACCTCTTTAAATGTCCTTGTATGAGAAAGAAAAACAGGAATAGCCTTACTTTTGCGAGTTAAGACGAAATTCGGATTTTTGCTTAAAAACAACAATTCCTTCAGTCAAAACATGTTCAAACTCCTTTGTCCTTCATATGAATCAATTCTAAGTAGGTTCCATGCATAAACCTCTTTAAATGACCTTGTTTGAGAAAGAAAAACAGGAATAGCCTTACTTTTGCGAGTTAAGGCCAAATTGGTATTTTTGCTATAAAATGAATTCCTTCAGTCAAAACAAATTCAAATTCCTTTGTCCTTCATATATATCCATTCTAAGTAGGTTCCATGCATAAACCTCTTTAAATGTCCTTGTATGAGAAAGAAAAACAGGAATAGCCTTACTTTCGCGAGTTAAGGCCAAATTGGTATTTTTGCTATAAAATGAATTCCTTCAGTCAAAACAAGTTCAAATTCCTTTGTCCTTCATATATATCCATTCTAAGTAGGTTCCATGCATAAACCTATTTAAATGTCCTTGTATGAGAAAGAAAAACAGGAATAGCCATATTTTTGCGAGTTAATACGAAATTCGGATTTTTGCTTAAAAACAACAATTCCTTCAGTCAAAACATGTTCAAACTCCTTTGTCCTTCATATGAATCAATTCTAAGTAGGTTCCATGCATAAACCTCTTTAAATGTCCTTGTATGAGAAAGAAAAACAGGAATAGCCTTACTTTTGCGAGTTAAGACGAAATTCGGATTTTAGCTTAAAAACAAAAATTCCTTCAGTCAAAACATGTTCAAACTCCTTTGTCCTTCATATGAATCAATTCTAAGTAGGTTCCATGCATAAACCTCTTTAAATGTCCTTGTATGAGAAAGAAAAACAGGAATAGCCTTATTTTTGCGAGTTAAGGCCAAATTGGTATTTTTGCTATAAAATGAATTCCTTCAGTCAAAACAAGTTCAAACTCCTTTGTCCTTCATATATATCCATTCTACGCAGGTTCCATGCATAAAGCTCTTTAAATGACCTTGTTTGAGAAAGAAAAACAGGAATAGCATTACTTTCGCGAGTTAAGGCCAAATTGGTATTTTTGCTATAAAATGAATTCCTTCAGTCAAAACAAGTTCAAATTCCTTTGTCCTTCATATATATCCATTCTAAATAGGTTCCATGCATAAACCTCTTTAAATGTCCTTGTATGAGAAAGAAAAACAGGAATAGCCTTATTTTTGCGAGTTAAGGCCAAATTGGTATTTTTGCTATAAAATGAATTCCTTCAGTCAAAACAAGTTCAAACTCCTTTGTCCTTCATATATATTAATTCTAAGAAGGTTCCATGAAAAAACCTCTTTAAATGACCTTGTTTGAGAAATAAAAACAGGAATAACCTTACTTTTGCGAGTTAAAAAGAAATTCGGATTTTTGCTTAAAAACACCAATTCCTTCAGTCGAAACAAGTTGAAACTCATTTGTCCTTCATATATTTCCCTTCTAAGTAGATTCCATGCATAAACCTCTTTAAATGACCTTGTTTGAGAAAGAAAAATTGGAATAGTCTTACTTTTGCGAGTTAAGGCCAAATTGGTATTTTTGCTATAAAATGAATTCCTTCAGTCAAAACAAGTTCAAATTCCTTTGTCCTTCATATATATCCATTCTAAGTAGGTTCCATGCATAAACCTCTTTAAATGTCCTTGTATGAGAAAGAAAAACAGGAATAGCCTTACTTTTGCGAGTTAAGACGAAATTCGGATTTTTGCTTAAAAACAACAATTCCTTCAGTCAAAACATGTTCAAACTCCTTTGTCCTTCATATGAATCAATTCTAAGTAGGTTCCATGCATATACCTCTTTAAATGTCCTTGTATGAGAAAGAAAAACAGGAATAGCCTTATTTTTGCGAGTTAAGACGAAATTCGGATTTTTGCTTAAAAACACCAATTCCTTCAGTCAAAACAAGTTCAAACATCTTTGTCCTTCATATATAGCCATTCTAAGCAGGTTCCATGAAAAACCTCTTTAAATGACCTTGTTTGAGAAAGAAAAACAGGAATAGCCTTACTTTTGCGAGTTAAGACGAAATTCGGATTTTTGCTTAAAAACAACAATTCCTTCAGTCAAAACATGTTCAAACTCATTTGTCCTTCATATATATCATTTCTAAGTAGATTCCATGCATAAACCTCTTTAAATGTCCTTGTATGAGAAAGAAAAACAGGAATAGCCTTACTTTTGCGAGTTAAGACGAAATTCGGATTTTTGCTTAAAAACAACAATTCCTTCAGTCAAAACATGTTCAAACTCCTTTGTCCTTCATATGAATCAATTCTAAGTAGGTTCCATGCATAAACCTCTTTAAATGACCTTGTTTGAGAAAGAAAAACAGGAATAGCCTTACTTTTGCGAGTTAAGGCCAAATTGGTATTTTTGCTATAAAATGAATTCCTTCAGTCAAAACAAATTCAAATTCCTTTGTCCTTCATATATATCCATTCTAAGTAGGTTCCATGCATAAACCTCTTTAAATGTCCTTGTATGAGAAAGAAAAACAGGAATAGCCTTACTTTCGCGAGTTAAGGCCAAATTGGTATTTTTGCTATAAAATGAATTCCTTCAGTCAAAACAAGTTCAAATTCCTTTGTCCTTCATATATATCCATTCTAAGTAGGTTCCATGCATAAACCTATTTAAATGTCCTTGTATGAGAAAGAAAAACAGGAATAGCCATATTTTTGCGAGTTAATACGAAATTCGGATTTTTGCTTAAAAACAACAATTCCTTCAGTCAAAACATGTTCAAACTCCTTTGTCCTTCATATGAATCAATTTTAAGTAGGTTCCATGCATAAACCTCTTTAAATGTCCTTGTATGAGAAAGAAAAACAGGAATAGCCTTATTTTTGCGAGTTAAGACGAAATTCGGATTTTTGCTTAAAAACACCAATTCCTTCAGTCGAAACAAGTTGAAACTCATTTGTCCTTCATATATTTCCCTTCTAAGTAGATTCCATGCATAAACCTCTTTAAATGACCTTGTATGAGAAAGAAAAACAGGAATAGCCTTACTTTTGCGAGTTAAGACGAAATTCGGATTTTTGCTTAAAAACAACAATTCCTTCAGTCAAAACATGTTCAAACTCCTTTGTCCTTCATATGAATCAATTCTAAGTAGGTTCCATGCATAAACCTCTTTAAATAACCTTGTTTGAGAAAGAAAAACAGGAATAGTCTTACTTTTGCGAGTTAAGGCCAAATTGGTATTTTTGCTATAAAATGAATTCCTTCAGTCAAAACAAGTTCAAATTCCTTTGTCCTTCATATATATCCATTCTAAGTAGGTTCCATGCATAAACCTCTTTAAATGTCCTTGTATGAGAAAGAAAAACAGGAATAGCCTTACTTTTGCGAGTTAAGACGAAATTCGGATTTTTGCTTAAAAAAAACAATTCCTTCAGTCAAAACAAGTTCAAACTCCTTTGTCCTTCATATGAATCAATTCTAAGTAGGTTCCATGCATAAACCTCTTTAAATGTCCTTGTATGAGAAAGAAAAAAAGGAATAGCCTTAGTTTTGCGAGTTAAGGCCAAATTGGTATTTTTGCTATAAAATGAATTCCTT
This sequence comes from Odontesthes bonariensis, assembly GCF_027942865.1. Taxonomy (NCBI): domain Eukaryota; kingdom Metazoa; phylum Chordata; class Actinopteri; order Atheriniformes; family Atherinopsidae; genus Odontesthes; species Odontesthes bonariensis. The sequence continues at coordinate 24,276,240 of NC_134529.1, read as the reverse complement.
CAGTCAAAACAAGTTCAAACTCCTTTGTCCTTCATATATATCCATTCTACGCTGGTTCCATGCATAAAGCTCTTTAAATGACCTTGTTTGAGAAAGAAAAACAGGAATAGCCTTACTTTTGCGAGTTAAGGCCAAATTGGTATTTTTGCTATAAAATGAATTCCTTCAGTCAAAACAATTTTCAAATTCCTTTGTCCTTCATATATATCCATTCTAAGTAGGTTCCATGCATAAACCTCTTTAAATGTCCTTGTATGAGAAAGAAAAACAGGAATAGCCTTATTTTTGCGAGTTAAGGCCAAATTGGTATTTTTGCTATAAAATGAATTCCTTCAGTCAAAACAAGTTCAAACTCCTTTGTCCTTCATATATATCCATTCTAAGAAGGTTCCATGAAAAAACCTCTTTAAATGACCTTGTTTGAGAAAGAAAAACAGGAATAACCTTACTTTTGCGAATTAAAAAGAAATTCGGATTTTTGCTTAAAAACACCAATTCCTTCAGTCGAAACAAGTTGAAACTCATTTGTCCTTCATATATTTCCCTTCTAAGTAGATTCCATGCATAAACCTCTTTAAATGACCTTGTATGAGAAAGAAAAACAGGAATAGCCTTACTTTTGCGAGTTAAGACGAAATTCGGATTTTTGCTTAAAAACAACAATTCCTTCAGTCAAAACAAGTTCAAACTCCTTTGTCCTTCATATGAATCAATTCTAAGTAGGTTCCATGCATAAACCTCTTTAAATAACCTTGTTTGAGAAAGAAAAACAGGAATAGTCTTACTTTTGCGAGTTAAGGCCAAATTGGTATTTTTGCTATAAAATGAATTCCTTCAGTCAAAACAAGTTCAAATTCCTTTGTCCTTCATATATATCCATTCTAAGTAGGTTCCATGCATAAACCTCTTTAAATGTCCTTGTATGAGAAAGAAAAACAGGAATAGCCTTACTTTTGCGAGTTAAGACGAAATTCGGATTTTTGCTTAAAAACAACAATTCCTTTAGTCAAAACATGTTCAAACTCCTTTGTCCTTCATATGAATCAATTCTAAGTAGGTTCCATGCATATACCTCTTTAAATGTCCTTGTATGAGAAAGAAAAACAGGAATAGCCTTATTTTTGCGAGTTAAGACGAAATTCGGATTTTTGCTTAAAAACACCAATTCCTTCAGTCAAAACAAGTTCAAACATCTTTGTCCTTCATATATAGCCATTCTAAGCAGGTTCCATGCATAAAGCTCTTTAAACGACCTTGTTTGAGAAAGAAAAACAGGAATAGCCTTACTTTTGCGAGTTAAGACGAAATTCGGATTTTTGCTTAAAAACAACAATTCCTTCAGTCAAAACATGTTCAAACTCATTTGTCCTTCATATATATCATTTCTAAGTAGATTCCATGCATAAACCTCTTTAAATGTCCTTGTATGAGAAAGAAAAACAGGAATAGCCTTACTTTTGCGAGTTAAGACGAAATTCGGATTTTTGCTTAAAAACAACAATTCCTTCAGTCAAAACATGTTCAAACTCCTTTGTCCTTCATATGAATCAATTCTAAGTAGGTTCCATGCATAAACCTCTTTAAATGACCTTGTTTGAGAAAGAAAAACAGGAATAGCCTTACTTTTGCGAGTTAAGGCCAAATTGGTATTTTTGCTATAAAATGAATTCCTTCAGTCAAAACAAATTCAAATTCCTTTGTCCTTCATATATATCCATTCTAAGTAGGTTCCATGCATAAACCTCTTTAAATGTCCTTGTATGAGAAAGAAAAACAGGAATAGCCTTACTTTTGCGAGTTAAGACGAAATTCGGATTTTTGCTTAAAAACAACAATTCCTTCAGTCAAAACATGTTCAAACTCCTTTGTCCTTCATATGAATCAATTCTAAGTAGGTTCCATGCATATACCTCTTTAAATGTCCTTGTATGAGAAAGAAAAACAGGAATAGCCTTATTTTTGCGAGTTAAGACGAAATTCGGATTTTTGCTTAAAAACACCAATTCCTTCAGTCAAAACAAGTTCAAACATCTTTGTCCTTCATATATAGCCATTCTAAGCAGGTTCCATGAAAAACCTCTTTAAATGACCTTGTTTGAGAAAGAAAAACAGGAATAGCCTTACTTTTGCGAGTTAAGACGAAATTCGGATTTTTGCTTAAAAACAACAATTCCTTCAGTCAAAACATGTTCAAACTCATTTGTCCTTCATATATATCATTTCTAAGTAGATTCCATGCATAAACCTCTTTAAATGTCCTTGTATGAGAAAGAAAAACAGGAATAGCCTTACTTTTGCGAGTTAAGACGAAATTCGGATTTTTGCTTAAAAACAACAATTCCTTCAGTCAAAACATGTTCAAACTCCTTTGTCCTTCATATGAATCAATTCTAAGTAGGTTCCATGCATAAACCTCTTTAAATGACCTTGTTTGAGAAAGAAAAACAGGAATAGCCTTACTTTTGCGAGTTAAGGCCAAATTGGTATTTTGCTATAAAATGAATTCCTTCAGTCAAAACAAATTCAAATTCCTTTGTCCTTCATATATATCCATTCTAAGTAGGTTCCATGCATAAACCTCTTTAAATGTCCTTGTATGAGAAAGAAAAACAGGAATAGCCTTACTTTCGCGAGTTAAGGCCAAATTGGTATTTTTGCTATAAAATGAATTCCTTCAGTCAAAACAAGTTCAAATTCCTTTGTCCTTCATATATATCCATTCTAAGTAGGTTCCATGCATAAACCTATTTAAATGTCCTTGTATGAGAAAGAAAAACAGGAATAGCCATATTTTTGCGAGTTAATACGAAATTCGGATTTTTGCTTAAAAACAACATTCCTTCAGTCAAAACATGTTCAAACTCCTTTGTCCTTCATATGAATCAATTTTAAGTAGGATTCCATGCATAAACCTCTTTAAATGTCCTTGTATGAGAAAGAAAAACAGGAATAGCCTTATTTTTGCGAGTTAAGACGAAATTCGGATTTTTGCTTAAAAACACCAATTCCTTCAGTCGAAACAAGTTGAAACTCATTTGTCCTTCATATATTTCCCTTCTAAGTAGATTCCATGCATAAACCTCTTTAAATGACCTTGTATGAGAAAGAAAAACAGGAATAGCCTTACTTTTGCGAGTTAAGACGAAATTCGGATTTTTGCTTAAAAACAACAATTCCTTCAGTCAAAACATGTTCAAACTCCTTTGTCCTTCATATGAATCAATTCTAAGTAGGTTCCATGCATAAACCTCTTTAAATAACCTTGTTTGAGAAAGAAAAACAGGAATAGTCTTACTTTTGCGAGTTAAGGCCAAATTGGTATTTTTGCTATAAAATGAATTCCTTCAGTCAAAACAAGTTCAAATTCCTTTGTCCTTCATATATATCCATTCTAAGTAGGTTCCATGCATAAACCTCTTTAAATGTCCTTGTATGAGAAAGAAAAACAGGAATAGCCTTACTTTTGCGAGTTAAGACGAAATTCGGATTTTTGCTTAAAAAAAACAATTCCTTCAGTCAAAACAAGTTCAAACTCCTTTGTCCTTCATATGAATCAATTCTAAGTAGGTTCCATGCATAAACCTCTTTAAATGTCCTTGTATGAGAAAGAAAAAAAGGAATAGCCTTAGTTTTGCGAGTTAAGGCCAAATTGGTATTTTTGCTATAAAATGAATTCCTTCAGTCAAAACAAGTTCAAACTCCTTTGTCCTTCATATATATCCATTCTACGCTGGTTCCATGCATAAAGCTCTTTAAATGACCTTGTTTGAGAAAGAAAAACAGGAATAGCCTTACTTTTGCGAGTTAAGGCCAAATTGGTATTTTTGCTATAAAATGAATTCCTTCAGTCAAAACAATTTTCAAATTCCTTTGTCCTTCATATATATCCATTCTAAGTAGGTTCCATGCATAAACCTCTTTAAATGTCCTTGTATGAGAAAGAAAAACAGGAATAGCCTTATTTTTGCGAGTTAAGGCCAAATTGGTATTTTTGCTATAAAATGAATTCCTTCAGTCAAAACAAGTTCAAACTCCTTTGTCCTTCATATATATCCATTCTAAGAAGGTTCCATGAAAAAACCTCTTTAAATGACCTTGTTTGAGAAAGAAAAACAGGAATAACCTTACTTTTGCGAATTAAAAAGAAATTCGGATTTTTGCTTAAAAACACCAATTCCTTCAGTCGAAACAAGTTGAAACTCATTTGTCCTTCATATATTTCCCTTCTAAGTAGATTCCATGCATAAACCTCTTTAAATGACCTTGTATGAGAAAGAAAAACAGGAATAGCCTTACTTTTGCGAGTTAAGACGAAATTCGGATTTTTGCTTAAAAACAACAATTCCTTCAGTCAAAACAAGTTCAAACTCCTTTGTCCTTCATATGAATCAATTCTAAGTAGGTTCCATGCATAAACCTCTTTAAATAACCTTGTTTGAGAAAGAAAAACAGGAATAGTCTTACTTTTGCGAGTTAAGGCCAAATTGGTATTTTTGCTATAAAATGAATTCCTTCAGTCAAAACAAGTTCAAATTCCTTTGTCCTTCATATATATCCATTCTAAGTAGGTTCCATGCATAAACCTCTTTAAATGTCCTTGTATGAGAAAGAAAAACAGGAATAGCCTTACTTTTGCGAGTTAAGACGAAATTCGGATTTTTGCTTAAAAACAACAATTCCTTTAGTCAAAACATGTTCAAACTCCTTTGTCCTTCATATGAATCAATTCTAAGTAGGTTCCATGCATATACCTCTTTAAATGTCCTTGTATGAGAAAGAAAAACAGGAATAGCCTTATTTTTGCGAGTTAAGACGAAATTCGGATTTTTGCTTAAAAACACCAATTCCTTCAGTCAAAACAAGTTCAAACATCTTTGTCCTTCATATATAGCCATTCTAAGCAGGTTCCATGCATAAAGCTCTTTAAACGACCTTGTTTGAGAAAGAAAAACAGGAATAGCCTTACTTTTGCGAGTTAAGACGAAATTCGGATTTTTGCTTAAAAACAACAATTCCTTCAGTCAAAACATGTTCAAACTCATTTGTCCTTCATATATATCATTTCTAAGTAGATTCCATGCATAAACCTCTTTAAATGTCCTTGTATGAGAAAGAAAAACAGGAATAGCCTTACTTTTGCGAGTTAAGACGAAATTCGGATTTTTGCTTAAAAACAACAATTCCTTCAGTCAAAACATGTTCAAACTCCTTTGTCCTTCATATGAATCAATTCTAAGTAGGTTCCATGCATAAACCTCTTTAAATGACCTTGTTTGAGAAAGAAAAACAGGAATAGCCTTACTTTTGCGAGTTAAGGCCAAATTGGTATTTTTGCTATAAAATGAATTCCTTCAGTCAAAACAAATTCAAATTCCTTTGTCCTTCATATATATCCATTCTAAGTAGGTTCCATGCATAAACCTCTTTAAATGTCCTTGTATGAGAAAGAAAAACAGGAATAGCCTTACTTTTGCGAGTTAAGACGAAATTCGGATTTTTGCTTAAAAACAACAATTCCTTCAGTCAAAACATGTTCAAACTCCTTTGTCCTTCATATGAATCAATTCTAAGTAGGTTCCATGCATATACCTCTTTAAATGTCCTTGTATGAGAAAGAAAAACAGGAATAGCCTTATTTTTGCGAGTTAAGACGAAATTCGGATTTTTGCTTAAAAACACCAATTCCTTCAGTCAAAACAAGTTCAAACATCTTTGTCCTTCATATATAGCCATTCTAAGCAGGTTCCATGAAAAACCTCTTTAAATGACCTTGTTTGAGAAAGAAAAACAGGAATAGCCTTACTTTTGCGAGTTAAGACGAAATTCGGATTTTTGCTTAAAAACAACAATTCCTTCAGTCAAAACATGTTCAAACTCATTTGTCCTTCATATATATCATTTCTAAGTAGATTCCATGCATAAACCTCTTTAAATGTCCTTGTATGAGAAAGAAAAACAGGAATAGCCTTACTTTTGCGAGTTAAGACGAAATTCGGATTTTTGCTTAAAAACAACAATTCCTTCAGTCAAAACATGTTCAAACTCCTTTGTCCTTCATATGAATCAATTCTAAGTAGGTTCCATGCATAAACCTCTTTAAATGACCTTGTTTGAGAAAGAAAAACAGGAATAGCCTTACTTTTGCGAGTTAAGGCCAAATTGGTATTTTTGCTATAAAATGAATTCCTTCAGTCAAAACAAATTCAAATTCCTTTGTCCTTCATATATATCCATTCTAAGTAGGTTCCATGCATAAACCTCTTTAAATGTCCTTGTATGAGAAAGAAAAACAGGAATAGCCTTACTTTCGCGAGTTAAGGCCAAATTGGTATTTTTGCTATAAAATGAATTCCTTCAGTCAAAACAAGTTCAAATTCCTTTGTCCTTCATATATATCCATTCTAAGTAGGTTCCATGCATAAACCTATTTAAATGTCCTTGTATGAGAAAGAAAAACAGGAATAGCCATATTTTTGCGAGTTAATACGAAATTCGGATTTTTGCTTAAAAACAACAATTCCTTCAGTCAAAACATGTTCAAACTCCTTTGTCCTTCATATGAATCAATTTTAAGTAGGTTCCATGCATAAACCTCTTTAAATGTCCTTGTATGAGAAAGAAAAACAGGAATAGCCTTATTTTTGCGAGTTAAGACGAAATTCGGATTTTTGCTTAAAAACACCAATTCCTTCAGTCGAAACAAGTTGAAACTCATTTGTCCTTCATATATTTCCCTTCTAAGTAGATTCCATGCATAAACCTCTTTAAATGACCTTGTATGAGAAAGAAAAACAGGAATAGCCTTACTTTTGCGAGTTAAGACGAAATTCGGATTTTTGCTTAAAAACAACAATTCCTTCAGTCAAAACATGTTCAAACTCCTTTGTCCTTCATATGAATCAATTCTAAGTAGGTTCCATGCATAAACCTCTTTAAATAACCTTGTTTGAGAAAGAAAAACAGGAATAGTCTTACTTTTGCGAGTTAAGGCCAAATTGGTATTTTTGCTATAAAATGAATTCCTTCAGTCAAAACAAGTTCAAATTCCTTTGTCCTTCATATATATCCATTCTAAGTAGGTTCCATGCATAAACCTCTTTAAATGTCCTTGTATGAGAAAGAAAAACAGGAATAGCCTTACTTTTGCGAGTTAAGACGAAATTCGGATTTTTGCTTAAAAAAAACAATTCCTTCAGTCAAAACAAGTTCAAACTCCTTTGTCCTTCATATGAATCAATTCTAAGTAGGTTCCATGCATAAACCTCTTTAAATGTCCTTGTATGAGAAAGAAAAAAAGGAATAGCCTTAGTTTTGCGAGTTAAGGCCAAATTGGTATTTTTGCTATAAAATGAATTCCTTCAGTCAAAACAAGTTCAAACTCCTTTGTCCTTCATATATATCCATTCTACGCTGGTTCCATGCATAAAGCTCTTTAAATGACCTTGTTTGAGAAAGAAAAACAGGAATAGCCTTACTTTTGCGAGTTAAGGCCAAATTGGTATTTTTGCTATAAAATGAATTCCTTCAGTCAAAACAAGTTCAAATTCCTTTGTCCTTCATATATATCCATTCTAAGTAGGTTCCATGCATAAACCTCTTTAAATGTCCTTGTATGAGAAAGAAAAACAGGAATAGCCTTATTTTTGCGAGTTAAGGCCAAATTGGTATTTTTGCTATAAAATGAATTCCTTCAGTCAAAACAAGTTCAAACTCCTTTGTCCTTCATATATATCCATTCTAAGAAGGTTCCATGAAAAAACCTCTTTAAATGACCTTGTTTGAGAAAGAAAAACAGGAATAACCTTACTTTTGCGAATTAAAAAGAAATTCGGATTTTTGCTTAAAAACACCAATTCCTTCAGTCGAAACAAGTTGAAACTCATTTGTCCTTCATATATTTCCCTTCTAAGTAGATTCCATGCATAAACCTCTTTAAATGACCTTGTATGAGAAAGAAAAACAGGAATAGCCTTACTTTTGCGAGTTAAGACGAAATTCGGATTTTTGCTTAAAAACAACAATTCCTTCAGTCAAAACAAGTTCAAACTCCTTTGTCCTTCATATGAATCAATTCTAAGTAGGTTCCATGCATAAACCTCTTTAAATAACCTTGTTTGAGAAAGAAAAACAGGAATAGTCTTACTTTTGCGAGTTAAGGCCAAATTGGTATTTTTGCTATAAAATGAATTCCTTCAGTCAAAACAAGTTCAAATTCCTTTGTCCTTCATATATATCCATTCTAAGTAGGTTCCATGCATAAACCTCTTTAAATGTCCTTGTATGAGAAAGAAAAACAGGAATAGCCTTACTTTTGCGAGTTAAGACGAAATTCGGATTTTTGCTTAAAAACAACAATTCCTTTAGTCAAAACATGTTCAAACTCCTTTGTCCTTCATATGAATCAATTCTAAGTAGGTTCCATGCATATACCTCTTTAAATGTCCTTGTATGAGAAAGAAAAACAGGAATAGCCTTATTTTTGCGAGTTAAGACGAAATTCGGATTTTTGCTTAAAAACACCAATTCCTTCAGTCAAAACAAGTTCAAACATCTTTGTCCTTCATATATAGCCATTCTAAGCAGGTTCCATGCATAAAGCTCTTTAAACGACCTTGTTTGAGAAAGAAAAACAGGAATAGCCTTACTTTTGCGAGTTAAGACGAAATTCGGATTTTTGCTTAAAAACACCATTTCCTTCAGTCAAAACAAGTTCAAACATCTTTGTCCTTCATATATAGCCATTCTAAGTAGGTTACCTGCATAAACCTCTTTAAATGACCTTGTTTGAGAAAGAAACACAAGAATAATCTTATTTTTGCGATTTAAGGCCAAATTGGTATTTTTGCTATAAAATGAATTCCTTCAGTCAAAACAAGTTTAAACTCCTTTGTCCTTCATATATATCCATTCTAAGAAGGTTCCATGAAAAACCTCTTTAAATGACCTTGTTTGAGAAAGAAAAACAGGAATAGCCTTACTTTTGCGAGTTAAGACGAAATTCGGATTTTTGCTTAAAAACAACAATTCCTTCAGTCAAAACATGTTCAAACTCATTTGTCCTTCATATATATCATTTCTAAGTAGATTCCATGCATAAACCTCTTTAAATGTCCTTGTATGAGAAAGAAAAACAGGAATAGCCTTACTTTTGCGAGTTAAGACGAAATTCGGATTTTTGCTTAAAAACAACAATTCCTTCAGTCAAAACATGTTCAAACTCCTTTGTCCTTCATATGAATCAATTCTAAGTAGGTTCCATGCATAAACCTCTTTAAATGACCTTGTTTGAGAAAGAAAAACAGGAATAGCCTTACTTTTGCGAGTTAAGGCCAAATTGGTATTTTTGCTATAAAATGAATTCCTTCAGTCAAAACAAATTCAAATTCCTTTGTCCTTCATATATATCCATTCTAAGTAGGTTCCATGCATAAACCTCTTTAAATGTCCTTGTATGAGAAAGAAAAACAGGAATAGCCTTACTTTCGCGAGTTAAGGCCAAATTGGTATTTTTGCTATAAAATGAATTCCTTCAGTCAAAACAAGTTCAAATTCCTTTGTCCTTCATATATATCCATTCTAAGTAGGTTCCATGCATAAACCTATTTAAATGTCCTTGTATGAGAAAGAAAAACAGGAATAGCCATATTTTTGCGAGTTAATACGAAATTCGGATTTTTGCTTAAAAACAACAATTCCTTCAGTCAAAACATGTTCAAACTCCTTTGTCCTTCATATGAATCAATTCTAAGTAGGTTCCATGCATAAACCTCTTTAAATGTCCTTGTATGAGAAAGAAAAACAGGAATAGCCTTATTTTTGCGAGTTAAGACGAAATTCGGATTTTTGCTTAAAAACACCAATTCCTTCAGTCGAAACAAGTTGAAACTCATTTGTCCTTCATATATTTCCCTTCTAAGTAGATTCCATGCATAAACCTCTTTAAATGACCTTGTATGAGAAAGAAAAACAGGAATAGCCTTACTTTTGCGAGTTAAGACGAAATTCGGATTTTCTCTTAAAAACAACAATTCCTTCAGTCAAAACATGTTCAAACTCATTTGTCCTTCATATATATCATTTCTAAGTAGATTCCATGCATAAACCTCTTTAAATGTCCTTGTATGAGAAAGAAAAACAGGAATAGCCTTACTTTTGCGAGTTAAGACGAAATTCGGATTTTAGCTTAAAAACAAAAATTCCTTCAGTCAAAACATGTTCAAACTCCTTTGTCCTTCATATGAATCAATTCTAAGTAGGTTCCATGCATAAAACTCTTTAAATGTCCTTGTATGAGAAAGAAAAACAGGAATAGCCTTACTTTTGCGAGTTAAGGCCAAATTGGTATTTTTGCTATAAAATGAATTCCTTCAGTCAAAACAAGTTCAAACTCCTTTGTCCTTCATATATATCCATTCTACGCAGGTTCCATGCATAAAGCTCTTTAAATGACCTTGTTTGAGAAAGAAAAACAGGAATAGCATTACTTTCGCGAGTTAAGGCCAAATTGGTATTTTTGCTATAAAATGAATTCCTTCAGTCAAAACAAGTTCAAATTCCTTTGTCCTTCATATATATCCATTCTAAGTAGGTTCCATGCATAAACCTCTTTAAATGTCCTTGTATGAGAAAGAAAAACAGGAATAGCCTTATTTTTGCGAGTTAAGGCAAATTGGTATTTTTGCTATAAAATGAATTCCTTCAGTCAAAACAAGTTCAAACTCCTTTGTCCTTCATATATATTAATTCTAAGAAGGTTCCATGAAAAAACCTCTTTAAATGACCTTGTTTGAGAAATAAAAACAGGAATAACCTTACTTTTGCGAGTTAAAAAGAATTCGGATTTTTGCTTAAAAACACCAATTCCTTCAGTCGAAACAAGTTGAAACTCATTTGTCCTTCATATATTTCCCTTCTAAGTAGATTCCATGCATAAACCTCTTTAAATGACCTTGTTTGAGAAAGAAAAATTGGAATAGTCTTACTTTTGCGAGTTAAGGCCAAATTGGTATTTTTGCTATAAAATGAATTCCTTCAGTCAAAACAAGTTCAAATTCCTTTGTCCTTCATATATATCCATTCTAAGTAGGTTCCATGCATAAACCTCTTTAAATGTCCTTGTATGAGAAAGAAAAACAGGAATAGCCTTACTTTTGCGAGTTAAGACGAAATTCGGATTTTTGCTTAAAAACAACAATTCCTTCAGTCAAAACATGTTCAAACTCCTTTGTCCTTCATATGAATCAATTCTAAGTAGGTTCCATGCATATACCTCTTTAAATGTCCTTGTATGAGAAAGAAAAACAGGAATAGCCTTATTTTTGCGAGTTAAGACGAAATTCGGATTTTTGCTTAAAAACACCAATTCCTTCAGTCAAAACAAGTTCAAACATCTTTGTCCTTCATATATAGCCATTCTAAGCAGGTTCCATGAAAAACCTCTTTAAATGACCTTGTTTGAGAAAGAAAAACAGGAATAGCCTTACTTTTGCGAGTTAAGACGAAATTCGGATTTTTGCTTAAAAACAACAATTCCTTCAGTCAAAACATGTTCAAACTCATTTGTCCTTCATATATATCATTTCTAAGTAGATTCCATGCATAAACCTCTTTAAATGTCCTTGTATGAGAAAGAAAAACAGGAATAGCCTTACTTTTGCGAGTTAAGACGAAATTCGGATTTTTGCTTAAAAACAACAATTCCTTCAGTCAAAACATGTTCAAACTCCTTTGTCCTTCATATGAATCAATTATAAGTAGGTTCCATGCATAAACCTCTTTAAATGACCTTGTTTGAGAAAGAAAAACAGGAATAGCCTTACTTTTGCGAGTTAAGGCCAAATTGGTATTTTTGCTATAAAATGAATTCCTTCAGTCAAAACAAATTCAAATTCCTTTGTCCTTCATATATATCCATTCTAAGTAGGTTCCATGCATAAACCTCTTTAAATGTCCTTGTATGAGAAAGAAAAACAGGAATAGCCTTACTTTCGCGAGTTAAGGCCAAATTGGTATTTTTGCTATAAAATGAATTCCTTCAGTCAAAACAAGTTCAAATTCCTTTGTCCTTCATATATATCCATTCTAAGTAGGTTCCATGCATAAACCTATTTAAATGTCCTTGTATGAGAAAGAAAAACAGGAATAGCCATATTTTTGCGAGTTAATACGAAATTCGGATTTTTGCTTAAAAACAACAATTCCTTCAGTCAAAACATGTTCAAACTCCTTTGTCCTTCATATGAATCAATTCTAAGTAGGTTCCATGCATAAACCTCTTTAAATGTCCTTGTATGAGAAAGAAAAACAGGAATAGCCTTATTTTTGCGAGTTAAGACGAAATTCGGATTTTTGCTTAAAAACACCAATTCCTTCAGTCGAAACAAGTTGAAACTCATTTGTCCTTCATATATTTCCCTTCTAAGTAGATTCCATGCATAAACCTCTTTAAATGACCTTGTATGAGAAAGAAAAACAGGAATAGCCTTACTTTTGCGAGTTAAGACGAAATTCGGATTTTCTCTTAAAAACAACAATTCCTTCAGTCAAAACATGTTCAAACTCATTTGTCCTTCATATATATCATTTCTAAGTAGATTCCATGCATAAACCTCTTTAAATGTCCTTGTATGAGAAAGAAAAACAGGAATAGCCTTACTTTTGCGAGTTAAGACGAAATTCGGATTTTAGCTTAAAAACAAAAATTCCTTCAGTCAAAACATGTTCAAACTCCTTTGTCCTTCATATGAATCAATTCTAAGTAGGTTCCATGCATAAACCTCTTTAAATGTCCTTGTATGAGAAAGAAAAACAGGAATAGCCTTATTTTTGCGAGTTAAGGCCAAATTGGTATTTTTGCTATAAAATGAATTCCTTCAGTCAAAACAAGTTCAAACTCCTTTGTCCTTCATATATATCCATTCTACGCAGGTTCCATGCATAAAGCTCTTTAAATGACCTTGTTTGAGAAAGAAAAACAGGAATAGCATTACTTTCGCGAGTTAAGGCCAAATTGGTATTTTTGCTATAAAATGAATTCCTTCAGTCAAAACAAGTTCAAATTCCTTTGTCCTTCATATATATCCATTCTAAGTAGGTTCCATGCATAAACCTCTTTAAATGTCCTTGTATGAGAAAGAAAAACAGGAATAGCCTTATTTTTGCGAGTTAAGGCCAAATTGGTATTTTTGCTATAAAATGAATTCCTTCAGTCAAAACAAGTTCAAACTCCTTTGTCCTTCATATATATTAATTCTAAGAAGGTTCCATGAAAAAACCTCTTTAAATGACCTTGTTTGAGAAATAAAAACAGGAATAACCTTACTTTTGCGAGTTAAAAAGAAATTCGGATTTTTGCTTAAAAACACCAATTCCTTCAGTCGAAACAAGTTGAAACTCATTTGTCCTTCATATATTTCCCTTCTAAGTAGATTCCATGCATAAACCTCTTTAAATGACCTTGTTTGAGAAAGAAAAATTGGAATAGTCTTACTTTTGCGAGTTAAGGCCAAATTGGTATTTTTGCTATAAAATGAATTCCTTCAGTCAAAACAAGTTCAAATTCCTTTGTCCTTCATATATATCCATTCTAAGTAGGTTCCATGCATAAACCTCTTTAAATGTCCTTGTATGAGAAAGAAAAACAGGAATAGCCTTACTTTTGCGAGTTAAGACGAAATTCGGATTTTTGCTTAAAAACAACAATTCCTTCAGTCAAAACATGTTCAAACTCCTTTGTCCTTCATATGAATCAATTCTAAGTAGGTTCCATGCATATACCTCTTTAAATGTCCTTGTATGAGAAAGAAAAACAGGAATAGCCTTATTTTTGCGAGTTAAGACGAAATTCGGATTTTTGCTTAAAAACACCAATTCCTTCAGTCAAAACAAGTTCAAACATCTTTGTCCTTCATATATAGCCATTCTAAGCAGGTTCCATGCATAAAGCTCTTTGAACGACCTTGTTTGAGAAAGAAAAACAGGAAAAGCCTTACTTTTGCGAGTTAAGACGAAATTCGGATTTTTGCTTAAAAACACCAATTCCTTCAGTCAAAACAAGTTCAAACATCTTTGTCCTTCATATATAGCCATTCTAAGTAGGTTACATGCATAAACCTCTTTAAATGACCTTGTTTGAGAAAGAAACACAAGAATAATCTTATTTTTGCGAGTTAAGGCCAAATTGGTATTTTTGCTATAAAATGAATTCCTTCAGTCAAAACAAGTTCAAATTCCTTTGTCCTTCATATATATCCATTCTAAGTAGGTTCCATGCATAAACCTCTTTAAATGTCCTTGTTTGAGAAAGAAAAACAGGAATAGCCTTACTTTTGCGAGTTAAGACGAAATTCGGATTTTTGCTTAAAAACAACAATTCCTTCAGTCAAAACATGTTCAAACTCCTTTGTCCTTCATATGAATCAATTCTAAGTAGGTTCCATGCATATACCTCTTTAAATGTCCTTGTATGAGAAAGAAAAACAGGAATAGCCTTATTTTTGCGAGTTAAGACGAAATTCGGATTTTTGCTTAAAAACACCAATTCCTTCAGTCAAAACAAGTTCAAACATCTTTGTCCTTCATACATAGCCATTCTAAGCAGGTTCCATGCATAAAGCTCTTTAAACGACCTTGTTTGAGAAAGAAAAACAGGAATAGCCTTACTTTTGCGAGTTAAGACGAAATTCGGATTTTTGCTTAAAAACACCAATTCCTTCAGTCAAAACAAGTTCAAACATCTTTGTCCTTCATATATAGCCATTCTAAGTAGGTTACATGCATAAACCTCTTTAAATGACCTTGTTTGAGAAAGAAACACAAGAATAATCTTATTTTTGCGAGTTAAGGCCAAATTGGTATTTTTGCTATAAAATGAATTCCTTCAGTCAAAACAAGTTCAAACTCCTTTGTCCTTCATATATATCCATTCTAAGAAGGTTCCATGAAAAACCTCTTTAAATGACCTTGTTTGAGAAAGAAAAACAGGAATAGCCTTACTTTTGCGAGTTAAGACGAAATTCGGATTTTTGCTTAAAAACAACAATTCCTTCAGTCAAAACATGTTCAAACTCATTTGTCCTTCATATATATCATTTCTAAGTAGATTCCATGCATAAACCTCTTTAAATGTCCTTGTATGAGAAAGAAAAACAGGAATAGCCTTACTTTTGCGAGTTAAGACGAAATTCGGATTTTTGCTTAAAAACAACAATTCCTTCAGTCAAAACATGTTCAAACTCCTTTGTCCTTCATATGAATCAATTCTAAGTAGGTTCCATGCATAAACCTCTTTAAATGACCTTGTTTGAGAAAGAAAAACAGGAATAGCCTTACTTTTGCGAGTTAAGGCCAAATTGGTATTTTTGCTATAAAATGAATTCCTTCAGTCAAAACAAGTTCAAATTCCTTTGTCCTTCATATATATCCATTCTAAGTAGGTTCCATGCATAAACCTCTTTAAATGTCCTTGTATGAGAAAGAAAAACAGGAATAGCCATATTTTTGCGAGTTAATACGAAATTCGGATTTTTGCTTAAAAACAACAATTCCTTCAGTCAAAACATGTTCAAACTCCTTTGTCCTTCATATGAATCAATTCTAAGTAGGTTCCATGCATAAACCTCTTTAAATGTCCTTGTATGAGAAAGAAAAACAGGAATAGCCTTACTTTTGCGAGTTAAGACGAAATTCGGATTTTTGCTTAAAAACAACAATTCCTTCAGTCAAAACATGTTCAAACTCCTTTGTCCTTCATATGAATCAATTCTAAGTAGGTTCCATGCATAAACCTCTTTAAATGTCCTTGTATGAGAAAGAAAAACAGGAATAGCCTTATTTTTGCGAGTTAAGGCCAAATTGGTATTTTTGCTATAAAATGAATTCCTTCAGTCAAAACAAGTTCAAACTCCTTTGTCCTTCATATATATTAATTCTAAGAAGGTTCCATGAAAAAACCTCTTTAAATGACCTTGTTTGAGAAATAAAAACAGGAATAACCTTACTTTTGCGAGTTAAAAAGAAATTCGGATTTTTGCTTAAAAACACCAATTCCTTCAGTCGAAACAAGTTGAAACTCATTTGTCCTTCATATATTTCCCTTCTAAGTAGATTCCATGCATAAACCTCTTTAAATGACCTTGTTTGAGAAAGAAAAATTGGAATAGTCTTACTTTTGCGAGTTAAGGCCAAATTGGTATTTTTGCTATAAAATGAATTCCTTCAGTCAAAACAAGTTCAAATTCCTTTGTCCTTCATATATATCCATTCTAAGAAGGTTCCATGAAAAACCTCTTTAAATGACCTTGTTTGAGAAAGAAAAACAGGAATAGCCTTACTTTTGCGAGTTAAGACGAAATTCGGATTTTTGCTTAAAAACAACAATTCCTTCAGTCAAAACATGTTCAAACTCATTTGTCCTTCATATATATCATTTCTAAGTAGATTCCATGCATAAACCTCTTTAAATGTCCTTGTATGAGAAAGATAAACAGGAATAGCCTTACTTTTGCGAGTTAAGACGAAATTCGGATTTTTGCTTAAAAACAACAATTCCTTCAGTCAAAACATGTTCAAACTCCTTTGTCCTTCATATGAATCAATTCTAAGTAGGTTTCATGCATAAACCTCTTTAAATGACCTTGTTTGAGAAAGAAAAACAGGAATAGCCTTACTTTTGCGAGTTAAGGCCAAATTGGTATTTTTGCTATAAAATGAATTCCTTCAGTCAAAACAAGTTCAAATTCCTTTGTCCTTCATATATATCCATTCTAAGTAGGTTCCATGCATAAACCTCTTTAAATGTCCTTGTATGAGAAAGAAAAACAGGAATAGCCATATTTTTGCGAGTTAATACGAAATTCGGATTTTTGCTTAAAAACAACAATTCCTTCAGTCAAAACATGTTCAAACACCTTTGTCCTTCATATGAATCAATTCTAAGTAGGTTCCATGCATAAACCTCTTTAAATGTCCTTGTATGAGAAAGAAAAACAGGAATAGCCTTACTTTTGCGAGTTAAGACGAAATTCGGATTTTTGCTTAAAAACAACAATTCCTTCAGTCAAAACATGTTCAAACTCCTTTGTCCTTCATATGAATCAATTCTAAGTAGGTTCCATGCATAAACCTCTTTAAATGTCCTTGTATGAGAAAGAAAAACAGGAATAGCCTTATTTTTGCGAGTTAAGGCCAAATTGGTATTTTTGCTATAAAATGAATTCCTTCAGTCAAAACAAGTTCAAACTCCTTTGTCCTTCATATATATTAATTCTAAGAAGGTTCCATGAAAAAACCTCTTTAAATGACCTTGTTTGAGAAATAAAAACAGGAATAACCTTACTTTTGCGAGTTAAAAAGAAATTCGGATTTTTGCTTAAAAACACCAATTCCTTCAGTCGAAACAAGTTGAAACTCATTTGTCCTTCATATATTTCCCTTCTAAGTAGATTCCATGCATAAACCTCTTTAAATGACCTTGTTTGAGAAAGAAAAATTGGAATAGTCTTACTTTTGCGAGTTAAGGCCAAATTGGTATTTTTGCTATAAAATGAATTCCTTCAGTCAAAACAAGTTCAAATTCCTTTGTCCTTCATATATATCCATTCTAAGTAGGTTCCATGCATAAACCTCTTTAAATGTCCTTGTGTGAGAAAGAAAAACAGGAATAGCCTTACTTTTGCGAGTTAAGACGAAATTCGGATTTTTGCTTAAAAACAACAATTCCTTCAGTCAAAACATGTTCAAACTCCTTTGTCCTTCATATGAATCAATTCTAAGTAGGTTCCATGCATATACCTCTTTAAATGTCCTTGTATGAGAAAGAAAAACAGGAATAGCCTTATTTTTGCGAGTTAAGACGAAATTCGGATTTTTGCTTAAAAACACCAATTCCTTCAGTCAAAACAAGTTCAAACATCTTTGTCCTTCATATATAGCCATTCTAAGCAGGTTCCATGCATAAAGCTCTTTAAACGACCTTGTTTGAGAAAGAAAAACAGGAATAGCCTTACTTTTGCGAGTTAAGACGAAATTCGGATTTTTGCTTAAAAACACCAATTCCTTCAGTCAAAACAAGTTCAAACATCTTTGTCCTTCATATATAGCCATTCTAAGTAGGTTACATGCATAAACCTCTTTAAATGACCTTGTTTGAGAAAGAAACACAAGAATAATCTTATTTTTGCGAGTTAAGGCCAAATTGGTATTTTTGCTATAAAATGAATTCCTTCAGTCAAAACAAGTTCAAACTCCTTTGTCCTTCATATATATCCATTCTAAGAAGGTTCCATGAAAAACCTCTTTAAATGACCTTGTTTGAGAAAGAAAAACAGGAATAACCTTACTTTTGCGAGTTAAGACGTAATTCGGATTTTTGCTTAAAAACAACAATTCCTTCAGTCAAAACATGTTCAAACTCCTTTGTCCTTCATATGAATCAATTCAAAGTAGGTTCCATGCATAAACCTCTTTAAATGTCCTTGTATGAGAAAGAAAAACAGGAATAGCCTTACTTTTGCGAGTTAAGACGAAATTCGGATTTTTGCTTAAAAACACCAATTCCTTCAGTCGAAACAAGTTGAAACTCATTTGTCCTTCATATATTTCCCTTCTAAGTAGATTCCATGCATAAACCTCTTTAAATGACCTTGTATGAGAAAGAAAAACAGGAATAGCCTTACTTTTGCGATTTAAGACGAAATTCGGATTTTTGCTTAAAAACAACAATTCCTTCAGTCAAAACATGTTCAAACTCCTTTGTCCTTCATATGAATCAATTCTAAGTAGGTTCCATGCATAAACCTCTTTAAATGACCTTGTTTGAGAAAGAAAACAGGAATAGCCTTACTTTTGCGAGTTAAGGCCAAATTGGTATTTTTGCTATAAAATGAATTCCTTCAGTCAAAACAAGTTCAAATTCCTTTGTCCTTCATATATATCCATTCTAAGTAGGTTCCATGCATAAACCTCTTTAAATGACCTTGTTTGACAAAGAAAAACAGGAATAGCCTTACTTTTGCGAGTTAAGACGAAATTCGGATTTTTGCTTAAAAACAACAATTCCTTCAGTCAAAACAAGTTCAAACTCCTTTGTCCTTCATATGAATCAATTCTAAGTAGGTTCCATGCATATACCTCTTTAAATGTCCTTGTATGAGAAAGAAAAACAGGAATAGCCTTATTTTTGCGAGTTAAGACAAAATTCGGATTTTTGCTTAAAAACACCAATTCCTTCAGTCAAAACAAGTTCAAACATCTTTGTCCTTCATATATAGCCATTCTAAGCAGGTTCCATGCATAAAGCTCTTTAAACGACCTTGTTTGAGAAAGAAAAACAGGAATAGCCTTACTTTTGCGAGTTAAGACGAAATTCGGATTTTTGCTTAAAAACACCAATTCCTTCAGTCAAAACAAGTTCAAACATCTTTGTCCTTCATATATAGCCATTCTAAGTAGGTTACATGCATAAACCTCTTTAAATGACCTTGTTTGAGAAAGAAACACAAGAATAATCTTATTTTTGCGAGTTAAGGCCAAATTGGTATTTTTGCTATAAAATGAATTCCTTCAGTCAAAACAAGTTCAAACTCCTTTGTCCTTCATATATATCCATTCTAAGAAGGTTCCATGAAAAACCTCTTTAAATGACCTTGTTTGAGAAAGAAAAACAGGAATAACCTTACTTTTGCGAGTTAAGACGAAATTCGGATTTTTGCTTAAAAACAACAATTCCTTCAGTCAAAACATGTTCAAACTCCTTTGTCCTTCATATGAATCAATTCAAAGTAGGTTCCATGCATAAACCTCTTTAAATGTCCTTGTATGAGAAAGAAAAACAGGAATAGCCTTACTTTTGCGAGTTAAGACGAAATTCGGATATTTGCTTAAAAACACCAATTCCTTCAGTCGAAACAAGTTGAAACTCATTTGTCCTTCATATATTTCCCTTCTAAGTAGATTCCATGCATAAACCTCTTTAAATGACCTTGTATGAGAAAGAAAAACAGGAATAGCCTTACTTTTGCGATTTAAGACGAAATTCGGATTTTTGCTTAAAAACAACAATTCCTTCAGTCAAAACATGTTCAAACTCATTTGTCCTTCATATATATCATTTCTAAGTAGATTCCATGCATAAACCTCTTTAAATGTCCTTGTATGAGAAAGAAAAACAGGAATAGCCTTACTTTTGCGAGTTAAGACGAAATTCGGATTTTTGCTTAAAAACAACAATTCCTTCAGTCAAAACATGTTCAAACTCCTTTGTCCTTCATATGAATCAATTCTAAGTAGGTTCCATGCATAAACCTCTTTAAATGACCTTGTTTGAGAAAGAAAAACAGGAATAGCCTTACTTTTGCGAGTTAAGGCCAAATTGGTATTTTTGCTATAAAATGAATTCCCTCAGTCAAAACAAGTTCAAATTCCTTTGTCCTTCATATATATCCATTCTAAGTAGGTTCCATGCATAAACCTCTTTAAATGTCCTTGTATGAGAAAGAAAAACAGGAATAGCCTTATTTTTGCGAGTTAATACGAAATTCGGATTTTTGCTTAAAAACAACAATTCCTTCAGTCGAAACAAGTTGAAACTCATTTGTCCTTCATATATTTCCCTTCTAAGTAGATTCCATGCATAAACCTCTTTAAATGACCTTGTATGAGAAAGAAAAACAGGAATAGCCTTACTTTTGCGAGTTAAGAAGAAATTCGGATTTTTGATTAAAAAAACAAATTCCTTCAGTCAAAACAAGTTCAAACATCTTTGTCATTCATATATAGCCATTCTAAGTAGGTTACATGCATAAACCTCTTTAAATGACCTTGTTTGAGAAAGAAACACAAGAATAATCTTATTTTTGCGAGTTAAGGCCAAATTGGTATTTTTGCTATAAAATGAATTCCTTCAGTCAAAACAAGTTCAAACTCCTTTGTCCTTCATATATATCCATTCTAAGAAGGTTCCATGAAAAACCTCTTTAAATGACCTTGTTTGAGAAAGAAAAACAGGAATAACCTTACTTTTGCGAGTTAAGACGAAATTCGGATTTTTGCTTAAAAACAATTCCTTCGGTCAAAACATGTTCAAACTCCTTTGTCCTTCATATGAATCAATTCAAAGTAGGTTCCATGCATAAACCTCTTTAAATGTCCTTGTATGAGAAAGAAAAACAGGAATAGCCTTACTTTTGCGAGTTAAGATGAAATTCGGATTTTTGCTTAAAAACACCAATTCCTTCAGTCGAAACAAGTTGAAACTCATTTGTCCTTCATATATTTCCCTTCTAAGTAGATTCCATGCATAAAGCTCTTTAAATGACCTTGTATGAGAAAGAAAAACAGGAATAGCCTTACTTTTGCGAGTTAAGAAGAAATTCGGATTTTTGCTTAAAAACACCAATTCCTTCAGTCAAAACAAGTTCAAACATCTTTGTCCTTCATATATAGCCATTCTAAGCAGGTTCCATGCATAAAGCTCTTTAAACGACCTTGTCTGAGAAAGAAAAACAGGAATAGCCTTACTTTTGCGAGTTAAGACGAAATTCGGATTTTTGCTTAAAAACACCAATTCCTTCAGTCAAAACAAGTTCAAACATCTTTGTCCTTCATATATAGCCATTCTAAGTAGGTTACATGCATAAACCTCTTTAAATGACCTTGTTTGAGAAAGAAACACAAGAATAATCTTGTTTTTGCGAGTTAAGGCCAAATTGGTATTTTTGCTATAAAATGAATTCCTTCAGTCAAAACAAGTTCAAATTCCTTTGTCCTTCATATATATCCATTCTAAGTAGGTTCCATGCATAAACCTCTTTAAATGTCCTTGTATGAGAAAGAAAAACAGGAATAACCTTACTTTTGCGAATTAAAAAGAAATTCGGATTTTTGCTTAAAAACACCAATTCCTTCAGTCGAAACAAGTTGAAACTCATTTGTCCTTCATATATTTCCCTTCTAAGTAGATTCCATGCATAAACCTCTTTAAATGACCTTGTATGAGAAAGAAAAACAGGAATAGCCTTACTTTTGCGAGTTAAGACGAAATTCGGATTTTTGCTTAAAAACAACAATTCCTTCAGTCAAAACATGTTCAAACTCCTTTGTCCTTCATATGAATCAATTCTAAGTAGGTTCCATGCATAAACCTCTTTAAATAACCTTGTTTGAGAAAGAAAAACAGGAATAGTCTTACTTTTGCGAGTTAAGGCCAAATTGGTATTTTTGCTATAAAATGAATTCCTTCAGTCAAAACAAGTTCAAATTCCTTTGTCCTACATATATATCCATTCTAAGTAGGTTCCATGCATAAACCTCTTTAAATGTCCTTGTATGAGAAAGAAAAACAGGAATAGCCTTACTTTTGCGAGTTAAGACGAAATTCGGATTTTTGCTTAAAAAAAACAATTCCTTCAGTCAAAACAAGTTCAAACTCCTTTGTCCTTCATATGAATCAATTCTAAGTAGGTTCCATGCATAAACCTCTTTAAATGTCCTTGTATGAGAAAGAAAAAAAGGAATAGCCTTAGTTTTGCGAGTTAAGGCCAAATTGGTATTTTTGCTATAAAATGAATTCCTTCAGTCAAAACAAGTTCAAACTCCTTTGTCCTTCATATATATCCATTCTAAGAAGGTTCCATGAAAAAACCTCTTTAAATGACCTTGTTTGAGAAAGAAAAACAGGAATAACCTTACTTTTGCGAATTAAAAAGAAATTCGGATTTTTGATAAAAACACCAATTCCTTCAGTCGAAACAAGTTGAAACTCATTTGTCCTTCATATATTTCCCTTCTAAGTAGATTCCATGCATAAACCTCTTTAAATGACCTTGTATGAGAAAGAAAAACAGGAATAGCCTTACTTTTGCGAGTTAAGACGAAATTCGGATTTTTGCTTAAAAACAACAATTCCTTCAGTCAAAACATGTTCAAACTCCTTTGTCCTTCATATGAATCAATTCTAAGTAGGTTCCATGCATAAACCTCTTTAAATAACCTTGTTTGAGAAAGAAAAACAGGAATAGTCTTACTTTTGCGAGTTAAGGCCAAATTGGTATTTTTGCTATAAAATGAATTCCTTCAGTCAAAACAAGTTCAAATTCCTTTGTCCTTCATATATATCCATTCTAAGTAGGTTCCATGCATAAACCTCTTTAAATGTCCTTGTATGAGAAAGAAAAACAGGAATAGCCTTACTTTTGCGAGTTAAGACGAAATTCGGATTTTTGCTTAAAAACAACAATTCCTTCAGTCAAAACATGTTCAAACTCCTTTGTCCTTCATATGAATCAATTCTAAGTAGGTTCCATGCA
Source organism: Odontesthes bonariensis (assembly GCF_027942865.1). Classification (NCBI taxonomy): domain Eukaryota; kingdom Metazoa; phylum Chordata; class Actinopteri; order Atheriniformes; family Atherinopsidae; genus Odontesthes; species Odontesthes bonariensis. The sequence goes on along the minus strand of NC_134529.1, from coordinate 24,252,937 downwards.
TATACCTCTTTAAATGTCCTTGTATGAGAAAGAAAAACAGGAATAGCCTTATTTTTGCGAGTTAAGACGAAATTCGGATTTTTGCTTAAAAACACCAATTCCTTCAGTCAAAACAAGTTCAAACATCTTTGTCCTTCATATATAGCCATTCTAAGCAGGTTCCATGCATAAAGCTCTTTAAACGACCTTGTTTGAGAAAGAAAAACAGGAATAGCCTTACTTTTGCGAGTTAAGACGAAATTCGGATTTTTGCTTAAAAACACCATTTCCTTCAGTCAAAACAAGTTCAAACATCTTTGTCCTTCATATATAGCCATTCTAAGTAGGTTACATGCATAAACCTCTTTAAATGACCTTGTTTGAGAAAGAAACACAAGAATAATCTTATTTTTGCGAGTTAAGGCCAAATTGGTATTTTTGCTATAAAATGAATTCCTTCAGTCAAAACAAGTTCAAACTCCTTTGTCCAACATATATATCCATTCTAAGAAGGTTCCATGAAAAACCTCTTTAAATGACCTTGTTTGAGAAAGAAAAACAGGAATAGCCTTACTTTTGCGAGTTAAGACGAAATTCGGATTTTTGCTTAAAAACAACAATTCCTTCAGTCAAAACATGTTCAAACTCATTTGTCCTTCATATATATCATTTCTAAGTAGATTCCATGCATAAACCTCTTTAAATGTCCTTGTATGAGAAAGAAAAACAGGAATAGCCTTACTTTTGCGAGTTAAGACGAAATTCGGATTTTTGCTTAAAAACAACAATTCCTTCAGTCAAAACATGTTCAAACTCCTTTGTCCTTCATATGAATCAATTCTAAGTAGGTTCCATGCATAAACCTCTTTAAATGACCTTGTTTGAGAAAGAAAAACAGGAATAGCCTTACTTTTGCGAGTTAAGGCCAAATTGGTATTTTTGCTATAAAATGAATTCCTTCAGTCAAAACAAGTTCAAATTCCTTTGTCCTTCATATATATCCATTCTAAGTAGGTTCCATGCATAAACCTCTTTAAATGTCCTTGTATGAGAAAGAAAAACAGGAATAGCCTTACTTTCGCGAGTTAAGGCCAAATTGGTATTTTTGCTATAAAATGAATTCCTTCAGTCAAAACAAGTTCAAATTCCTTTGTCCTTCATATATATCCATTCTAAGTAGGTTCCATGCATAAACCTATTTAAATGTCCTTGTATGAGAAAGAAAAACAGGAATAGCCATATTTTTGCGAGTTAATACGAAATTCGGATTTTTGCTTAAAAACAACAATTCCTTCAGTCAAAACATGTTCAAACTCCTTTGTCCTTCATATGAATCAATTCTAAGTAGGTTCCATGCATAAACCTCTTTAAATGTCCTTGTATGAGAAAGAAAAACAGGAATAGCCTTATTTTTGCGAGTTAAGACGAAATTCGGATTTTTGCTTAAAAACACCAATTCCTTCAGTCGAAACAAGTTGAAACTCATTTGTCCTTCATATATTTCCCTTCTAAGTAGATTCCATGCATAAACCTCTTTAAATGACCTTGTATGAGAAAGAAAAACAGGAATAGCCTTACTTTTGCGAGTTAAGACGAAATTCGGATTTTCTCTTAAAAACAACAATTCCTTCAGTCAAAACATGTTCAAACTCATTTGTCCTTCATATATATCATTTCTAAGTAGATTCCATGCATAAACCTCTTTAAATGTCCTTGTATGAGAAAGAAAAACAGGAATAGCCTTACTTTTGCGAGTTAAGACGAAATTCGGATTTTTGCTTAAAAACAACAATTCCTTCAGTCAAAACATGTTCAAACTCCTTTGTCCTTCATATGAATCAATTCTAAGTAGGTTCCATGCATAAACCTCTTTAAATGTCCTTGTATGAGAAAGAAAAACAGGAATAGCCTTATTTTTGCGAGTTAAGGCCAAATTGGTATTTTTGCTATAAAATGAATTCCTTCAGTCAAAACAAGTTCAAACTCCTTTGTCCTTCATATATATCCATTCTACGCAGGTTCCATGCATAAAGCTCTTTAAATGACCTTGTTTGAGAAAGAAAAACAGGAATAGCATTACTTTCGCGAGTTAAGGCCAAATTGGTATTTTTGCTATAAAATGAATTCCTTCAGTCAAAACAAGTTCAAATTCCTTTGTCCTTCATATATATCCATTCTAAGTAGGTTCCATACATAAACCTCTTTAAATGTCCTTGTATGAGAAAGAAAAACAGGAATAGCCTTATTTTTGCGAGTTAAGGCCAAATTGGTATTTTTGCTATAAAATGAATTCCTTCAGTCAAAACAAGTTCAAACTCCTTTGTCCTTCATATATATTAATTCTAAGAAGGTTCCATGAAAAAACCTCTTTAAATGACCTTGTTTGAGAAATAAAAACAGGAATAACCTTACTTTTGCGAGTTAAAAAGAAATTCGGATTTTTGCTTAAAAACACCAATTCCTTCAGTCGAAACAAGTTGAAACTCATTTGTCCTTCATATATTTCCCTTCTAAGTAGATTCCATGCATAAACCTCTTTAAATGACCTTGTTTGAGAAAGAAAAATTGGAATAGTCTTACTTTTGCGAGTTAAGGCCAAATTGGTATTTTTGCTATAAAATGAATTCCTTCAGTCAAAACAAGTTCAAATTCCTTTGTCCTTCATATATATCCATTCTAAGTAGGTTCCATGCATAAACCTCTTTAAATGTCCTTGTATGAGAAAGAAAAACAGGAATAGCCTTACTTTTGCGAGTTAAGACGAAATTCGGATTTTTGCTTAAAAACAACAATTCCTTCAGTCAAAACATGTTCAAACTCCTTTGTCCTTCATATGAATCAATTCTAAGTAGGTTCCATGCATATACCTCTTTAAATGTCCTTGTATGAGAAAGAAAAACAGGAATAGCCTTATTTTTGCGAGTTAAGACGAAATTCGGATTTTTGCTTAAAAACACCAATTCCTTCAGTCAAAACAAGTTCAAACATCTTTGTCCTTCATATATAGCCATTCTAAGCAGGTTCCATGCATAAAGCTCTTTGAACGACCTTGTTTGAGAAAGAAAAACAGGAATAGCCTTACTTTTGCGAGTTAAGACGAAATTCGGATTTTTGCTTAAAAACACCAATTCCTTCAGTCAAAACAAGTTCAAACATCTTTGTCCTTCATATATAGCCATTCTAAGTAGGTTACATGCATAAACCTCTTTAAATGACCTTGTTTGAGAAAGAAACACAAGAATAATCTTATTTTTGCGAGTTAAGGCCAAATTGGTATTTTTGCTATAAAATGAATTCCTTCAGTCAAAACAAGTTCAAATTCCTTTGTCCTTCATATATATCCATTCTAAGTAGGTTCCATGCATAAACCTCTTTAAATGTCCTTGTATGAGAAAGAAAAACAGGAATAGCCTTACTTTTGCGAGTTAAGACGAAATTCGGATTTTTGCTTAAAAACAACAATTCCTTCAGTCAAAACATGTTCAAACTCCTTTGTCCTTCATATGAATCAATTCTAAGTAGGTTCCATGCATATACCTCTTTAAATGTCCTTGTATGAGAAAGAAAAACAGGAATAGCCTTATTTTTGCGAGTTAAGACGAAATTCGGATTTTTGCTTAAAAACACCAATTCCTTCAGTCAAAACAAGTTCAAACATCTTTGTCCTTCATATATAGCCATTCTAAGCAGGTTCCATGCATAAAGCTCTTTAAACGACCTTGTTTGAGAAAGAAAAACAGGAATAGCCTTACTTTTGCGAGTTAAGACGAAATTCGGATTTTTGCTTAAAAACACCAATTCCTTCAGTCAAAACAAGTTCAAACATCTTTGTCCTTCATATATAGCCATTCTAAGTAGGTTACATGCATAAACCTCTTTAAATGACCTTGTTTGAGAAAGAAACACAAGAATAATCTTATTTTTGCGAGTTAAGGCCAAATTGGTATTTTTGCTATAAAATGAATTCCTTCAGTCAAAACAAGTTCAAACTCCTTTGTCCTTCATATATATCCATTCTAAGAAGGTTCCATGAAAAACCTCTTTAAATGACCTTGTTTGAGAAAGAAAAACAGGAAAAGCCTTACTTTTGCGAGTTAAGACGAAATTCGGATTTTTGCTTAAAAACAACAATTCCTTCAGTCAAAACATGTTCAAACTCATTTGTCCTTCATATATATCATTTCTAAGTAGATTCCATGCATAAACCTCTTTAAATGTCCTTGTATGAGAAAGAAAAACAGGAATAGCCTTACTTTTGCGAGTTAAGACGAAATTCGGATTTTTGCTTAAAAACAACAATTCCTTCAGTCAAAACATGTTCAAACTCCTTTGTCCTTCATATGAATCAATTCTAAGTAGGTTCCATGCATAAACCTCTTTAAATGACCTTGTTTGAGAAAGAAAAACAGGAATAGCCTTACTTTTGCGAGTTAAGGCCAAATTGGTATTTTTGCTATAAAATGAATTCCTTCAGTCAAAACAAGTTCAAATTCCTTTGTCCTTCATATATATCCATTCTAAGTAGGTTCCATGCATAAACCTCTTTAAATGTCCTTGTATGAGAAAGAAAAACAGGAATAGCCATATTTTTGCGAGTTAATACGAAATTCGGATTTTTGCTTAAAAACAACAATTCCTTCAGTCAAAACATGTTCAAACTCCTTTGTCCTTCATATGAATCAATTCAAAGTAGGTTCCATGCATAAACCTCTTTAAATGTCCTTGTATGAGAAAGAAAAACAGGAATAGCCTTACTTTTGCGAGTTAAGACGAAATTCGGATTTTTGCTTAAAAACAACAATTCCTTCAGTCAAAACATGTTCAAACTCCTTTGTCCTTCATATATATCCATTCTAAGTAGGTTCCATGCATAAACCTCTTTAAATGTCCTTGTATGAGAAAGAAAAACAGGAATAGCCTTACTTTCGCGAGTCAAGGCCAAATTGGTATTTTTGCTATAAAATGAATTCCTTCAGTCAAAACAAGTTCAAATTCCTTTGTCCTTCATATATATCCATTCTAAGTAGGTTCCATGCATAAACCTATTTAAATGTCCTTGTATGAGAAAGAAAAACAGGAATAGCCATATTTTTGCGAGTTAATACGAAATTCGGATTTTTGCTTAAAAACAACAATTCCTTCAGTCAAAACATGTTCAAACTCCTTTGTCCTTCATATGAATCAATTCTAAGTAGGTTCCATGCATAAACCTCTTTAAATGTCCTTGTATGAGAAAGAAAAACAGGAATAGCCTTATTTTTGCGAGTTAAGACGAAATTCGGATTTTTGCTTAAAAACACCAATTCCTTCAGTCGAAACAAGTTGAAACTCATTTGTCCTTCATATATTTCCCTTCTAAGTAGATTCCATGCATAAACCTCTTTAAATGACCTTGTATGAGAAAGAAAAACAGGAATAGCCTTACTTTTGCGAGTTAAGACGAAATTCGGATTTTCTCTTAAAAACAACAATTCCTTCAGTCAAAACATGTTCAAACTCATTTGTCCTTCATATATATCATTTCTAAGTAGATTCCATGCATAAACCTCTTTAAATGTCCTTGTATGAGAAAGAAAAACAGGAATAGCCTTACTTTTGCGAGTTAAGACGAAATTCGGATTTTTGCTTAAAAACAACAATTCCTTCAGTCAAAACATGTTCAAACTCCTTTGTCCTTCATATGAATCAATTCTAAGTAGGTTCCATGCATAAACCTCTTTAAATGTCCTTGTATGAGAAAGAAAAACAGGAATAGCCTTATTTTTGCGAGTTAAGGCCAAATTGGTATTTTTGCTATAAAATGAATTCCTTCAGTCAAAACAAGTTCAAACTCCTTTGTCCTTCATATATATCCATTCTACGCAGGTTCCATGCATAAAGCTCTTTAAATGACCTTGTTTGAGAAAGAAAAACAGGAATAGCATTACTTTCGCGAGTTAAGGCCAAATTGGTATTTTTGCTATAAAATGAATTCCTTCAGTCAAAACAAGTTCAAATTCCTTTGTCCTTCATATATATCCATTCTAAGTAGGTTCCATACATAAACCTCTTTAAATGTCCTTGTATGAGAAAGAAAAACAGGAATAGCCTTATTTTTGCGAGTTAAGGCCAAATTGGTATTTTTGCTATAAAATGAATTCCTTCAGTCAAAACAAGTTCAAACTCCTTTGTCCTTCATATATATTAATTCTAAGAAGGTTCCATGAAAAAACCTCTTTAAATGACCTTGTTTGAGAAATAAAAACAGGAATAACCTTACTTTTGCGAGTTAAAAAGAAATTCGGATTTTTGCTTAAAAACACCAATTCCTTCAGTCGAAACAAGTTGAAACTCATTTGTCCTTCATATATTTCCCTTCTAAGTAGATTCCATGCATAAACCTCTTTAAATGACCTTGTTTGAGAAAGAAAAATTGGAATAGTCTTACTTTTGCGAGTTAAGGCCAAATTGGTATTTTTGCTATAAAATGAATTCCTTCAGTCAAAACAAGTTCAAATTCCTTTGTCCTTCATATATATCCATTCTAAGTAGGTTCCATGCATAAACCTCTTTAAATGTCCTTGTATGAGAAAGAAAAACAGGAATAGCCTTACTTTTGCGAGTTAAGACGAAATTCGGATTTTTGCTTAAAAACAACAATTCCTTCAGTCAAAACATGTTCAAACTCCTTTGTCCTTCATATGAATCAATTCTAAGTAGGTTCCATGCATATACCTCTTTAAATGTCCTTGTATGAGAAAGAAAAACAGGAATAGCCTTATTTTTGCGAGTTAAGACGAAATTCGGATTTTTGCTTAAAAACACCAATTCCTTCAGTCAAAACAAGTTCAAACATCTTTGTCCTTCATATATAGCCATTCTAAGCAGGTTCCATGCATAAAGCTCTTTGAACGACCTTGTTTGAGAAAGAAAAACAGGAATAGCCTTACTTTTGCGAGTTAAGACGAAATTCGGATTTTTGCTTAAAAACACCAATTCCTTCAGTCAAAACAAGTTCAAACATCTTTGTCCTTCATATATAGCCATTCTAAGTAGGTTACATGCATAAACCTCTTTAAATGACCTTGTTTGAGAAAGAAACACAAGAATAATCTTATTTTTGCGAGTTAAGGCCAAATTGGTATTTTTGCTATAAAATGAATTCCTTCAGTCAAAACAAGTTCAAATTCCTTTGTCCTTCATATATATCCATTCTAAGTAGGTTCCATGCATAAACCTCTTTAAATGTCCTTGTATGAGAAAGAAAAACAGGAATAGCCTTACTTTTGCGAGTTAAGACGAAATTCGGATTTTTGCTTAAAAACAACAATTCCTTCAGTCAAAACATGTTCAAACTCCTTTGTCCTTCATATGAATCAATTCTAAGTAGGTTCCATGCATATACCTCTTTAAATGTCCTTGTATGAGAAAGAAAAACAGGAATAGCCTTATTTTTGCGAGTTAAGACGAAATTCGGATTTTTGCTTAAAAACACCAATTCCTTCAGTCAAAACAAGTTCAAACATCTTTGTCCTTCATATATAGCCATTCTAAGCAGGTTCCATGCATAAAGCTCTTTAAACGACCTTGTTTGAGAAAGAAAAACAGGAATAGCCTTACTTTTGCGAGTTAAGACGAAATTCGGATTTTTGCTTAAAAACACCAATTCCTTCAGTCAAAACAAGTTCAAACATCTTTGTCCTTCATATATAGCCATTCTAAGTAGGTTACATGCATAAACCTCTTTAAATGACCTTGTTTGAGAAAGAAACACAAGAATAATCTTATTTTTGCGAGTTAAGGCCAAATTGGTATTTTTGCTATAAAATGAATTCCTTCAGTCAAAACAAGTTCAAACTCCTTTGTCCTTCATATATATCCATTCTAAGAAGGTTCCATGAAAAACCTCTTTAAATGACCTTGTTTGAGAAAGAAAAACAGGAAAAGCCTTACTTTTGCGAGTTAAGACGAAATTCGGATTTTTGCTTAAAAACAACAATTCCTTCAGTCAAAACATGTTCAAACTCATTTGTCCTTCATATATATCATTTCTAAGTAGATTCCATGCATAAACCTCTTTAAATGTCCTTGTATGAGAAAGAAAAACAGGAATAGCCTTACTTTTGCGAGTTAAGACGAAATTCGGATTTTTGCTTAAAAACAACAATTCCTTCAGTCAAAACATGTTCAAACTCCTTTGTCCTTCATATGAATCAATTCTAAGTAGGTTCCATGCATAAACCTCTTTAAATGACCTTGTTTGAGAAAGAAAAACAGGAATAGCCTTACTTTTGCGAGTTAAGGCCAAATTGGTATTTTTGCTATAAAATGAATTCCTTCAGTCAAAACAAGTTCAAATTCCTTTGTCCTTCATATATATCCATTCTAAGTAGGTTCCATGCATAAACCTCTTTAAATGTCCTTGTATGAGAAAGAAAAACAGGAATAGCCATATTTTTGCGAGTTAATACGAAATTCGGATTTTTGCTTAAAAACAACAATTCCTTCAGTCAAAACATGTTCAAACTCCTTTGTCCTTCATATGAATCAATTCTAAGTAGGTTCCATGCATAAACCTCTTTAAATGTCCTTGTATGAGAAAGAAAAACAGGAATAGCCTTACTTTTGCGAGTTAAGACGAAATTCGGATTTTTGCTTAAAAACAACAATTCCTTCAGTCAAAACATGTTCAAACTCCTTTGTCCTTCATATGAATCAATTCTAAGTAGGTTCCATGCATAAACCTCTTTAAATGTCCTTGTATGAGAAAGAAAAACAGGAATAGCCTTATTTTTGCGAGTTAAGGCCAAATTGGTATTTTTGCTATAAAATGAATTCCTTCAGTCAAAACAAGTTCAAACTCCTTTGTCCTTCATATATATTAATTCTAAGAAGGTTCCATGAAAAAACCTCTTTAAATGACCTTGTTTGAGAAATAAAAACAGGAATAACCTTACTTTTGCGAGTTAAAAAGAAATTCGGATTTTTGCTTAAAAACACCAATTCCTTCAGTCGAAACAAGTTGAAACTCATTTGTCCTTCATATATTTCCCTTCTAAGTAGATTCCATGCATAAACCTCTTTAAATGACCTTGTTTGAGAAAGAAAAATTGGAATAGTCTTACTTTTGCGAGTTAAGGCCAAATTGGTATTTTTGCTATAAAATGAATTCCTTCAGTCAAAACAAGTTCAAATTCCTTTGTCCTTCATATATATCCATTCTAAGAAGGTTCCATGAAAAACCTCTTTAAATGACCTTGTTTGAGAAAGAAAAACAGGAATAGCCTTACTTTTGCGAGTTAAGACGAAATTCGGATTTTTGCTTAAAAACAACAATTCCTTCAGTCAAAACATGTTCAAACTCATTTGTCCTTCATATATATCATTTCTAAGTAGATTCCATGCATAAACCTCTTTAAATGTCCTTGTATGAGAAAGATAAACAGGAATAGCCTTACTTTTGCGAGTTAAGACGAAATTCGGATTTTTGCTTAAAAACAACAATTCCTTCAGTCAAAACATGTTCAAACTCCTTTGTCCTTCATATGAATCAATTCTAAGTAGGTTCCATGCATAAACCTCTTTAAATGACCTTGTTTGAGAAAGAAAAACAGGAATAGCCTTACTTTTGCGAGTTAAGGCCAAATTGGTATTTTTGCTATAAAATGAATTCCTTCAGTCAAAACAAGTTCAAATTCCTTTGTCCTTCATATATATCCATTCTAAGTAGGTTCCATGCATAAACCTCTTTAAATGTCCTTGTATGAGAAAGAAAAACAGGAATAGCCATATTTTTGCGAGTTAATACGAAATTCGGATTTTTGCTTAAAAACAACAATTCCTTCAGTCAAAACATGTTCAAACTCCTTTGTCCTTCATATGAATCAATTCTAAGTAGGTTCCATGCATAAACCTCTTTAAATGTCCTTGTATGAGAAAGAAAAACAGGAATAGCCTTACTTTTGCGAGTTAAGACGAAATTCGGATTTTTGCTTAAAAACAACAATTCCTTAAGTCAAAACATGTTCAAACTCCTTTGTCCTTCATATGAATCAATTCTAAGTAGGTTCCATGCATAAACCTCTTTAAATGTCCTTGTATGAGAAAGAAAAACAGGAATAGCCTTATTTTTGCGAGTTAAGGCCAAATTGGTATTTTTGCTATAAAATGAATTCCTTCAGTCAAAACAAGTTCAAACTCCTTTGTCCTTCATATATATTAATTCTAAGAAGGTTCCATGAAAAAACCTCTTTAAATGACCTTGTTTGAGAAATAAAAACAGGAATAACCTTACTTTTGCGAGTTAAAAAGAAATTCGGATTTTTGCTTAAAAACACCAATTCCTTCAGTCGAAACAAGTTGAAACTCATTTGTCCTTCATATATTTCCCTTCTAAGTAGATTCCATGCATAAACCTCTTTAAATGACCTTGTTTGAGAAAGAAAAATTGGAATAGTCTTACTTTTGCGAGTTAAGGCCAAATTGGTATTTTTGCTATAAAATGAATTCCTTCAGTCAAAACAAGTTCAAATTCCTTTGTCCTTCATATATATCCATTCTAAGTAGGTTCCATGCATAAACCTCTTTAAATGTCCTTGTATGAGAAAGAAAAACAGGAATAGCCTTACTTTTGCGAGTTAAGACGAAATTCGGATTTTTGCTTAAAAACAACAATTCCTTCAGTCAAAACATGTTCAAACTCCTTTGTCCTTCATATGAATCAATTCTAAGTAGGTTCCATGCATATACCTCTTTAAATGTCCTTGTATGAGAAAGAAAAACAGGAATAGCCTTATTTTTGCGAGTTAAGACGAAATTCGGATTTTTGCTTAAAAACACCAATTCCTTCAGTCGAAACAAGTTGAAACTCATTTGTCCTTCATATATTTCCCTTCTAAGTAGATTCCATGCATAAACCTCTTTAAATGACCTTGTATGAGAAAGAAAAACAGGAATAGCCTTACTTTTGCGAGTTAAGACGAAATTCGGATTTTCTCTTAAAAACAACAATTCCTTCAGTCAAAACATGTTCAAACTCATTTGTCCTTCATATATATCATTTCTAAGTAGATTCCATGCATAAACCTCTTTAAATGTCCTTGTATGAGAAAGAAAAACAGGAATAGCCTTACTTTTGCGAGTTAAGACGAAATTCGGATTTTTGCTTAAAAACAACAATTCCTTCAGTCAAAACATGTTCAAACTCCTTTGTCCTTCATATGAATCAATTCTAAGTAGGTTCCATGCATAAACCTCTTTAAATGTCCTTGTATGAGAAAGAAAAACAGGAATAGCCTTATTTTTGCGAGTTAAGGCCAAATTGGTATTTTTGCTATAAAATGAATTCCTTCAGTCAAAACAAGTTCAAACTCCTTTGTCCTTCATATATATCCATTCTACGCAGGTTCCATGCATAAAGCTCTTTAAATGACCTTGTTTGAGAAAGAAAAAAAGGAATAGCATTACTTTCGCGAGTTAAGGCCAAATTGGTATTTTTGCTATAAAATGAATTCCTTCAGTCAAAACAAGTTCAAATTCCTTTGTCCTTCATATATATCCATTCTAAGTAGGTTCCATACATAAACCTCTTTAAATGTCCTTGTATGAGAAAGAAAAACAGGAATAGCCTTATTTTTGCGAGTTAAGGCCAAATTGGTATTTTTGCTATAAAATGAATTCCTTCAGTCAAAACAAGTTCAAACTCCTTTGTCCTTCATATATATTAATTCTAAGAAGGTTCCATGAAAAAACCTCTTTAAATGACCTTGTTTGAGAAATAAAAACAGGAATAACCTTACTTTTGCGAGTTAAAAAGAAATTCGGATTTTTGCTTAAAAACACCAATTCCTTCAGTCGAAACAAGTTGAAACTCATTTGTCCTTCATATATTTCCCTTCTAAGTAGATTCCATGCATAAACCTCTTTAAATGACCTTGTTTGAGAAAGAAAAATTGGAATAGTCTTACTTTTGCGAGTTAAGGCCAAATTGGTATTTTTGCTATAAAATGAATTCCTTCAGTCAAAACAAGTTCAAATTCCTTTGTCCTTCATATATATCCATTCTAAGTAGGTTCCATGCATAAACCTCTTTAAATGTCCTTGTATGAGAAAGAAAAACAGGAATAGCCTTACTTTTGCGAGTTAAGACGAAATTCGGATTTTTGCTTAAAAACAACAATTCCTTCAGTCAAAACATGTTCAAACTCCTTTGTCCTTCATATGAATCAATTCTAAGTAGGTTCCATGCATATACCTCTTTAAATGTCCTTGTATGAGAAAGAAAAACAGGAATAGCCTTATTTTTGCGAGTTAAGACGAAATTCGGATTTTTGCTTAAAAACAACAATTCCTTCAGTCAAAACATGTTCAAACTCCTTTGTCCTTCATATGAATCAATTCTAAGTAGGTTCCATGCATAAACCTCTTTAAATGACCTTGTTTGAGAAAGAAAAACAGGAATAGCCTTACTTTTGCGAGTTAAGGCCAAATTGGTATTTTTGCTATAAAATGAATTCCTTCAGTCAAAACAAGTTCAAATTCCTTTGTCCTTCATATATATCCATTCTAAGTAGGTTCCATGCATAAACCTCTTTAAATGTCCTTGTATGAGAAAGAAAAACAGGAATAGCCATATTTTTGCGAGTTAATACGAAATTCGGATTTTTGCTTAAAAACAACAATTCCTTCAGTCAAAACATGTTCAAACTCCTTTGTCCTTCATATGAATCAATTCTAAGTAGGTTCCATGCATAAACCTCTTTAAATGTCCTTGTATGAGAAAGAAAAACAGGAATAGCCTTACTTTTGCGAGTTAAGACGAAATTCGGATTTTTGCTTAAAAACAACAATTCCTTAAGTCAAAACATGTTCAAACTCCTTTGTCCTTCATATGAATCAATTCTAAGTAGGTTCCATGCATAAACCTCTTTAAATGTCCTTGTATGAGAAAGAAAAACAGGAATAGCCTTATTTTTGCGAGTTAAGGCCAAATTGGTATTTTTGCTATAAAATGAATTCCTTCAGTCAAAACAAGTTCAAACTCCTTTGTCCTTCATATATATTAATTCTAAGAAGGTTCCATGAAAAAACCTCTTTAAATGACCTTGTTTGAGAAATAAAAACAGGAATAACCTTACTTTTGCGAGTTAAAAAGAAATTCGGATTTTTGCTTAAAAACACCAATTCCTTCAGTCGAAACAAGTTGAAACTCATTTGTCCTTCATATATTTCCCTTCTAAGTAGATTCCATGCATAAACCTCTTTAAATGACCTTGTTTGAGAAAGAAAAATTGGAATAGTCTTACTTTTGCGAGTTAAGGCCAAATTGGTATTTTTGCTATAAAATGAATTCCTTCAGTCAAAACAAGTTCAAATTCCTTTGTCCTTCATATATATCCATTCTAAGTAGGTTCCATGCATAAACCTCTTTAAATGTCCTTGTATGAGAAAGAAAAACAGGAATAGCCTTACTTTTGCGAGTTAAGACGAAATTCGGATTTTTGCTTAAAAACAACAATTCCTTCAGTCAAAACATGTTCAAACTCCTTTGTCCTTCATATGAATCAATTCTAAGTAGGTTCCATGCATATACCTCTTTAAATGTCCTTGTATGAGAAAGAAAAACAGGAATAGCCTTATTTTTGCGAGTTAAGACGAAATTCGGATTTTTGCTTAAAAACACCAATTCCTTCAGTCAAAACAAGTTCAAACATCTTTGTCCTTCATATATAGCCATTCTAAGCAGGTTCCATGCATAAAGCTCTTTAAACGACCTTGTTTGAGAAAGAAAAACAGGAATAGCCTTACTTTTGCGAGTTAAGACGAAATTCGGATTTTTGCTTAAAAACACCAATTCCTTCAGTCAAAACAAGTTCAAACATCTTTGTCCTTCATATATAGCCATTCTAAGTAGGTTACATGCATAAACCTCTTTAAATGACCTTGTTTGAGAAAGAAACACAAGAATAATCTTATTTTTGCGAGTTAAGGCCAAATTGGTATTTTTGCTATAAAATGAATTCCTTCAGTCAAAACAAGTTCAAACTCCTTTGTCCTTCATATATATCCATTCTAAGAAGGTTCCATGAAAAACCTCTTTAAATGACCTTGTTTGAGAAAGAAAAACAGGAATAACCTTACTTTTGCGAGTTAAGACGTAATTCGGATTTTTGCTTAAAAACAACAATTCCTTCAGTCAAAACATGTTCAAACTCCTTTGTCCTTCATATGAATCAATTCAAAGTAGGTTCCATGCATAAACCTCTTTAAATGTCCTTGTATGAGAAAGAAAAACAGGAATAGCCTTACTTTTGCGAGTTAAGACGAAATTCGGATTTTTGCTTAAAAACACCAATTCCTTCAGTCGAAACAAGTTGAAACTCATTTGTCCTTCATATATTTCCCTTCTAAGTAGATTCCATGCATAAACCTCTTTAAATGACCTTGTATGAGAAAGAAAAACAGGAATAGCCTTACTTTTGCGATTTAAGACGAAATTCGGATTTTTGCTTAAAAACAACAATTCCTTCAGTCAAAACATGTTCAAACTCCTTTGTCCTTCATATGAATCAATTCTAAGTAGGTTCCATGCATAAACCTCTTTAAATGACCTTGTTTGAGAAAGAAAAACAGGAATAGCCTTACTTTTGCGAGTTAAGGCCAAATTGGTATTTTTGCTATAAAATGAATTCCCTCAGTCAAAACAAGTTCAAATTCCTTTGTCCTTCATATATAGCCATTCTAAGCAGGTTCCATGCATAAAGCTCTTTAAACGACCTTGTTTGAGAAAGAAAAACAGGAATAGCCTTACTTTTGCGAGTTAAGACGAAATTCGGATTTTTGCTTAAAAACACCAATTCCTTCAGTCAAAACAAGTTCAAACATCTTTGTCCTTCATATATAGCCATTCTAAGTAGGTTACATGCATAAACCTCTTTAAATGACCTTGTTTGAGAAAGAAACACAAGAATAATCTTATTTTTGCGAGTTAAGGCCAAATTGGTATTTTTGCTATAAAATGAATTCCTTCAGTCAAAACAAGTTCAAATTCCTTTGTCCTTCATATATATCCATTCTAAGTAGGTTCCATGCATAAACCTCTTTAAATGTCCTTGTATGAGAAAGAAAAACAGGAATAGCCTTACTTTTGCGAGTTAAGACGAAATTCGGATTTTTGCTTAAAAACACCAATTCCTTCAGTCAAAACAAGTTCAAACATCTTTGTCCTTCATATATAGCCATTCTAAGTAGGTTACATGCATAAACCTCTTTAAATGACCTTGTTTGAGAAAGAAACACAAGAATAATCTTATTTTTGCGAGTTAAGGCCAAATTGGTATTTTTGCTATAAAATGAATTCCTTCAGTCAAAACAAGTTCAAATTCCTTTGTCCTTCATATATATCCATTCTAAGTAGGTTCCATGCATAAACCTCTTTAAATGTCCTTGTATGAGAAAGAAAAACAGGAATAGCCTTACTTTTGCGAGTTAAGACGAAATTCGGATTTTTGCTTAAAAACAACAATTCCTTCAGTCAAAACATGTTCAAACTCCTTTGTCCTTCATATGAATCAATTCTAAGTAGGTTCCATGCATATACCTCTTTAAATGTCCTTGTATGAGAAAGAAAAACAGGAATAGCCTTATTTTTGCGAGTTAAGACGAAATTCGGATTTTTGCTTAAAAACACCAATTCCTTCAGTCAAAACAACTTCAAACATCTTTGTCCTTCATATATAGCCATTCTAAGCAGGTTCCATGCATAAAGCTCTTTAAACGACCTTGTTTGAGAAAGAAAAACAGGAATAGCCTTACTTTTGCGAGTTAAGACGAAATTCGGATTTTTGCTTAAAAACACCAATTCCTTCAGTCAAAACAAGTTCAAACATCTTTGTCCTTCATATATAGCCATTCTAAGTAGGTTACATGCATAAACCTCTTTAAATGACCTTGTTTGAGAAAGAAACACAAGAATAATCTTATTTTTGCGAGTTAAGGCCAAATTGGTATTTTTGCTATAAAATGAATTCCTTCAGTCAAAACAAGTTCAAACTCCTTTGTCCTTCATATATATCCATTCTAAGAAGGTTCCATGAAAAACCTCTTTAAATGACCTTGTTTGAGAAAGAAAAACAGGAATAACCTTACTTTTGCGAGTTAAGACGAAATTCGGATTTTTGCTTAAAAACAACAATTCCTTCAGTCAAAACATGTTCAAACTCCTTTGTCCTTCATATGAATCAATTCAAAGTAGGTTCCATGCATAAACCTCTTTAAATGTCCTTGTATGAGAAAGAAAAACAGGAATAGCCTTACTTTTGCGAGTTAAGACGAAATTCGGATTTTTGCTTAAAAACACCAATTCCTTCAGTCGAAACAAGTTGAAACTCATTTGTCCTTCATATATTTCCCTTCTAAGTAGATTCCATGCATAAACCTCTTTAAATGTCCTTGTATGAGAAAGAAAAACAGGAATAGCCTTACTTTTGCGAGTTAAGACGAAATTCGGATTTTTGCTTAAAAACAACAATTCCTTCAGTCAAAACATGTTCAAACTCCTTTGTCCTTCATATGAATCAATTCTAAGTAGGTTCCATGCATAAACCTCTTTAAATGACCTTGTTTGAGAAAGAAAAACAGGAATAGCCTTACTTTTGCGAGTTAAGGCCAAATTGGTATTTTTGCTATAAAATGAATTCCCTCAGTCAAAACAAGTTCAAATTCCTTTGTCCTTCATATATATCCATTCTAAGTAGGTTCCATGCATAAACCTCTTTAAATGTCCTTGTATGAGAAAGAAAAACAGGAATAGCCTTACTTTCGCGAGTTAAGGCCAAATTGGTATTTTTGCTATAAAATGAATTCCTTCAGTCAAAACAAGTTCAAATTCCTTTGTCCTTCATATATATCCATTCTAAGTAGGTTCCATGCATAAACCTCTTTAAATGTCCTTGTATGAGAAAGAAAAACAGGAATAACCTTATTTTTGCGAGTTAATACGAAATTCGGATTTTTGCTTAAAAACAACAATTCCTTCAGTCGAAACAAGTTGAAACTCATTTGTCCTTCATATATTTCCCTTCTAAGTAGATTCCATGCATAAACCTCTTTAAATGACCTTGTATGAGAAAGAAAAACAGGAATAGCCTTACTTTTGCGAGTTAAGACGAAATTCGGATTTTTGCTTAAAAACAACAATTCCTTCAGTCAAAACATGTTCAAACTCATTTGTCCTTCGTATATATCATTTCTAAGTAGATTCCATGCATAAACCTCTTTAAATGTCCTTGTATGAGAAAGAAAAACAGGAATAGCCTTACTTTTGCGAGTTAAGATGAAATTGGGATATTTGCTTAAAAACAACAATTCCTTCAGTCAAAACATGTTCAAACTCCTTTGTCCTTCATATGAATCAATTCTAAGTAGGTTCCATGCATAAACCTCTTTAAATGACCTTGTTTGAGAAAGAAAAACAGGAATAGCCTTACTTTTGCGAGTTAAGGCCAAATTGGTATTTTTGCTATAAAATGAATTCCTTCAGTCAAAACAAGTTCAAATTCCTTTGTCCTTCATATATATCCATTCTAAGTAGGTTCCATGCATAAACCTCTTTAAATGTCCTTGTATGAGAAAGAAAAACAGGAATAGCCTTATTTTTGCGAGTTAAGGCCAAATTGGTATTTTTGCTATAAAATGAATTCCTTCAGTCAAAACAAGTTCAAACTCCTTTGTCCTTCATATATATCCATTCTAAGAAGGTTCCATGAAAAAACCTCTTTAAATGACCTTGTTTGATAAAAGAAAAACAGGAATAACCTTACTTTTGCGAGTTAAGAAGAAATTCGGATTTTTGCTTAAAAACACCAATTCCTTCAGTCGAAACAAGTTGAAACTCATTTGTCCCTCATATATTTCCCTTCTAAGTAGATTCCATGCATAAACCTCTTTAAATGTCCTTGTATGAGAAAGAAAAATAGGAATAGCCTTACTTTTGCGAGTTAAGACGAAATTCGGATTTTTGCTTAAAAACACCAATTCCTTCAGTCAAAACAAGTTCAAACATCTTTGTCCTTCATATATAGCCATTCTAAGTAGGTTACATGCATAAACCTCTTTAAATGACCTTGTTTGAGAAAGAAACACAAGAATAATCTTATTTTTGCGAGTTAAGGCCAAATTGTTATTTTTGCTATAAAATGAATTCCTTCAGTCAAAACAAGTTCAAACTCCTTTGTCCTTCATATATATCCATTCTAAGTAGGTTCCATGCATAATACTCTTTAAATGTCCTTGTATGAGAAAGAAAAACAGGAATAGCCTTATTTTTGCGAGTTAAGGCCAAATTGGTATTTTTGCTATAAAATGAATTCCTTCAGTCAAAACAAGTTCAAACTCCTTTGTCCTTCATATATATCCATTCTACGCAGGTTCCATGCATAAACCTCTTTAAATGTCCTTGTATGAGAAAGAAAAACAGGAATAGCCTTATTTTTGCGAGTTAAGGCCAAATTGGTATTTTTGCTATAAAATGAATTCCTTCAGTCAAAACAAGTTCAAACTCCTTTGTCCTTCATATATATCCATTCTAAGTAGGTTCCATGCATAATACTCTTTAAATGTCCTTGTATGAGAAAGAAAAACAGGAATAGCCTTATTTTTACGAGTTAAGGCCAAATTGGTATTTTTGCTATAAAATGAATTCCTTCAGTCAAAACAAGTTCAAACTCCTTTGTCCTTCATATATATCCATTCTACGCAGGTTCCATGCATAAACCTCTTTAAATGTCCTTGTATGAGAAAGAAAAACAGGAATAGCCTTATTTTTGCGAGTTAAGGCCAAATTGGTATTTTTGCTATAAAATGAATTCCTTCAGTCAAAACAAGTTCAAATTCCTTTGTCCTTCATATATATCCATTCTAAGTAGGTTCCATGCATAAACCTCTTTAAATGTCCTTGTATGAGAAAGAAAAACAGGAATAGCCTTATTTTTGCGAGTTAATACGAAATTCGGATTTTTGCTTAAAAACAACAATTCCTTCAGTCGAAACAAGTTCAAACATCTTTGTCATTCATATATAGCCATTCTAAGTAGGTTACATGCATAAACCTCTTTAAATGACCTTGTTTGAGAAAGAAACACAAGAATAATCTTATTTTTGCGAGTTAAGGCCAAATTGGTATTTTTGCTATAAAATGAATTCCTTCAGTCAAAACAAGTTCAAACTCCTTTGTCCTTCATATATATCCATTCTAAGAAGGTTCCATGAAAAACCTCTTTAAATGACCTTGTTTGAGAAAGAAAAACAGGAATAACCTTACTTTTGCGAGTTAAGACGAAATTCGGATTTTTGCTTAAAAACACCAATTCCTTCAGTCGAAACAAGTTGAAACTCATTTGTCCTTCATATATTTCCCTTCTAAGTAGATTCCATGCATAAACCTCTTTAAATGACCTTGTATGAGAAAGAAAAACAGGAATAGCCTTACTTTTGCGAGTTAAGAAGAAATTCGGATTTTTGCTTAAAAACACCAATTCCTTCAGTCAAAACAAGTTCAAACATCTTTGTCCTTCATATATAGCCATTCTAAGCAGGTTCCATGCATAAAGCTCTTTAAACGACCTTGTTTGAGAAAGAAAAACAGGAATAGCCTTACTTTTGCGAGTTAAGACGAAATTCGGATTTTTGCTTAAAAACACCAATTCCTTCAGTCAAAACAAGTTCAAACATCTTTGTCCTTCATATATAGCCATTCTAAGTAGGTTACATGCATAAACCTCTTTAAATGACCTTGTTTGAGAAAGAAACACAAGAATAATCTTATTTTTGCGAGTTAAGGCCAAATTGGTATTTTTGCTATAAAATGAATTCCTTCAGTCAAAACAAGTTCAAATTCCTTTGTCCTTCATATATATCCATTCTAAGTAGGTTCCATGCATAAACCTCTTTAAATGTCCTTGTATGAGAAAGAAAAACAGGAATAGCCTTACTTTTGCGAGTTAAGACGAAATTCGGATTTTTGCTTAAAAACAACAATTCCTTCAGTCAAAACATGTTCAAACTCCTTTGTCCTTCATATGAATCAATTCTAAGTAGGTTCCATGCATATACCTCTTTAAATGTCCTTGTATGAGAAAGAAAAACAGGAATAGCCTTATTTTTGCGAGTTAAGACGAAATTCGGATTTTTGCTTAAAAACACCAATTCCTTCAGTCAAAACAAGTTCAAACATCTTTGTCCTTCATATATAGCCATTCTAAGCAGGTTCCATGCATAAAGCTCTTTAAACGACCTTGTTTGAGAAAGAAAAACAGGAATAGCCTTACTTTTGCGAGTTAAGACGAAATTCGGATTTTTGCTTAAAAACACCAATTCCTTCAGTCAAAACAAGTTCAAACATCTTTGTCCTTCATATATAGCCATTCTAAGTAGGTTACATGCATAAACCTCTTTAAATGACCTTGTTTGAGAAAGAAACACAAGAATAATCTTATTTTTGCGAGTTAAGGCCAAATTGGTATTTTTGCTATAAAATGAATTCCTTCAGTCAAAACAAGTTCAAACTCCTTTGTCCTTCATATATATCCATTCTAAGAAGGTTCCATGAAAAACCTCTTTAAATGACCTTGTTTGAGAAAGAAAAACAGGAATAACCTTACTTTTGCGAGTTAAGACGAAATTCGGATTTTTGCTTAAAAACAACAATTCCTTCAGTCAAAACATGTTCAAACTCCTTTGTCCTTCATATGAATCAATTCAAAGTAGGTTCCATGCATAAACCTCTTTAAATGTCCTTGTATGAGAAAGAAAAACAGGAATAGCCTTACTTTTGCGAGTTAAGACGAAATTCGGATTTTTGCTTAAAAACACCAATTCCTTCAGTCGAAACAAGTTGAAACTCATTTGTCCTTCATATATTTCCCTTCTAAGTAGATTCCATGCATAAACCTCTTTAAATGACCTTGTATGAGAAAGAAAAACAGGAATAGCCTTACTTTTGCGATTTAAGACGAAATTCGGATTTTTGCTTAAAAACAACAATTCCTTCAGTCAAAACATG
This sequence comes from Odontesthes bonariensis, assembly GCF_027942865.1. Taxonomy (NCBI): domain Eukaryota; kingdom Metazoa; phylum Chordata; class Actinopteri; order Atheriniformes; family Atherinopsidae; genus Odontesthes; species Odontesthes bonariensis. The sequence goes on along the minus strand of NC_134529.1, from coordinate 24,231,921 downwards.
TTCAAACTCATTTGTCCTTCATATATATCATTTCTAAGTAGATTCCATGCATAAACCTCTTTAAATGTCCTTGTATGAGAAAGAAAAACAGGAATAGCCTTACTTTTGCGAGTTAAGACGAAATTCGGATTTTTGCTTAAAAACAACAATTCCTTCAGTCAAAACATGTTCAAACTCCTTTGTCCTTCATATGAATCAATTCTAAGTAGGTTCCATGCATAAACCTCTTTAAATGACCTTGTTTGAGAAAGAAAAACAGGAATAGCCTTACTTTTGCGAGTTAAGGCCAAATTGGTATTTTTGCTATAAAATGAATTCCCTCAGTCAAAACAAGTTCAAATTCCTTTGTCCTTCATATATATCCATTCTAAGTAGGTTCCATGCATAAACCTCTTTAAATGTCCTTGTATGAGAAAGAAAAACAGGAATAGCCTTACTTTCGCGAGTTAAGGCAAAATTGGTATTTTTGCTATAAAATGAATTCCTTCAGTCAAAACAAGTTCAAATTCCTTTGTCCTTCATATATATCCATTCTAAGTAGGTTCCATGCATAAACCTCTTTAAATGTCCTTGTATGACAAAGAAAAACAGGAATAGCCTTATTTTTGCGAGTTAATACGAAATTCGGATTTTTGCTTAAAAACAACAATTCCTTCAGTCGAAACAAGTTGAAACTCATTTGTCCTTCATATATTTCCCTTCTAAGTAGATTCCATGCATAAACCTCTTTAAATGACCTTGTATGAGAAAGAAAAACAGGAATAGCCTTACTTTTGCGAGTTAAGACGAAATTCGGATTTTTGCTTAAAAACAACAATTCCTTCAGTCAAAACATGTTCAAACTCATTTGTCCTTCGTATATATCATTTCTAAGTAGATTCCATGCATAAACCTCTTTAAATGTCCTTGTATGAGAAAGAAAAACAGGAATAGCCTTACTTTTGCGAGTTAAGATGAAATTCGGATATTTGCTTAAAAACAACAATTCCTTCAGTCAAAACATGTTCAAACTCCTTTGTCCTTCATATGAATCAATTCTAAGTAGGTTCCATGCATAAACCTCTTTAAATGACCTTGTTTGAGAAAGAAAAACAGGAATAGCCTTACTTTTGCGATTTAAGGCCAAATTGGTATTTTTGCTATAAAATGAATTCCTTCAGTCAAAACAAGTTCAAATTCCTTTGTCCTTCATATATATCCATTCTAAGTAGGTTCCATGCATAAACCTCTTTAAATGTCCTTGTATGAGAAAGAAAAACAGGAATAGCCTTACTTTCGCGAGTTAAGGCCAAATTGGTATTTTTGCTATAAAATGAATTCCTTCAGTCAAAACAAGTTCAAATTCCTTTGTCCTTCATATATATCATTTCTAAGTAGATTCCATGCATAAACCTCTTTAAATGTCCTTGTATGAGAAAGAAAAACAGGAATAGCCTTATTTTTGCGAGTTAAGACGAAATTCGGATTTTTGCTTAAAAACAACAATTCCTTCAGTCAAAACATGTTCAAACTCCTTTGTCCTTCATATGAATCAATTCTAAGTAGGTTCCATGCATAAACCTCTTTAAATGTCCTTGTATGAGAAAGAAAAACAGGAATAGCCTTACTTTTGCGAATTAAGACGATATTCGGATTTTTGCTTAAAAACAACAATTCCTTCAGTCAAAACATGTTCAAACTCCTTTGTCCTTCATATGAATCAATTCTAAGTAGGTTCCATGCATAAACCTCTTTAAATGTCCTTGTATGAGAAAGTAAAACAGGAATAGCCTTATTTTTGCGAGTTAAGGCCAAATTGGTATTTTTGCTATAAAATGAATTCCTTCAGTCAAAACAAGTTCAAATTCCTTTGTCCTTCATATATATCCATTCTAAGTAGGTTCCATGCATAAACCTCTTTAAATGTCCTTGTATGAGAAAGAAAAACAGGAATAGCCTTATTTTTGCGAGTTAAGGCCAAATTGGTATTTTTGCTATAAAATGAATTCCTTCAGTCAAAACAAGTTCAAACTCCTTTGTCCTTCATGTATATCCATTCTAAGAAGGTTCCATGAAAAAACCTCTTTAAATGACCTTGTTTGATTAAAGAAAAACAGGAATAACCTTACTTTTGCGAGTTAAGAAGAAATTCGGATTTTTGCTTAAAAACACCAATTCCTTCAGTCGAAACAAGTTGAAACTCATTTGTCCTTCATATATTTCCCTTCTAAGTAGATTCCATGCATAAACCTCTTTAAATGACCTTGTATGAGAAAGAAAAACAGGAATAGCCTTACTTTTGCGAGTTAAGACGAAATTCGGATTTTTGCTTAAAAACAACAATTCCTTCAGTCAAAACATGTTCAAACTCCTTTGTCCTTCATATATATCATTTCTAAGTAGATTCCATGCATAAACCTCTTTAAATGTCCTTGTATGAGAAAGAAAAACAGGAATAGCCTTATTTTTGCGAGTTAAGGCCAAATTGGTATTTTTGCTATAAAATGAATTCCTTCAGTCAAAACAAGTTCAAACTCCTTTGTCCTTCATATATATCCATTCTACGCAGGTTCCATGCATAAAGCTCTTTAAATGACCTTGTTTGAGAAAGAAAAACAGGAATAGCCTTACTTTTGCGAGTTAAGGCCAAATTGGTATTTTTGCTATAAAATGAATTCCTTCAGTCAAAACAAGTTCAAATTCCTTTGTCCTTCATATATATCCATTCTAAGTAGGTTCCATGCATAAACCTCTTTAAATGTCCTTGTATGAGAAAGAAAAACAGGAATAGCCTTATTTTTGCGAGTTAAGGCCAAATTGGTATTTTTGCTATAAAATGAATTCCTTCAGTCAAAACAAGTTCAAACTCCTTTGTCCTTCATATATATCCATTCTAAGCAGTTTCCATTCATAAAGCTCTTTAAACGACCTTGTTTGAGAAAGAAAAACAGGAATAGCCTTACTTTTGCGAGTTAAGACGAAATTCGGATTTTTGCTTAAAAACACCAATTCCTTCAGTCAAAACAAGTTCAAACATCTTCGTCCTTCATATATAGCCATTCTAAGTAGGTTACATGCATAAACCTCTTTAAATGACCTTGTTTGAGAAAGAAGCACAAGAATAATCTTATTTTTGCGAGTTAAGGCCAAATTGTTATTTTTGCTATAAAATGAATTCCTTCAGTCAAAACAAGTTCAAACTCCTTTGTCCTTCATATATATCCATTCTAAGAAGGTTCCATGAAAAAACCTCTTTAAATGACCTTGTTTGAGAAAGAAAAACAGGAATAACCTTACTTTTGCGAGTTAAGAAGAAATTCGGATTTTTGCTTAAAAACACCAATTCCTTCAGTCGAAACAAGTTGAAACTCATTTGTCCTTCATATATCTCCCTTCTAAGTAGATTCCATGCATAAACCTCTTTAAATGACCTTGTATGAGAAAGAAAAACAGGAATAGCCTTACTTTTGCGAATTAAGACGAAATTCGGATTTTTGCTTAAAAACAACAATTCCTTCAGTCAAAACATGTTCAAACTCATTTGTCCTTCATATATATCATTTCTAAGTAGATTCCATGCATAAACCTCTTTAAATGTCCTTGTATGAGAAAGAAAAACAGGAATAGCCTTACTTATGCGAGTTAAGACGAAATTCGGATTTTTGCTTAAAAACAACAATTCCTTCAGTCAAAACATGTTCAAACTCCTTTGTCCTTCATATGAATCAATTCTAAGTAGGTTCCATGCATAAACCTCTTTAAATGTCCTTGTATGAGAAAGAAAAACAGGAATAGCCTTATTTTTGCGAGTTAAGGCCAAATTGGTATTTTTGCTATAAAATGAATTCCTTCAGTCAAAACAAGTTCAAACTCCTTTGTCCTTCATATATATCCATTCTACGCAGGTTCCATGCATAAAGCTCTTTAAATGACCTTGTTTGAGAAAGAAAAACAGGAATAGCCTTACTTTCGCGAGTTAAGGCCAAATTGGTATGTTTGCTATAAAATGAATTCCTTCAGTCAAAACAAGTTCAAATTCCTTTTTCCTTCATATATATCCATTCTAAGAAGGTTCCATGAAAAAACCTCTTTAAATGACCTTGTTTGAGAAAGAAAAACAGGAATAACCTTACTTTTGCGAGTTAAGAAGAAATTCGGATTTTTGCTTAAAAACACCAATTCCTTCAGTCGAAACAAGTTGAAACTCATTTGTCCTTCATATATTTCCCTTCTAAGTAGATTCCATGCATAAACCTCTTTAAATGACCTTGTATGAGAAAGAAAAACAGGAATAGCCTTACTTTTGCGAGTGAAGACGAAATTCGGATTTTTGCTTAAAAACAACAATTCCTTCAGTCAAAACATGTTCAAACTCCTTTGTCCTTCATATGAATCAATTCTAAGTAGGTTCCATGCATAAACCTCTTTAAATGTCCTTGTATGAGAAAGAAAAACAGGAATAGCCTTATTTTTGCGAGTTAAGGCCAAATTGGTATTTTTGCTATAAAATGAATTCCTTCAGTCAAAACAAGTTCAAACTCCTTTGTCCTTCATATATATCCATTCTAAGTAGGTTCCATGCATAAAGCTCTTTAAATGACCTTGTTTGAGAAAGAAAGACAGGAATAGCCTTACTTTCGCGAGTTAAGGCCAAATTGGTATTTTTGCTATAAAATGAATTCCTTCAGTCAAAACAAGTTCAAATTCCTTTGTCCTTCATATATATCCATTCTAAGTAGGTTCCATGCATAAACCTCTTTAAATGTCCTTGTATGAGAAAGAAAAACAGGAATAGCCTTATTTTTGCGAGTTAAGGCCAAATTGGTATTTTTGCTATAAAATGAATTACTTCAGTCAAAACAAGTTCAAACTCCTTTGTCCTTCATATATATCCATTCTAAGAAGGTTCCATGAAAAAACCTCTTTAAATGACCTTGTTTGAGAAAGAAAAACAGGAATAACCTTACTTTTGCGAGTTAAGACGAAATTCGGATTTTTGCTTAAAAACAACAATTCCTTCAGTCAAAACATGTTCAAACTCATTTGTCCTTCATATATATCATTTCTAAGTAGATTCCATGCATAAACCTCTTTAAATGTCCTTGTATGAGAAAGAAAAACAGGAATAGCCTTACTTTTGCGAGTTAAGACGAAATTCGGATTTTTGCTTAAAAACAACAATTCCTTCAGTCAAAACATGTTCAAACTCATTTGTCCTTCATATATATCATTTCTAAGTAGATTCCATGCATAAACCTCTTTAAATGTCCTTGTATGAGAAAGAAAAACAGGAATAGCCTTACTTTTGCGAGTTAAGACGAAATTCGGATTTTTGCTTAAAAACAACAATTCCTTCAGTCAAAACATGTTCAAACTCCTTTGTCCTTCATATGAATCAATTCTAAGTAGGTTCCATGCATAAACCTCTTTAAATGTCCTTGTATTAGAAAGAAAAACAGGAATAGCCTTATTTTTGCGAGTTAAGGCCAAATTGGTATTTTTGCTATAAAATGAATTCCATCAGTCAAAACAAGTTCAAACTCCTTTGTCCTTCATATATATCCATTCTAAGAAGGTTCCATGAAAAAACCTCTTTAAATGACCTTGTATGAGAAAGAAAAACAGGAATAGCCTTACTTTTGCGAGTTAAGACGAAATTCGGATTTTTGCTTAAAAACAACAATTCCTTCAGTCAAAACATGTTCAAACTCCTTTGTCCTTCATATATATCCATTCTAAGTAGGTTACATGCATAAAGCTCTTTAAATGACCTTGTTTGAGAAAGAAAAACAGGAACAGCCTTATTTTTGCGAGTTAAGGCCAATTTGTTATTTTTGCTATAAAATGAATTCCTTCAGTCAAAACAAGTTCAAACTCCTTTGTCCTTCATATATATCCATTCTACGCAGGTTCCATGCATAAAGCTCTTTAAATGACCTTGTTTGAGAAAGAAAAACAGGAATAGCCTTACTTTTGCGAGTTAAGGCCAAATTGGTATTTTTGCTATAAAATGAATTCCTTCAGTCAAAACAAGTTCAAATTCCTTTGTCCCTCATATATATCCATTCTAAGTAGGTTCCATGCATAAACCTCTTTAAATGTCCTTGTATGAGAAAGAAAAACAGGAATAGCCTTACTTTTGCGAGTTAAGACGAAATTCGGATTTTTGCTTAAAAACAACAATTCCTTCAGTCAAAACATGTTCAAACTCCTTTGTCCTTCATATATATCCATTCTAAGTAGGTTACATGCATAAAGCTCTTTAAATGACCTTGTTTGAGAAAGAAAAACAGGAACAGCCTTATTTTTGCGAGTTAAGGCCAATTTGTTATTTTTGCTATAAAATGAATTCCTTCAGTCAAAACAAGTTCAAACTCCTTTGTCCTTCATATATATCCATTCTACGCAGGTTCCATGCATAAACCTCTTTAATTGACCTTGTTTGAGAAAGAAACACATGAATAATCTTATTTTTGCGAGTTAAGGCCAAATTGTTATTTTTGCTATAGAATGAATTCCTTCAGTCAAAACAAGTTCAAACTCCTTTGTCGTTCATATATATCCATTCTAAGCAGGTTCTATGCATAAACCTCTTTAAATGACCTTGTAGGACTAAGAAAAACAGGAATAGCCTTACTTTTGCGAGTTAAGGTCAAATTTCTATTTTTGCTATAGAATGATTTCCTTCAGTCAAAACAAGTTCAAACTCCTTTGTCCTTCATATATATCCATTCTACGCAGGTTCCATGCATAAAGCTCTTTAAATGACCTTGTTTGAGAAAGAAAAACAGGAATATCCTAACTTTTGCGAGTTAAGGCCAAATTGGTATTTTTGCTATAAAATGAATTCCTTCAGTCAAAACAAGTAAAAACTCCTTTATCCTTCATATATATCCATTCTAAGAAGGATCCATGAAAAAATCTCTTTAAATGACCTTGTTTGAGAAAGAAAAACAGGAATAGCCTTACTTTTGCGAGTTAAGACGAAATTCGGATTTTGCTTAAAAACACCAATTCCTTCATTCAAAACAAGTTCAAACTCCTTTGTCCTTCATATATATCCATTCTAAGCAGGTTGTATGCATAAACCTCTTTAAATGACCTTGTAGGACTAAGAAAAACAGGAATAGCCTTACTTTTGCGAGTTAAGGCCAAATTGGTAATTTTGCTATAGAATGAATTCCTTCAGTCAAAACAAGTTGAAACTCATTTGTCCTTCATATATGTCTATTCTAAGTAGGTTCCATGCATAAAGCTCTTTAAATGACCTTGTATGAGAAAGAAACACAAGAATAACCTTATTTTTGCGAGTTAAGGCCAAATTGGTATTTTTTGCTATAAAATGAATTCTTTCAGTCAAAACAAGTATAAACTCCTTTGTCCTTCATATATATCCATTCTAAGAAGTTTCCATGAAAAAACCTCTTTAAATGACCTGTTTGAGAAAGAAAAACAGGATTAGCCTTACTTTTGCGAGTTAAGACGAAATTCGGATTTTTGCTTAAAAACACCAATTCCTTCAGTCAAGACAAGTTCAAACATCTTTGTCCTTCATATATAGCCATTCTAAGTAGGTTCCATGCATAAACCTCTTTAAATGTCCTTGTATGAGAAAGAAAAACAGGAATAGCCTTATTTTTGCGAGTTAAGGCCAAATTGGTATTTTTGCTATAAAATGAATTCCTTCAGTCAAAACAAGTTCAAACTCCTTTGTCCTTCATATATATCCATTCTAAGTAGGTTCCATGCATAAAGCTCTTTAAATGACCTTGTTTGAGAAAGAAAGACAGGAATAGCCTTACTTTCGCGAGTTAAGGCCAAATTGGTATTTTTGCTATAAAATGAATTCCTTCAGTCAAAACAAGTTCAAATTCCTTTGTCCTTCATATATATCCATTCTAAGTAGGTTCCATGCATAAACCTCTTTAAATGTCCTTGTATGAGAAAGAAAAACAGGAATAGCCTTATTTTTGCGAGTTAAGGCCAAATTGGTATTTTTGCTATAAAATGAATTACTTCAGTCAAAACAAGTTCAAACTCCTTTGTCCTTCATATATATCCATTCTAAGAAGGTTCCATGAAAAAACCTCTTTAAATGACCTTGTTTGAGAAAGAAAAACAGGAATAACCTTACTTTTGCGAGTTAAGACGAAATTCGGATTTTTGCTTAAAAACAACAATTCCTTCAGTCAAAACATGTTCAAACTCATTTGTCCTTCATATATATCATTTCTAAGTAGATTCCATGCATAAACCTCTTTAAATGTCCTTGTATGAGAAAGAAAAACAGGAATAGCCTTACTTTTGCGAGTTAAGACGAAATTCGGATTTTTGCTTAAAAACAACAATTCCTTCAGTCAAAACATGTTCAAACTCATTTGTCCTTCATATATATCATTTCTAAGTAGATTCCATGCATAAACCTCTTTAAATGTCCTTGTATGAGAAAGAAAAACAGGAATAGCCTTACTTTTGCGAGTTAAGACGAAATTCGGATTTTTGCTTAAAAACAACAATTCCTTCAGTCAAAACATGTTCAAACTCCTTTGTCCTTCATATGAATCAATTCTAAGTAGGTTCCATGCATAAACCTCTTTAAATGTCCTTGTATTAGAAAGAAAAACAGGAATAGCCTTATTTTTGCGAGTTAAGGCCAAATTGGTATTTTTGCTATAAAATGAATTCCATCAGTCAAAACAAGTTCAAACTCCTTTGTCCTTCATATATATCCATTCTAAGAAGGTTCCATGAAAAAACCTCTTTAAATGACCTTGTATGAGAAAGAAAAACAGGAATAGCCTTACTTTTGCGAGTTAAGACGAAATTCGGATTTTTGCTTAAAAACAACAATTCCTTCAGTCAAAACATGTTCAAACTCCTTTGTCCTTCATATATATCCATTCTAAGTAGGTTACATGCATAAAGCTCTTTAAATGACCTTGTTTGAGAAAGAAAAACAGGAACAGCCTTATTTTTGCGAGTTAAGGCCAATTTGTTATTTTTGCTATAAAATGAATTCCTTCAGTCAAAACAAGTTCAAACTCCTTTGTCCTTCATATATATCCATTCTACGCAGGTTCCATGCATAAAGCTCTTTAAATGACCTTGTTTGAGAAAGAAAAACAGGAATAGCCTTACTTTTGCGAGTTAAGGCCAAATTGGTATTTTTGCTATAAAATGAATTCCTTCAGTCAAAACAAGTTCAAATTCCTTTGTCCCTCATATATATCCATTCTAAGTAGGTTCCATGCATAAACCTCTTTAAATGTCCTTGTATGAGAAAGAAAAACAGGAATAGCCTTACTTTTGCGAGTTAAGACGAAATTCGGATTTTTGCTTAAAAACAACAATTCCTTCAGTCAAAACATGTTCAAACTCCTTTGTCCTTCATATATATCCATTCTAAGTAGGTTACATGCATAAAGCTCTTTAAATGACCTTGTTTGAGAAAGAAAAACAGGAACAGCCTTATTTTTGCGAGTTAAGGCCAATTTGTTATTTTTGCTATAAAATGAATTCCTTCAGTCAAAACAAGTTCAAACTCCTTTGTCCTTCATATATATCCATTCTACGCAGGTTCCATGCATAAACCTCTTTAATTGACCTTGTTTGAGAAAGAAACACATGAATAATCTTATTTTTGCGAGTTAAGGCCAAATTGTTATTTTTGCTATAGAATGAATTCCTTCAGTCAAAACAAGTTCAAACTCCTTTGTCGTTCATATATATCCATTCTAAGCAGGTTCTATGCATAAACCTCTTTAAATGACCTTGTAGGACTAAGAAAAACAGGAATAGCCTTACTTTTGCGAGTTAAGGTCAAATTTCTATTTTTGCTATAGAATGATTTCCTTCAGTCAAAACAAGTTCAAACTCCTTTGTCCTTCATATATATCCATTCTACGCAGGTTCCATGCATAAAGCTCTTTAAATGACCTTGTTTGAGAAAGAAAAACAGGAATATCCTAACTTTTGCGAGTTAAGGCCAAATTGGTATTTTTGCTATAAAATGAATTCCTTCAGTCAAAACAAGTAAAAACTCCTTTATCCTTCATATATATCCATTCTAAGAAGGATCCATGAAAAAATCTCTTTAAATGACCTTGTTTGAGAAAGAAAAACAGGAATAGCCTTACTTTTGCGAGTTAAGACGAAATTCGGATTTTGCTTAAAAACACCAATTCCTTCATTCAAAACAAGTTCAAACTCCTTTGTCCTTCATATATATCCATTCTAAGCAGGTTGTATGCATAAACCTCTTTAAATGACCTTGTAGGACTAAGAAAAACAGGAATAGCCTTACTTTTGCGAGTTAAGGCCAAATTGGTAATTTTGCTATAGAATGAATTCCTTCAGTCAAAACAAGTTGAAACTCATTTGTCCTTCATATATGTCTATTCTAAGTAGGTTCCATGCATAAAGCTCTTTAAATGACCTTGTATGAGAAAGAAACACAAGAATAACCTTATTTTTGCGAGTTAAGGCCAAATTGGTATTTTTTGCTATAAAATGAATTCTTTCAGTCAAAACAAGTATAAACTCCTTTGTCCTTCATATATATCCATTCTAAGAAGTTTCCATGAAAAAACCTCTTTAAATGACCTGTTTGAGAAAGAAAAACAGGATTAGCCTTACTTTTGCGAGTTAAGACGAAATTCGGATTTTTGCTTAAAAACACCAATTCCTTCAGTCAAGACAAGTTCAAACATCTTTGTCCTTCATATATAGCCATTCTAAGTAGGTTCCATGAAAAAACCTCTTTAAATGACCTTGTATGAGAAAGAAAAACAGGAATAGCCTTACTTTTGCGAGTTAAGGCCAAATTGGTATTTTTGCTATAAAATGAATTCCTTCAGTCAAAACAAGTTCAAATTCATTTGTCCTTCATATATATCAATTCTAAGTAGGTTCTATGCATAAAGCTCTTTAAATGCCCTTGTATGAGAAAGAAAAACAGGAATAGCCTTACTTTTGCGAGTTAAGACGAAATTTGGATTTTTAATTAAAAACACCAATTCCTTCAGTCAAAACAAGTTCAAACTCCTTTGTCCTTCATATATATCCATTCTAAGTAGGTTCCATGCATAAAGCTCTTTAAATGTCCTTGTATGACAATGAAAAACAGGAATAGCCTTACTTTTGCGAGTTAAGACGAAATTAGGATTTTTGCTTAAAAACACCATTTCCTTCAATCAAAACAAGTTCAAACTCCTTTGTCCTTCATATATATCAATTCTAAGTAGGTTCCATGGATGAACCTCTTTAAATGACCTTGTTTGAGAAAGAAAAACAGGAATAGCCTTACTTTTGCGAGTTAAGGCTAAATTGGTATTTTTGCTATAAAATCAATTCCTTCAGTCAAAACAAGTTAAAACTCATTTGTCCTTCTATATATATATCCATTCTAAGTTGGTAACATGCATAAAGCTCTTTAAATGTCCTTGTATGGGAAAGAAAAACAGGAATAGCCTTACTTTTGCGAGTTAAGGCTAAGTTGGTATTTTTGCTATAAAATCAATTCCTTCAGTCAAAACATGTTCAAACTCCTTTGTCCTTCATATATATCCATTCTAAGTAGGTTCAATGCATAAAGTTCTTTAAATGACCTTGTATGACAAAGAAAAACAGGAATAGCCTTACTTTTGCGAGTTAAGGCCAAATTGGTATTTTTGCTATAAAATGAATTCCTTCAGTAAAAACAAGTTCAAATTAATTTGTCCTTCATATATATCAATTCTAAGTTGGTTCCATGCATGAACCTCTTTAAATGACCTTGTTTGAGAAAGAAAAACAGGAATAGCCTTACTTTTGCGATTTAAGTTCAAATTGGTATTTTTGCTATAAAATCAATTCCTTCAGTCAAAACATGTTCAAACTCATTTGTCCTTCATATATATCCATTCTAAGTAGGTTCCATGCATAAAGCTCTTTAAATGACCTTGTATGACAAAGAAAAACAGGAATATCCTTACTTTTGCGATTTAAGGCCAAATTGGTATTTTTGCTATAAAATGAATTCCTTCAGTCAAAACAAGTTCAAACTCCTTTGTCCTTCATATATATCAATTCTAAGTAGGTTCCATGCATGAACCTCTTTAAATGACCTTGTTTGAGAAAGAAAAACAGGAATAGCCTTACTTTTGCGAGTTAAGGCTAAATTGGTATTTTTGCTATAAAATCAATTCCTTCAGTCAAAACAAGTTCAAACTGATTTGACCTTCTATATATATCCATTCTAAGTAGGTACCATGCATAAAGCTCTTTAAATGTCCTTGTATGAGAAATAAAAACAGGAATAGCCTTACTTTTGCGAGTTAAGGCTAAATTGGTATTTTTGCTATAAAATCAATTCCTTCAGTCAAAACAAGTTAAAACTCCTTTGTAATTCATATATATCCATTCTAAGTAGGTTCCATGCATAAAGCTCTTTAAATGACCTTTAATGACAAAGAAAAACAGGAATAGCCTTACTTTTGCGAGTTAAGGCAAAATTGGTATTTTTGCTATAAAATGAATTCCTTCAGTCAAAACAAGTTCAAATTCATTTGTCCTTCATATATATCAATTCTAAGTAGGTTCTATGCATAAAGCTCTTTAAATCTCCTTGTATGAGAAAGAAAAACAGGAATAGCCTTACTTTTGCGAGTTAAGACTAAATTTGGATTTTTAATTAAAAACACAAATTCCTTCAGTCAAAACAAGTTCAAACTCCTTTGTCCTTCATATATATCCATTCTAAGTAGGTTCAATGCATGAAGCTCTTTAAATGACCTTGTATGACAAAGAAAAACAGGAATAGCCTTATTTTTGCGAGTTAAGGCCAAATTGGTATTTTTGCTATAAAATGAATTCCTTCAGTCAAAACAAGTTCAAATTAATTTGTCCTTCATATATATCAATTCTAAGTAGGTTCCATGCATAAAGCTCTTTAAATGTCCTTGTATGAGAAAGAAAAACAGGAATAGCCTTACTTTTGCGAGTTAAGACGAAATTTTGATTTTTAATTAAAAACAACAATTCCTTCAGTCAAAACAAGTTCGAACTCCTTTGTCCTTCACATATATCAATTCTAAGTTGGTTCCATGCATGAACCTCTTTAAATGACCTTGTTTGAGAAAGAAAAACAGGAATAGCCTTACTTTTGCCATTTAAGTTCAAATTGGTATTTTTGCTATAAAATGAATACATTCAGTCAAAACATGTTCAAACTCATTTGTCCATCATATATATCCATTCTAAGTAGGTTCCATGCATAAAGCTCTTTAAATGTCCTTGTATGAGAAAGAAAAACAGGAATAGCCTTATTTTTGCGAGTTAAGACGAAATTTTGATTTTTAATTAAAAACACCAATTCCTTCAGTCAAAACAAGTTCAAACTCCTTTGTCCTTCACATATATCCATTCTAAGTAGGTTCCATGCATAAAGCTCTTTAAATGTCCTTGTATGAGAAAGAAAAACAAGAATAGCCTTACTTTTGCCAGTTAAGGCTAAATTGGTATTTTTGCTATAAAATCAATTCCTTCAGTCAAAACATGTTCAAACTCATTTGTCCTTCTTATATATCCATTCTAAGTAGGTTCCAAGCATTAACCTCTTTAAATGACCTTGTATGAGAAAGAAAAACAGGAATAGCCTTATTTTGCGGAGTTAAGACGAAATTAGGATTTTTGCTTAAAAACACCAATTCCTTCAATCAAAACAAGTTCAAACTCCTTTCTCCTTCATATATATCAATTCTAAGTAGGTTCCATGGATGAACCTTTTTAAATGACCTTGTTTGAGAAAAAAAACAGGAATAGCCTTACTTTTGCGAGTTAAGGCTAAATTGGTATTTTTGCTATAAAATCAATTCCTTCAGTCAAAACAAGTTCAAACTCCTTTGTCCTTCATATATATCCATTCTAAGTAGGTTCCAAACATTAACCTCTTTAAATGACCTTGTATGAGAAAGAAAAACAGGAATAGCATTACTTTTGCGAGGAATTTCTTCAGTCAAAACAAGTTCAAACTACTTTGTCCTTCTATATATATCCATTCTAAGTAGGTTCCATGCATAAAGCTCTTTAAATGTCCTTTCATGAGAAAGAAAAACAGGAATAGCCTTATTTTGCGGAGTTAAGACGAAATTCGGATTTTTGCTTAAAAACACCAATTCCTTCAATCAAAACAAGTTCAAACTCCTTTGTCCTTCATATATATCAATTCTAAGTAGGTTCCATGCATGAACCTGTCTAAATAACCTTGTTTGAGAAAGAAAAACAGGAATAGCCTTACTTTTGCGAGTTAAGGCCAAATTGGTATTTTTGCTATAAAATCAATTCCTTCAGTCAAAACAAGTTCAAACTCATTTGTCCTTCTATATATATCCATTCTAAGTAGGTACCATGCATAAAGCTCTTTAAATGTCCTTGTATGAGAAAGAAAAACAGGAATAGCCTTACTTTTGCGATTTAAGACGAAATTTGGATTTTTAATTAAAAACACCAATTCCTTCAGTCAAAACAAGTTCAAACTCCTTTGTCCTTCATATATATCCATTCTAAGTAGGTTCAATGCATAAAGCTCTTTAAATGACCTTTAATGACAAAGAAAAACAGGAATAGCCTTACTTTTGCGAGTTAAGGCCAAATTGGTATTTTTGCTATAAAATGAATTCCTTCAGTCAAAACAAGTTCAAATTCATTTGTCCTTCATATATATCAATTCTAAGTCGGTTCCATGCATAAAGCTCTTTAAATGACCTTGTTTGAGAAAGAAAAACAGGAAAAGCCTTACTTTTGCGATTTAAGTTCAAATTGGTATTTTTGCTATAAAATGAATACATTCAGTCAAAACATGTTCAAACTCATTTGTCCGTCATATATATCCATTCTAAGTAGGTTCCATGCATAAAGCTCTTTAAATGTCCTTGTATGACAAAGAAAAACAGGAATAGCCTTACTTTTGCGAGTTAAGGCCAAATTGGTATTTTTGCTATAAAATGAATTCCTTCAGTCAAAACAAGTTCAAATTAATTTGTCCTTCATATATATCAATTCTAAGTAGGTTCCATGCATAAAGCTCTTTAAATGTCCTTGTATGAGAAAGAAAAACAGGAATAGCCTTACTTTTGCGAGTTAAGACGATATTTTGATTTTTAATTAAAAACACCAATTCCTTCAGTCAAAACAAGTTCAAACTCATTTGTCCTTCATGTATATCAATTCTAAGTAGGTTCCATGCATGAACCTCTTTAAATGACCTTGTTTGAGAAAGAAAAACAGGAATAGCCTTACTTTTGCGAGTTAAGGCTAAATTGGTATTTTTGCTATAAAATCAATTCCTTCAGTCAAAACATGTTCAAACTCATTTGTCCTTCATATATATCCATTCTAAGTAGGTTCCATGCATAAAGCTCTTTAAATGACCTTGTATGACAAAGAAAAACAGGAATAGCCTTATTTTTGCGAGTTAAGGCCAAATTGGTATTTTTGCTATAAAATGAATTCCTTCAGTCAAAACAAGTTCAAATTAATTTGTCCTTCATATATATCAATTCTAAGTAGGTTCCATGCATAAAGCTCTTTAAATGTCCTTGTATGAGAAAGAAAAACAGGAATAGCCTTACTTTTGCGAGTTAAGACGAAATTTTGATTTTTAATCAAAAACACCAATTCCTTCAGTCAAAACAAGTTCAAACTCCTTTGTCCTTCACATATATCAATTCTAAGTTGGTTCCATGCATGAACCTCTTTAAATGACCTTGTTTGAGAAAAAAAAACAGGAATAGCCTTACTTTTGCGATTTAAGTTCAAATTGGTATTTTTGCTATAAAATGAATACATTCAGTCAAAACATGTTCAAACTCATTTGTCCGTCATATATATCCATTCTAAGTAGGTTCCATGCATAAAGCTCTTTAAATGTCCTTGTATGAGAAAGAAAAACAAGAATAGCCTTACTTTTGCTAGTTAAGGCTAAATTGGTATTTTTGCTATAAAATCAATTCCTTCAGTCAAAACATGTTCAAACTCATTTGTCCTTCTTATATATCCATTCTAAGTAGGTTCCAAGCATTAACCTCTTTAAATTACCTTGTATGAGAAAGAAAAACAGGAATAGCCTTACTTTTGCGGAGTTAAGACGAAATTAGGATTTTTGCTTAAAAACACCAATTCCTTCAATCAAAACAAGTTCAAACTCCTTTGTCCTTCATATATATCAATTCTAAGTAGGTTCCATGGATGAACCTCTTTAAATGACCTTGTTTGAGAAAGAAAAACAGGAATAGCCTTACTTTTGCGAGTTAAGGCTAAATTGGTATTTTTGCTATAAAATCAATTCCTTCAGTCAAAACATGTTCAAACTCATTTGTCCTTCATATATATCCATTCTAAGTAGGTTCCATGCATAAAGCTCTTTAAATGACCTTGTATAACAAAGAAAAACAGGAATAGCCTTATTTTTGCGAGTTAAGGCCAAATTGGTATTTTTTCTATAAAATGAATTCCTTCAGTCAAAACAAGTTCAAATTAATTTGTCCTTCATATATATCAATTCTAAGTAGGTTCCATGCATAAAGCTCTTTAAATGTCCTTGTATGAGAAAGAAAAACAGGAATAGCCTTACTTTTGCGAGTTATGACGAAATTTTGATTTTTAATTAAAAATACCAATTCCTTCAGTCAAAACAAGTTCAAACTCCTTTGTCCTTCATATATATCCATTCTAAGTAGGTTCCATGCATAAAGCTCTTTAAATGACCTTGTATGACAAAGAAAAACAGGAATAGCCTTATTTTTGCGAGTTAAGGCCAAATTGGTATTTTTGCTATAAAATGAATACATTCAGTCAAAACATGTTCAAACTCATTTGTCCGTCATATATATCCATTCTAAGTAGGTTCCATGCATAAAGCTCTTTAAATGTCCTTGTATGAGAAAGAAAAACAAGAATAGCCTTACTTTTGCGAGTTAAGGCTAAATTGGTATTTTTGCTATAAAATCAATTCCTTCAGTCAAAACATGTTCAAACTCATTTGTCCTTCTTATATATCCATTCTAAGTAGGTTCCAAGCATTAACCTCTTTAAATTACCTTGTATGAGAAAGAAAAACAGGAATAGCCTTATTTTGCGGAGTTAAGACGAAATTAGGATTTTTGCTTAAAAACACCAATTCCTTCAATCAAAACAAGTTCAAACTCCTTTGTCCTTCATATATATCAATTCTAAGTAGGTTCCATGGATGAACCTCTTTAAATGACCTTGTTTGAGAAAGAAAAACAGGAAAAGCCTTACTTTTGCGATTTAAGTTCAAATTGGTATTTTTGCTATAAAATGAATATATTCAGTCAAAACATGTTCAAACTCATTTGTCCGTCATATATATCCATTCTAAGTAGGTTCCATGCATAAAGCTCTTTAAATGTCCTTGTATGACAAAGAAAAACAGGAATAGCCTTACTTTTGCGAGTTAAGGCCAAATTGGTATTTTTGCTATAAAATGAATTCCTTCAGTCAAAACAAGTTCAAATTAATTTGTCCTTCATATATATCAATTCTAAGTAGGTTCCATGCATAAAGCTCTTTAAATGTCCTTGTATGAGAAAGAAAAACAGGAATAGCCTTACTTTTGCGAGTTAAGACGATATTTTGATTTTTAATTAAAAACACCAATTCCTTCAGTCAAAACAAGTTCAAACTCATTTGTCCTTCATATATATCAATTCTAAGTAGGTTCCATGCATGAACCTCTTTAAATGACCTTGTTTGAGAAAGAAAAACAGGAATAGCCTTACTTTTGCGAGTTAAGGCTAAATTGGTATTTTTGCTATAAAATCAATTCCTTCAGTCAAAACATGTTCAAACTCATTTGTCCTTCATATATATCCATTCTAAGTAGGTTCCATGCATAAAGCTCTTTAAATGACCTTGTATGACAAAGAAAAACAGGAATAGCCTTATTTTTGCGAGTTAAGGCCAAATTGGTATTTTTGCTATAAAATGAATTCCTTCAGTCAAAACAAGTTCAAATTAATTTGTCCTTCATATATATCAATTCTAAGTAGGTTCCATGCATAAAGCTCTTTAAATGTCCTTGTATGAGAAAGAAAAACAGGAATAGCCTTACTTTTGCGAGTTAAGACGAAATTTTGATTTTTAATCAAAAACACCAATTCCTTCAGTCAAAACAAGTTCAAACTCCTTTGTCCTTCACATATATCAATTCTAAGTTGGTTCCATGCATGAACGTCTTTAAATGACCTTGTTTGAGAAAAAAAAACAGGAATAGCCTTACTTTTGCGATTTAAGTTCAAATTGGTATTTTTGCTATAAAATGAATACATTCAGTCAAAACATGTTCAAACTCATTTGTCCGTCATATATATCCATTCTAAGTAGGTTCCATGCATAAAGCTCTTTAAATGTCCTTGTATGAGAAAGAAAAACAAGAATAGCCTTACTTTTGCTAGTTAAGGCTAAATTGGTATTTTTGCTATAAAATCAATTCCTTCAGTCAAAACATGTTCAAACTCATTTGTCCTTCTTATATATCCATTCTAAGTAGGTTCCAAGCATTAACCTCTTTAAATTACCTTGTATGAGAAAGAAAAACAGGAATAGCCTTACTTTTGCGGAGTTAAGACGAAATTAGGATTTTTGCTTAAAAACACCAATTCCTTCAATCAAAACAAGTTCAAACTCCTTTGTCCTTCATATATATCAATTCTAAGTAGGTTCCATGGATGAACCTCTTTAAATGACCTTGTTTGAGAAAGAAAAACAGGAATAGCCTTACTTTTGCGAGTTAAGGCTAAATTGGTATTTTTGCTATAAAATCAATTCCTTCAGTCAAAACATGTTCAAACTCATTTGTCCTTCATATATATCCATTCTAAGTAGGTTCCATGCATAAAGCTCTTTAAATGACCTTGTATGACAAAGAAAAACAGGAATAGCCTTATTTTTGCGAGTTAAGGCCAAATTGGTATTTTTTCTATAAAATGAATTCCTTCAGTCAAAACAAGTTCAAATTAATTTGTCCTTCATATATATCAATTCTAAGTAGGTTCCATGCATAAAGCTCTTTAAATGTCCTTGTATGAGAAAGAAAAACAGGAATAGCCTTACTTTTGCGAGTTATGACGAAATTTTGATTTTTAATTAAAAATACCAATTCCTTCAGTCAAAACAAGTTCAAACTCCTTTGTCCTTCACATATATCAATTCTAAGTTGGTTCCATGCATGAACCTCTTTAAATGACCTTGTTTGAGAAAAAAAAACAGGAATAGCCTTACTTTTGCGATTTAAGTTCAAATTGGTATTTTTGCTATAAAATGAATACATTCAGTCAAAACATGTTCAAACTCATTTGTCCGTCATATATATCCATTCTAAGTAGGTTCCATGCATAAAGCTCTTTAAATGTCCTTGTATGAGAAAGAAAAACAAGAATAGCCTTACTTTTGCGAGTTAAGGCTAAATTGGTATTTTTGCTATAAAATCAATTCCTTCAGTCAAAACATGTTCAAACTCATTTGTCCTTCTTATATATCCATTCTAAGTAGGTTCCAAGCATTAACCTCTTTAAATTACCTTGTATGAGAAAGAAAAACAGGAATAGCCTTATTTTGCGGAGTTAAGACGAAATTAGGATTTTTGCTTAAAAACACCAATTCCTTCAATCAAAACAAGTTCAAACTCCTTTGTCCTTCATATATATCAATTCTAAGTAGGTTCCATGGATGAACCTCTTTAAATGACCTTGTTTGAGAAAGAAAAACAGGAAAAGCCTTACTTTTGCGATTTAAGTTCAAATTGGTATTTTTGCTATAAAATGAATATATTCAGTCAAAACATGTTCAAACTCATTTGTCCGTCATATATATCCATTCTAAGTAGGTTCCATGCATAAAGCTCTTTAAATGTCCTTGTATGACAAAGAAAAACAGGAATAGCCTTACTTTTGCGAGTTAAGGCCAAATTGGTATTTTTGCTATAAAATGAATTCCTTCAGTCAAAACAAGTTCAAATTAATTTGTCCTTCATATATATCAATTCTAAGTAGGTTCCATGCATAAAGCTCTTTAAATGTCCTTGTATGAGAAAGAAAAACAGGAATAGCCTTACTTTTGCGAGTTAAGACGATATTTTGATTTTTAATTAAAAACACCAATTCCTTCAGTCAAAACAAGTTCAAACTCATTTGTCCTTCATATATATCAATTCTAAGTAGGTTCCATGCATGAACCTCTTTAAATGACCTTGTTTGAGAAAGAAAAACAGGAATAGCCTTACTTTTGCGAGTTAAGGCTAAATTGGTATTTTTGCTATAAAATCAATTCCTTCAGTCAAAACATGTTCAAACTCATTTGTCCTTCATATATATCCATTCTAAGTAGGTTCCATGCATAAAGCTCTTTAAATGACCTTGTATGACAAAGAAAAACAGGAATAGCCTTATTTTTGCGAGTTAAGGCTAAATTGGTATTTTTGCTATAAAATGAATACATTCAGTCAAAACATGTTCAAACTCATTTGTCCGTCATATATATCCATTCTAAGTAGGTTCCATGCATAAAGCTCTTTAAATGTCCTTGTATGAGAAAGAAAAACAAGAATAGCCTTACTTTTGCGAGTTAAGGCTAAATTGGTATTTTTGCTATAAAATCAATTCCTTCAGTCAAAACATGTTCAAACTCATTTGTCCTTCTTATATATCCATTCTAAGTAGGTTCCAAGCATTAACCTCTTTAAATTACCTTGTATGAGAAAGAAAAACAGGAATAGCCTTATTTTGCGGAGTTAAGACGAAATTAGGATTTTTGCTTAAAAACACCAATTCCTTCAATCAAAACAAGTTCAAACTCCTTTGTCCTTCATATATATCAATTCTAAGTAGGTTCCATGGATGAACCTCTTTAAATGACCTTGTTTGAGAAAGAAAAACAGGAAAAGCCTTACTTTTGCGATTTAAGTTCAAATTGGTATTTTTGCTATAAAATGAATATATTCAGTCAAAACATGTTCAAACTCATTTGTCCGTCATATATATCCATTCTAAGTAGGTTCCATGCATAAAGCTCTTTAAATGTCCTTGTATGACAAAGAAAAACAGGAATAGCCTTACTTTTGCGAGTTAAGGCCAAATTGGTATTTTTGCTATAAAATGAATTCCTTCAGTCAAAACAAGTTCAAATTAATTTGTCCTTCATATATATCAATTCTAAGTAGGTTCCATGCATAAAGCTCTTTAAATGTCCTTGTATGAGAAAGAAAAACAGGAATAGCCTTACTTTTGCGAGTTAAGACGATATTTTGATTTTTAATTAAAAACACCAATTCCTTCAGTCAAAACAAGTTCAAACTCATTTGTCCTTCATATATATCAATTCTAAGTAGGTTCCATGCATGAACCTCTTTAAATGACCTTGTTTGAGAAAGAAAAACAGGAATAGCCTTACTTTTGCGAGTTAAGGCTAAATTGGTATTTTTGCTATAAAATCAATTCCTTCAGTCAAAACATGTTCAAACTCATTTGTCCTTCATATATATCCATTCTAAGTAGGTTCCATGCATAAAGCTCTTTAAATGACCTTGTATGACAAAGAAAAACAGGAATAGCCTTATTTTTGCGAGTTAAGGCCAAATTGGTATTTTTGCTATAAAATGAATTCCTTCAGTCAAAACAAGTTCAAATTAATTTGTCCTTCATATATATCAATTCTAAGTAGGTTCCATGCATAAAGCTCTTTAAATGTCCTTGTATGAGAAAGAAAAACAGGAATAGCCTTACTTTTGCGAGTTAAGACGAAATTTTGATTTTTAATCAAAAACACCAATTCCTTCAGTCAAAACAAGTTCAAACTCCTTTGTCCTTCACATATATCAATTCTAAGTTGGTTCCATGCATGAACCTCTTTAAATGACCTTGTTTGAGAAAAAAAAACAGGAATAGCCTTACTTTTGCGATTTAAGTTCAAATTGGTATTTTTGCTATAAAATGAATACATTCAGTCAAAACATGTTCAAACTCATTTGTCCGTCATATATATCCATTCTAAGTAGGTTCCATGCATAAAGCTCTTTAAATGTCCTTGTATGAGAAAGAAAAACAAGAATAGCCTTACTTTTGCTAGTTAAGGCTAAATTGGTATTTTTGCTATAAAATCAATTCCTTCAGTCAAAACATGTTCAAACTCATTTGTCCTTCTTATATATCCATTCTAAGTAGGTTCCAAGCATTAACCTCTTTAAATTACCTTGTATGAGAAAGAAAAACAGGAATAGCCTTATTTTGCGGAGTTAAGACGAAATTAGGATTTTTGCTTAAAAACACCAATTCCTTCAATCAAAACAAGTTCAAACTCCTTTGTCCTTCATATATATCAATTCTAAGTAGGTTCCATGGATGAACCTCTTTAAATGACCTTGTTTGAGAAAGAAAAACAGGAATAGCCTTACTTTTGCGAGTTAAGGCTAAATTGGTATTTTTGCTATAAAATCAATTCCTTCAGTCAAAACATGTTCAAACTCATTTGTCCTTCATATATATCCATTCTAAGTAGGTTCCATGCATAAAGCTCTTTAAATGACCTTGTATGACAAAGAAAAACAGGAATAGCCTTATTTTTGCGAGTTAAGGCCAAATTGGTATTTTTTCTATAAAATGAATTCCTTCAGTCAAAACAAGTTCAAATTAATTTGTCCTTCATATATATCAATTCTAAGTAGGTTCCATGCATAAAGCTCTTTAAATGTCCTTGTATGAG
Source organism: Odontesthes bonariensis (assembly GCF_027942865.1). Taxonomy (NCBI): domain Eukaryota; kingdom Metazoa; phylum Chordata; class Actinopteri; order Atheriniformes; family Atherinopsidae; genus Odontesthes; species Odontesthes bonariensis. Next base: position 24,209,190 of record NC_134529.1, on the reverse strand, counting down.
AAAGAAAAACAGGAATAGCCTTACTTTTGCGAGTTAAGACGAAATTTTGATTTTTAATTAAAAATACCAATTCCTTCAGTCAAAACAAGTTCAAACTCCTTTGTCCTTCACATATATCAATTCTAAGTTGGTTCCATGCATGAACCTCTTTAAATGACCTTGTTTGAGAAAAAAAAACAGGAATAGCCTTACTTTTGCGATTTAAGTTCAAATTGGTATTTTTGCTATAAAATGAATACATTCAGTCAAAACATGTTCAAACTCATTTGTCCGTCATATATATCCATTCTAAGTAGGTTCCATGCATAAAGCTCTTTAAATGTCCTTGTATGAGAAAGAAAAACAAGAATAGCCTTACTTTTGCGAGTTAAGGCTAAATTGGTATTTTTGCTATAAAATCAATTCCTTCAGTCAAAACATGTTCAAACTCATTTGTCCTTCTTATATATCCATTCTAAGTAGGTTCCAAGCATTAACCTCTTTAAATTACCTTGTATGAGAAAGAAAAACAGGAATAGCCTTATTTTGCGGAGTTAAGACGAAATTAGGATTTTTGCTTAAAAACACCAATTCCTTCAATCAAAACAAGTTCAAACTCCTTTGTCCTTCATATATATCAATTCTAAGTAGGTTCCATGGATGAACCTCTTTAAATGACCTTGTTTGAGAAAGAAAAACAGGAAAAGCCTTACTTTTGCGATTTAAGTTCAAATTGGTATTTTTGCTATAAAATGAATATATTCAGTCAAAACATGTTCAAACTCATTTGTCCGTCATATATATCCATTCTAAGTAGGTTCCATGCATAAAGCTCTTTAAATGTCCTTGTATGACAAAGAAAAACAGGAATAGCCTTACTTTTGCGAGTTAAGGCCAAATTGGTATTTTTGCTATAAAATGAATTCCTTCAGTCAAAACAAGTTCAAATTAATTTGTCCTTCATATATATCAATTCTAAGTAGGTTCCATGCATAAAGCTCTTTAAATGTCCTTGTATGAGAAAGAAAAACAGGAATAGCCTTACTTTTGCGAGTTAAGACGATATTTTGATTTTTAATTAAAAACACCAATTCCTTCAGTCAAAACAAGTTCAAACTCATTTGTCCTTCATATATATCAATTCTAAGTAGGTTCCATGCATGAACCTCTTTAAATGACCTTGTTTGAGAAAGAAAAACAGGAATAGCCTTACTTTTGCGAGTTAAGGCTAAATTGGTATTTTTGCTATAAAATCAATTCCTTCAGTCAAAACATGTTCAAACTCATTTGTCCTTCATATATATCCATTCTAAGTAGGTTCCATGCATAAAGCTCTTTAAATGACCTTGTATGACAAAGAAAAACAGGAATAGCCTTATTTTTGCGAGTTAAGGCCAAATTGGTATTTTTGCTATAAAATGAATTCCTTCAGTCAAAACAAGTTCAAATTAATTTGTCCTTCATATATATCAATTCTAAGTAGGTTCCATGCATAAAGCTCTTTAAATGTCCTTGTATGAGAAAGAAAAACAGGAATAGCCTTACTTTTGCGAGTTAAGACGAAATTTTGATTTTTAATCAAAAACACCAATTCCTTCAGTCAAAACAAGTTCAAACTCCTTTGTCCTTCACATATATCAATTCTAAGTTGGTTCCATGCATGAACCTCTTTAAATGACCTTGTTTGAGAAAAAAAACAGGAATAGCCTTACTTTTGCGATTTAAGTTCAAATTGGTATTTTTGCTATAAAATGAATACATTCAGTCAAAACATGTTCAAACTCATTTGTCCGTCATATATATCCATTCTAAGTAGGTTCCATGCATAAAGCTCTTTAAATGTCCTTGTATGAGAAAGAAAAACAAGAATAGCCTTACTTTTGCTAGTTAAGGCTAAATTGGTATTTTTGCTATAAAATCAATTCCTTCAGTCAAAACATGTTCAAACTCATTTGTCCTTCTTATATATCCATTCTAAGTAGGTTCCAAGCATTAACCTCTTTAAATTACCTTGTATGAGAAAGAAAAACAGGAATAGCCTTATTTTGCGGAGTTAAGACGAAATTAGGATTTTTGCTTAAAAACACCAATTCCTTCAATCAAAACAAGTTCAAACTCCTTTGTCCTTCATATATATCAATTCTAAGTAGGTTCCATGGATGAACCTCTTTAAATGACCTTGTTTGAGAAAGAAAAACAGGAAAAGCCTTACTTTTGCGATTTAAGTTCAAATTGGTATTTTTGCTATAAAATGAATATATTCAGTCAAAACATGTTCAAACTCATTTGTCCGTCATATATATCCATTCTAAGTAGGTTCCATGCATAAAGCTCTTTAAATGTCCTTGTATGACAAAGAAAAACAGGAATAGCCTTACTTTTGCGAGTTAAGGCCAAATTGGTATTTTTGCTATAAAATGAATTCCTTCAGTCAAAACAAGTTCAAATTAATTTGTCCTTCATATATATCAATTCTAAGTAGGTTCCATGCATAAAGCTCTTTAAATGTCCTTGTATGAGAAAGAAAAACAGGAATAGCCTTACTTTTGCGAGTTAAGACGATATTTTGATTTTTAATTAAAAACACCAATTCCTTCAGTCAAAACAAGTTCAAACTCATTTGTCCTTCATATATATCAATTCTAAGTAGGTTCCATGCATGAACCTCTTTAAATGACCTTGTTTGAGAAAGAAAAACAGGAATAGCCTTACTTTTGCGAGTTAAGGCTAAATTGGTATTTTTGCTATAAAATCAATTCCTTCAGTCAAAACATGTTCAAACTCATTTGTCCTTCATATATATCCATTCTAAGTAGGTTCCATGCATAAAGCTCTTTAAATGACCTTGTATGACAAAGAAAAACAGGAATAGCCTTATTTTTGCGAGTTAAGGCCAAATTGGTATTTTTGCTATAAAATGAATTCCTTCAGTCAAAACAAGTTCAAATTAATTTGTCCTTCATATATATCAATTCTAAGTAGGTTCCATGCATAAAGCTCTTTAAATGTCCTTGTATGAGAAAGAAAAACAGGAATAGCCTTACTTTTGCGAGTTAAGACGAAATTTTGATTTTTAATCAAAAACACCAATTCCTTCAGTCAAAACAAGTTCAAACTCCTTTGTCCTTCACATATATCAATTCTAAGTTGGTTCCATGCATGAACCTCTTTAAATGACCTTGTTTGAGAAAAAAAACAGGAATAGCCTTACTTTTGCGATTTAAGTTCAAATTGGTATTTTTGCTATAAAATGAATACATTCAGTCAAAACATGTTCAAACTCATTTGTCCGTCATATATATCCATTCTAAGTAGGTTCCATGCATAAAGCTCTTTAAATGTCCTTGTATGAGAAAGAAAAACAAGAATAGCCTTACTTTTGCTAGTTAAGGCTAAATTGGTATTTTTGCTATAAAATCAATTCCTTCAGTCAAAACATGTTCAAACTCATTTGTCCTTCTTATATATCCATTCTAAGTAGGTTCCAAGCATTAACCTCTTTAAATTACCTTGTATGAGAAAGAAAAACAGGAATAGCCTTATTTTGCGGAGTTAAGACGAAATTAGGATTTTTGCTTAAAAACACCAATTCCTTCAATCAAAACAAGTTCAAACTCCTTTGTCCTTCATATATATCAATTCTAAGTAGGTTCCATGGATGAACCTCTTTAAATGACCTTGTTTGAGAAAGAAAAACAGGAATAGCCTTACTTTTGCGAGTTAAGGCTAAATTGGTATTTTTGCTATGAAATCAATTCCTTCAGTCAAAACATGTTCAAACTCATTTGTCCTTCATATATATCCATTCTAAGTAGGTTCCATGCATAAAGCTCTTTAAATGACCTTGTATGACAAAGAAAAACAGGAATAGCCTTACTTTTGCGATTTAAGGCCAAATTGGTATTTTTGCTATAAAATGAATTCCTTCAGTCAAAACAAGTTCAAACTCATTTGTCCTTCATATATATCAATTCTAAGTAGGTTCCATGCATGAACCTCTTTAAATGACCTTGTTTGAGAAAGAAAAACAGGAATAGCCTTACTTTTGCGAGTTAAGGCTAAATTGGTATTTTTGCTATAAAATCAATTCCTTCAGTCAAAACAAGTTCAAACTCCTTTGTCCTTCATATATATCCATTCTAAGTAGGTTCCATGCATAAAGCTCTTTAAATGACCTTGTATGACAAAGAAAAACAGGAATAGCCTTACTTTTGCGAGTTAAGGCCAAAATGGTATTTCTGCTATAAAATGAAATTCTTCAGTCAAAACAAGTTCAAATTCATTTGTCCTTCATATATATCAATTCTAAGTAGGTTCCATGCATAAAGCTCTTTAAATGTCCTTGTATGAGAAAGAAAAACAGGAATAGCCTTACTTTTGCGAGTTAAGACGAAATTTTGATTTTTAATTAAAAATACCAATTCCTTCAGTCAAAACAAGTTCAAACTCCTTTGTCCTTCACATATATCAATTCTAAGTTGGTTCCATGCATGAACCTCTTTAAATGACCTTGTTTGAGAAAAAAAAACAGGAATAGCCTTACTTTTGCGATTTAAGTTCAAATTGGTATTTTTGCTATAAAATGAATACATTCAGTCAAAACATGTTCAAACTCATTTGTCCGTCATATATATCCATTCTAAGTAGGTTCCATGCATAAAGCTCTTTAAATGTCATTGTATGAGAAAGAAAAACAAGAATAGCCTTACTTTTGCGAGTTAAGGCTAAATTGGTATTTTTGCTATAAAATCAATTCCTTCAGTCAAAACATGTTCAAACTCATTTGTCCTTCTTATATATCCATTCTAAGTAGGTTCCAAGCATTAACCTCTTTAAATTACCTTGTATGAGAAAGAAAAACAGGAATAGCCTTATTTTGCGGAGTTAAGACGAAATTAGGATTTTTGCTTAAAAACACCAATTCCTTCAATCAAAACAAGTTCAAACTCCTTTGTCCTTCATATATATCAATTCTAAGTAGGTTCCATGGATGAACCTCTTTAAATGACCTTGTTTGAGAAAGAAAAACAGGAAAAGCCTTACTTTTGCGATTTAAGTTCAAATTGGTATTTTTGCTATAAAATGAATACATTCAGTCAAAACATGTTCAAACTCATTTGTCCGTCATATATATCCATTCTAAGTAGGTTCCATGCATAAAGCTCTTTAAATGTCCTTGTATGACAAAGAAAAACAGGAATAGCCTTACTTTTGCGAGTTAAGGCCAAATTGGTATTTTTGCTATAAAATGAATTCCTTCAGTCAAAACAAGTTCAAATTAATTTGTCCTTCATATATATCAATTCTAAGTAGGTTCCATGCATAAAGCTCTTTAAATGTCCTTGTATGAGAAAGAAAAACAGGAATAGCCTTACTTTTGCGAGTTAAGACGATATTTTGATTTTTAATTAAAAACACCAATTCCTTCAGTCAAAACAAGTTCAAACTCATTTGTCCTTCATATATATCAATTCTAAGTAGGTTCCATGCATGAACCTCTTTAAATGACCTTGTTTGAGAAAGAAAAACAGGAAAAGCCTTACTTTTGCGAGTTAAGGCTAAATTGGTATTTTTACTATAAAATCAATTCCTTCAGTCAAAACATGTTCAAACTCATTTGTCCTTCATATATATCCATTCTAAGTAGGTTCCATGCATAAAGCTCTTTAAATGACCTTGTATGACAAAGAAAAACAGGAATAGCCTTATTTTTGCGAGTTAAGGCCAAATTGGTATTTTTGCTATGAAATGAATTCCTTCAGTCAAAACAAGTTCAAATTAATTTGTCCTTCATATATATCAATTCTAAGTAGGTTCCATGCATAAAGCTCTTTAAATGTCCTTGTATGAGAAAGAAAAACAGGAATAGCCTTACTTTTGCGAGTTAAGACGAAATTTTGATTTTTAATCAAAAACACCAATTCCTTCAGTCAAAACAAGTTCAAACTCCTTTGTCCTTCACATATATCAATTCTAAGTTGGTTCCATGCATGAACCTCTTTAAATGACCTTGTTTGAGAAAAAAAAACAGGAATAGCCTTACTTTTGCGATTTAAGTTCAAATTGGTATTTTTGCTATAAAATGAATACATTCAGTCAAAACATGTTCAAACTCATTTGTCCGTCATATATATCCATTCTAAGTAGGTTCCATGCATAAAGCTCTTTAAATGTCCTTGTATGAGAAAGAAAAACAAGAATAGCCTTACTTTTGCTAGTTAAGGCTAAATTGGTATTTTTGCTATAAAATCAATTCCTTCAGTCAAAACATGTTCAAACTCATTTGTCCTTCTTATATATCCATTCTAAGTAGGTTCCAAGCATTAACCTCTTTAAATTACCTTGTATGAGAAAGAAAAACAGGAATAGCCTTATTTTGCGGAGTTAAGACGAAATTAGGATTTTTGCTTAAAAACACCAATTCCTTCAATCAAAACAAGTTCAAACTCCTTTGTCCTTCATATATATCAATTCTAAGTAGGTTCCATGGATGAACCTCTTTAAATGACCTTGTTTGAGAAAGAAAAACAGGAATAGCCTTACTTTTGCGAGTTAAGGCTAAATTGGTATTTTTGCTATAAAATCAATTCCTTCAGTCAAAACATGTTCAAACTCATTTGTCCTTCATATATATCCATTCTAAGTAGGTTCCATGCATAAAGCTCTTTAAATGACCTTGTATGACAAAGAAAAACAGGAATAGCCTTATTTTTGCGAGTTAAGGCCAAATTGGTATTTTTTCTATAAAATGAATTCCTTCAGTCAAAACAAGTTCAAATTAATTTGTCCTTCATATATATCAATTCTAAGTAGGTTCCATGCATAAAGCTCTTTAAATGTCCTTGTATGAGAAAGAAAAACAGGAATAGCCTTACTTTTGCGAGTTAAGACGAAATTTTGATTTTTAATTAAAAATACCAATTCCTTCAGTCAAAACAAGTTCAAACTCCTTTGTCCTTCACATATATCAATTCTAAGTAGGTTCCATGCATGAACCTCTTTAAATGACCTTGTTTGAGAAAAAAAAACAGGAATAGCCTTACTTTTGCGATTTAAGTTCAAATTGGTATTTTTGCTATAAAATGAATACATTCAGTCAAAACATGTTCAAACTCATTTGTCCGTCATATATATCCATTCTAAGTAGGTTCCATGCATAAAGCTCTTTAAATGTCCTTGTATGAGAAAGAAAAACAAGAATAGCCTTACTTTTGCGAGTTAAGGCTAAATTGGTATTTTTGCTATAAAATCAATTCCTTCAGTCAAAACATGTTCAAACTCATTTGTCCTTCTTATATATCCATTCTAAGTAGGTTCCAAGCATTAACCTCTTTAAATTACCTTGTATGAGAAAGAAAAACAGGAATAGCCTTATTTTGCGGAGTTAAGACGAAATTAGGATTTTTGCTTAAAAACACCAATTCCTTCAATCAAAACAAGTTCAAACTCCTTTGTCCTTCATATATATCAATTCTAAGTAGGTTCCATGGATGAACCTCTTTAAATGACCTTGTTTGAGAAAGAAAAACAGGAATAGCCTTACTTTTGCGAGTTAAGGCTAAATTGGTATTTTTGCTATAAAATCAATTCCTTCAGTCAAAACAAGTTCAAACTCATTTGTCCTTCTATATATATCCATTCTAAGTAGGTAACATGCATAAAGCTCTTTAAATGTCCTTGTATGAGAAAGAAAAACAGGAATAGCCTTACTTTTGCGAGTTAAGGCTAAGTTGGTATTTCTGCTATAAAATGAAATCCTTCAGTCAAAACAAGTTCAAATTCATTTGTCCTTCATATATATCAATTCTAAGTAGGTTCCATGCATAAAGCTCTTTAAATGACCTTGTATGAGAAAGAAAAACAGGAATAGCCTTACTTTTGCGAGTTAAGACGATATTTTGATTTTTAATTAAAAACACCAATTCCTTCAGTCAAAACAAGTTCAAACTCATTTGTCCTTCACATATATCAATTCTAAGTTGGTTCCATGCATGAACCTCTTTAAATGACCTTGTTTGAGAAAGAAAAACAGGAATAGCCTTACTTTTGCGATTTAAGTTCAAATAGGTATTTTTGCTATAAAATCAATTCCTTCAGTCAAAACATGTTCAAACTCATTTGTCCTTCATATATATCCATTCTAAGTAGGTTCCATGCATAAAGCTCTTTAAATGACCTTGTATGACAAAGAAAAACAGGAATATCCTTACTTTTGCGAGTTAAGGCCAAATTGGTATTTTTGCTATAAAATGAATTCCTTCAATCAAAACAAGTTCAAACTCCTTTGTCCTTCATATATATCAATTCTAAGTAGGTTCCATGCATGAACCTGTCTAAATAACCTTGTTTGACAAAGAAAAACAGGAATAGCCTTACTTTTGCGAGTTAAGGCCAAATTGGTATTTTTGCTATAAAATCAATTCCTTCAGTCAAAACAAGTTCAAACTCATTTGTCCTTCTATATATATCCATTCTAAGTAGGTACCATGCATAAAGCTCTTTAAATGTCCTTGTATGAGAAAGAAAAACAGGAATAGCCTTACTTTGCGAGTTAAGACGAAATTTGGATTTTTAATTAAAACACCAATTCCTTCAGTCAAAACAAGTTCAAACTCCTTTGTCCTTCATATATATCCATTCTAAGTAGGTTCAATGCATAAAGCTCTTTAAATGACCTTTAATGACAAAGAAAAACAGGAATAGTCTTACTTTTGCGAGTTAAGGCCAAATTGGTATTTTTGCTATAAAATGAATTCCTTCAGTCAAAACAAGTTCAAATTCATTTGTCCTTCATATATATCAATTCTAAGTAGGTTCTATGCATAAAGCTCTTTAAATGCCCTTGTATGAGAAAGAAAAACAGGAATAGCCTTACTTTTGCGAGTTAAGACGAAATTTTGATTTTTAATTAAAAACACCAATTCCTTCAGTCAAAACAAGTTCAAACTCCTTTGTCCTTCATATATATCCATTCTAAGTAGGTTCAATGCATAAAGCTCTTTAAATGACCTTGTATGACAAAGAAAAACAGGAATATCCTTACTTTTGCGATTTAAGGCCAAATTGGTATTTTTGCTATAAAATGAATTCCTTCAGTCAAAACAAGTTCAAACTCATTTGTCCTTCATATATATCAATTCTAAGTAGGTTCCATGCATGAACCTCTTTAAATGACCTTGTTTGAGAAAGAAAAACAGGAATAGCCTTACTTTTGCGAGTTAAGGCTAAATTGGTATTTTTGCTATAAAATCAATTCCTTCAGTCAAAACAAGTTCAAACTCCTTTGTCCTTCATATATATCCATTCTAAGTAGGTTCCATGCATAAAGCTCTTTAAATGTCCTTGTATGAGAAAGAAAAACAGGAATAGCCTTACTTTTGCGAGTTAAGACGATATTTTGATTTTTAATTAAAAACAACAATTCCTTCAGTCAAAACAAGTTCAAACTCATTTGTCCTTCACATATATCAATTCTAAGTTGGTTCCATGCATGAACCTCTTTAAATGACCTTGTTTGAGAAAGAAAAACAGGAATAGGTTACTTTTGCGAGTTAAGGCTAAATTGGTATTTTTGCTATAAAATGAATTCCTTTAGTCAAAACAAGTTCAAATTCATTTGTCCTTCATATATATCAATTCTAAGTAGGTTCCATGCATAAAGCTCTTTAAATGACCTTGTATGACAAAGAAAAACAGGAATAGCCTTACTTTTGCGAGTTAAGGCCAAATTGGTATTTTTGCTATAAAATGAATTCCTTCAGTCAAAACAAGTTCAAATTCATTTGTCCTTCAAATATATATATTCTAAGTAGGTTCCATGCATAAAGCTCTTTAAATGTCCTTGTATGAGAAAGAAAAACAGGAATAGCCTTACTTTTGCGAGTTAAGACGAAATTTTTATTTTTAATTAAAAACACCAATTCCTTCAGTCAAAACAAGTTCAAACTCCTTTGTCCTTCACATATATCAATTCTAAGTTGGTTCCATGCATGAACCTCTTTAAATGACCTTGTTTGAGAAAGAAAAACAGGAATAGCCTTACTTTTGCGATTTAAGTTCAAATTGGTATTTTTGCTATAAAATGAATACATTCAGTCAAAACATGTTCAAACTCATTTGTCCTTCTTATATATCCATTCTAAGTAGGTTCCAAGCATTAACCTCTTTAAATTACCTTGTATGAGAAAGAAAAACAGGAATAGCCTTATTTTGCGGAGTTAAGACGAAATTAGGATTTTTGCTTAAAAACACCAATTCCTTCAATCAAAACAAGTTCAAACTCCTTTGTCCTTCATATATATCAATTCTAAGTAGGTTCCATGGATGAACCTCTTTAAATGACCTTGTTTGAGAAAGAAAAACAGGAATAGCCTTACTTTTGCGAGTTAAGGCTAAATTGGTATTTTTGCTATAAAATCAATTCCTTCAGTCAAAACATGTTCAAACTCATTTGTCCTTCATATATATCCATTCTAAGTAGGTTCCATGCATAAAGCTCTTTAAATGACCTTGTATGACAAAGAAAAACAGGAATAGCCTTATTTTTGCGAGTTAAGGCCAAATTGGTATTTTTTCTATAAAATGAATTCCTTCAGTCAAAACAAGTTCAAATTAATTTGTCCTTCATATATATCAATTCTAAGTAGGTTCCATGCATAAAGCTCTTTAAATGTCCTTGTATGAGAAAGAAAAACAGGAATAGCCTTACTTTTGCGAGTTAAGACGAAATTTTGATTTTTAATTAAAAATACCAATTCCTTCAGTCAAAACAAGTTCAAACTCCTTTGTCCTTCACATATATCAATTCTAAGTAGGTTCCATGCATGAACCTCTTTAAATGACCTTGTTTGAGAAAAAAAAACAGGAATAGCCTTACTTTTGCGATTTAAGTTCAAATTGGTATTTTTGCTATAAAATGAATACATTCAGTCAAAACATGTTCAAACTCATTTGTCCGTCATATATATCCATTCTAAGTAGGTTCCATGCATAAAGCTCTTTAAATGTCCTTGTATGAGAAAGAAAAACAAGAATAGCCTTACTTTTGCGAGTTAAGGCTAAATTGGTATTTTTGCTATAAATCAATTCCTTTAGTCAAAACAAGTTCAAATTCATTTGTCCTTCATATATATCAATTCTAAGTAGGTTCCATGCATAAAGCTCTTTAAATGACCTTGTATGACAAAGAAAAACAGGAATAGCCTTACTTTTGCGAGTTAAGGCCAAATTGGTATTTTTGCTATAAAATGAATTCCTTCAGTCAAAACAAGTTCAAATTCATTTGTCCTTCAAATATATATATTCTAAGTAGGTTCCATGCATAAAGCTCTTTAAATGTCCTTGTATGAGAAAGAAAAACAGGAATAGCCTTACTTTTGCGAGTTAAGACGAAATTTTTATTTTTAATTAAAAACACAATTCCTTCAGTCAAAACAAGTTCAAACTCCTTTGTCCTTCACATATATCAATTCTAAGTTGGTTCCATGCATGAACCTCTTTAAATGACCTTGTTTGAGAAAGAAAAACAGGAATAGCCTTACTTTTGCGATTTAAGTTCAAATTGGTATTTTTGCTATAAAATGAATACATTCAGTCAAAACATGTTCAAACTCATTTGTCCTTCTTATATATCCATTCTAAGTAGGTTCCAAGCATTAACCTCTTTAAATTACCTTGTATGAGAAAGAAAAACAGGAATAGCCTTATTTTGCGGAGTTAAGACGAAATTAGGATTTTTGCTTAAAAACACCAATTCCTTCAATCAAAACAAGTTCAAACTCCTTTGTCCTTCATATATATCAATTCTAAGTAGGTTCCATGGATGAACCTCTTTAAATGACCTTGTTGAGAAAGAAAAACAGAGAATAGCCTTACTTTTGCGAGTTAAGGCTAAATTGGTATTTTTGCTATAAAATCAATTCCTTCAGTCAAAACAAGTTCAAACTCATTTGTCCTTCTATATATATCCATTCTAAGTAGGTAACATGCATAAAGCTCTTTAAATGTCCTTGTATGAGAAAGAAAAACAGGAATAGCCTTACTTTTGCGAGTTAAGGCTAAGTTGGTATTTCTGCTATAAAATGAAATCCTTCAGTCAAAACAAGTTCAAATTCATTTGTCCTTCATATATATCAATTCTAAGTAGGTTCCATGCATAAAGCTCTTTAAATGACCTTGTATGAGAAAGAAAAACAGGAATAGCCTTACTTTTGCGAGTTAAGACGATATTTTGATTTTTAATTAAAAACACCAATTCCTTCAGTCAAAACAAGTTCAAACTCATTTGTCCTTCACATATATCAATTCTAAGTTGGTTCCATGCATGAACCTCTTTAAATGACCTTGTTTGAGAAAGAAAAACAGGAATAGCCTTACTTTTGCGATTTAAGTTCAAATAGGTATTTTTGCTATAAAATCAATTCCTTCAGTCAAAACATGTTCAAACTCATTTGTCCTTCATATATATCCATTCTAAGTAGGTTCCATGCATAAAGCTCTTTAAATGACCTTGTATGACAAAGAAAAACAGGAATATCCTTACTTTTGCGAGTTAAGGCCAAATTGGTATTTTTGCTATAAAATGAATTCCTTCAATCAAAACAAGTTCAAACTCCTTTGTCCTTCATATATATCAATTCTAAGTAGGTTCCATGCATGAACCTGTCTAAATAACCTTGTTTGACAAAGAAAAACAGGAATAGCCTTACTTTTGCGAGTTAAGGCCAAATTGGTATTTTTGCTATAAAATCAATTCCTTCAGTCAAAACAAGTTCAAACTCATTTGTCCTTCTATATATATCCATTCTAAGTAGGTACCATGCATAAAGCTCTTTAAATGTCCTTGTATGAGAAAGAAAAACAGGAATAGCCTTACTTTGCGAGTTAAGACGAAATTTGGATTTTTAATTAAAAACACCAATTCCTTCAGTCAAAACAAGTTCAAACTCCTTTGTCCTTCATATATATCCATTCTAAGTAGGTTCAATGCATAAAGCTCTTTAAATGACCTTTAATGACAAAGAAAAACAGGAATAGTCTTACTTTTGCGAGTTAAGGCCAAATTGGTATTTTTGCTATAAAATGAATTCCTTCAGTCAAAACAAGTTCAAATTCATTTGTCCTTCATATATATCAATTCTAAGTAGGTTCTATGCATAAAGCTCTTTAAATGCCCTTGTATGAGAAAGAAAAACAGGAATAGCCTTACTTTTGCGAGTTAAGACGAAATTTTGATTTTTAATTAAAAACACCAATTCCTTCAGTCAAAACAAGTTCAAACTCCTTTGTCCTTCATATATATCCATTCTAAGTAGGTTCAATGCATAAAGCTCTTTAAATGACCTTGTATGACAAAGAAAAACAGGAATATCCTTACTTTTGCGATTTAAGGCCAAATTGGTATTTTTGCTATAAAATGAATTCCTTCAGTCAAAACAAGTTCAAACTCATTTGTCCTTCATATATATCAATTCTAAGTAGGTTCCATGCATGAACCTCTTTAAATGACCTTGTTTGAGAAAGAAAAACAGGAATAGCCTTACTTTTGCGAGTTAAGGCTAAGTTGGTATTTCTGCTATAAAATGAAATCCTTCAGTCAAAACAAGTTCAAATTCATTTGTCCTTCATATATATCAATTCTAAGTAGGTTCCATGCATAAAGCTCTTTAACCCTCTAACCGCCAAAGTCGCAGAATTGCGACATGACGTCAGCATAAACAAAACAGTCTGTAGATAAAATAAACGGGCTTTAAGGTGTTCAGTCCTCCTACCACTAGTTGGCAAACATGTTACCCTTTCAAACAAGACCAAGCTCAAGTCATTTTGTAGTCATTTTGTAGTTCACAGTGTTTTTATAAGGCAGTGCAAAAAAGCCGCGCGAGCTCAGACGGAAGCAGTTATTCAGAGCTGTTCTGTAGAGACGTGCGAGTCGAATTTTTATTGTCAGCGAACTATTAGTGAGTTTTTAACACCATGGCTTGTAAGAAGTTGAACCGTGCGGAAGTATTGAGCATGCTATTTGCCGATTCCGACTCCGAAGGAGAGTTTTTACCTCGTGAGGAGGAGGATCGGACGAGCGCTCATGCTTCCCACCGTGAAACTTCCGAAGGCAATGGTGCCGGCATGCGAAGCGAGGCTGTTCTCCAAGCACACACACAAACTCCAACTCATTCGGTGTCGTTATCCAACCTCAATGGAGTGGGTGGTAGTGGGGAACGCGGTCGCAGTGTCCGTGTTGGTCGAGGAATCGGGGGTGGGAGAAGTGGGTCTGGTATCTTTAGCATGCGCTCTCTCCATCCAGCCCCCGGTGCCGTGGCGCGCCTATCCGCCAGCGCAATGATCCTTACATTTTACCACTTGTTTTATTATTGTATTCCTCATTCCTGATCATTATGAATAAGGTTGAACAGGTTAAAAAAAAAAAAAATCAATTCAATGTCTTCCACTTCTTGCATGTGTTTTCCTACCCTATGGTAGCCTAATGATGACAGTATTTTACCACTTTCTCCTGTTTTATTGTTGGTTTCCTCCTTATGAATGATGGTAAAAGACAGAAAAATGAAAATAAGTTCAAACATCAAGTCAATATCCACCATTTCCTGAAAAAATATAGGCAACTTTTCGCATGCGTTTTCCTACTATATGGTAATGATGATATAGTAATATTTTACTACATTATTCTGTTTTATTGTTGCTTTCCTGTTCCCTGATCATTATAGATGATGATAAATAGACAAAAAGAAAAAAAAAGTTTTAAAAAAACAAGTTCACAATCACTCAATTCCAATATTTCCTGAACATAATGAGATTCAAAATGGCTGCCACCTGATGACGTCATAATATGCAAATTAGATCAATAATTTCATACCCCACATAAACTATGGATCATGGGCAACATTTTTCTAATGTACAGTAGGCATCTATCTTTAACCCCCTTTCAGCCACCAGCTTTTGAAATATTAATGTCAAAATCCAGTATTTTCAAAAAAAAATCTTGGCGCCTAAAGGGTTAAATGACCTTGTATGAGAAAGAAAAACAGGAATAGCCTTACTTTTGCGAGTTAAGACGATATTTTGATTTTTAATTAAAAACACCAATTCCTTCAGTCAAAACAAGTTCAAACTCATTTGTCCTTCACATATATCAATTCTAAGTTGGTTCCATGCATGAACCTCTTTAAATGACCTTGTTTGAGAAAGAAAAACAGGAATAGCCTTACTTTTGCGATTTAAGTTCAAATAGGTATTTTTGCTATAAAATCAATTCCTTCAGTCAAAACATGTTCAAACTCATTTGTCCTTCATATATATCCATTCTAAGTAGGTTCCATGCATAAAGCTCTTTAAATGACCTTGTATGACAAAGAAAAACAGGAATATCCTTACTTTTGCGAGTTAAGGCCAAATTGGTATTTTTGCTATAAAATGAATTCCTTCAATCAAAACAAGTTCAAACTCCTTTGTCCTTCATATATATCAATTCTAAGTAGGTTCCATGCATGAACCTGTCTAAATAACCTTGTTTGAGAAAGAAAAACAGGAATAGCCTTACTTTTGCGAGTTAAGGCCAAATTGGTATTTTTGCTATAAAATCAATTCCTTCAGTCAAAACAAGTTCAAACTCATTTGTCCTTCTATATATATCCATTCTAAGTAGGTACCATGCATAAAGCTCTTTAAATGTCCTTGTATGAGAAAGAAAAACAGGAATAGCCTTACTTTGCGAGTTAAGACGAAATTTGGATTTTTAATTAAAAACACCAATTCCTTCAGTCAAAACAAGTTCAAACTCCTTTGTCCTTCATATATATCCATTCTAAGTAGGTTCAATGCATAAAGCTCTTTAAATGACCTTTAATGACAAAGAAAAACAGGAATAGTCTTACTTTTGCGAGTTAAGGCCAAATTGGTATTTTTGCTATAAAATGAATTCCTTCAGTCAAAACAAGTTCAAATTCATTTGTCCTTCATATATATCAATTCTAAGTAGGTTCTATGCATAAAGCTCTTTAAATGCCCTTGTATGAGAAAGAAAAACAGGAATAGCCTTACTTTTGCGAGTTAAGACGAAATTTTGATTTTTAATTAAAAACACCAATTCCTTCAGTCAAAACAAGTTCAAACTCCTTTGTCCTTCATATATATCCATTCTAAGTAGGTTCAATGCATAAAGCTCTTTAAATGACCTTGTATGACAAAGAAAAACAGGAATATCCTTACTTTTGCGATTTAAGGCCAAATTGGTATTTTTGCTATAAAATGAATTCCTTCAGTCAAAACAAGTTCAAACTCATTTGTCCTTCATATATATCAATTCTAAGTAGGTTCCATGCATGAACCTCTTTAAATGACCTTGTTTGAGAAAGAAAAACAGGAATAGCCTTACTTTTGCGAGTTAAGGCTAAATTGGTATTTTTGCTATAAAATCAATTCCTTCAGTCAAAACAAGTTCAAACTCCTTTGTCCTTCATATATATCCATTCTAAGTAGGTTCCATGCATAAAGCTCTTTAAATGACCTTGTATGACAAAGAAAAACAGGAATAGCCTTACTTTTGCGAGTTAAGGCCAAAATGGTATTTCTGCTATAAAATGAAATTCTTCAGTCAAAACAAGTTCAAATTCATTTGTCCTTCATATATATCAATTCTAAGTAGGTTCCATGCATAAAGCTCTTTAAATGTCCTTGTATGAGAAAGAAAAACAGGAATAGCCTTACTTTTGCGAGTTAAGACGATATTTTGATTTTTAATTAAAAACACCAATTCCTTCAGTCAAAACAAGTTCAAACTCATTTGTCCTTCACATATATCAATTCTAAGTTGGTTCCATGCATGAACCTCTTTAAATGACCTTGTTTGAGAAAGAAAAACAGGAATAGCCTTACTTTTGCGAGTTAAGGCTAAATTGGTATTTTTGCTATAAAATGAATTCCTTTAGTCAAAACAAGTTCAAATTCATTTGTCCTTCATATATATCAATTCTAAGTAGGTTCCATGCATAAAGCTCTTTAAATGACCTTGTATGACAAAGAAAAACAGGAATAGCCTTACTTTTGCGAGTTAAGGCCAAATTGGTATTTTTGCTATAAAATGAACTCCTTCAGTCAAAACAAGTTCAAATTCATTTGTCCTTCAAATATATATATTCTAAGTAGGTTCCATGCATAAAGCTCTTTAAATGTCCTTGTATGAGAAAGAAAAACAGGAATAGCCTTACTTTTGCGAGTTAAGACGAAATTTTTATTTTTAATTAAAAACACCAATTCCTTCAGTCAAAACAAGTTCAAACTCCTTTGTCCTTCACATATATCAATTCTAAGTTGGTTCCATGCATGAACCTCTTTAAATGACCTTGTTTGAGAAAGAAAAACAGGAATAGCCTTACTTTTGCGATTTAAGTTCAAATTGGTATTTTTGCTATAAAATGAATTCCTTCAGTCAAAACAAGTTCAAATTCATTTTTCCTTCATATATATCAATTCTAAGTAGGTTCTATGCATAAAGCTCTTTAAATGCCCTTGTATGAGAACGAAAAACAGGAATAGCCTTACTTTTGCGAGTTAAGACGAAATTTGGATTTTTAATTAAAAACACCAATTCCTTCAGTCAAAACAAGTTCAAACTCCTTTGTCCTTCATATATATCCATTCTAAGTAGGTTCAATGCATAAAGCTCTTTAAATGACCTTGTATGACAAAGAAAAACAGGAATATCCTTACTTTTGCGATTTAAGGCCAAATTGGTATTTTTGCTATAAAATCAATTCCTTCAGTCAAAACAAGTTCAAACTCCTTTGTCCTTCATATATATCCATTCTAAGTAGGTTCCATGCATAAAGCTCTTTAAATGACCTTGTATGACAAAGAAAAACAGGAATAGCCTTACTTTTGCGAGTTAAGACGAAATTTTGATTTTTAATGAAAATCACCAATTCCTTCAGTCAAAACAGGTTCAAACTCATTTGTCCTTCACATATATCAATTCTAAGTTGGTTCCATGCATGAATCTCTTTAAATGACCTTGTATGACAAAGAAAAACAGGAATAGCCTTACTTTTGCGAGTTAAGACGAAATTTTGATTTTTAATGAAAAACACCAATTCCTTCAGTCAAAACAGGTTCAAACTCATGTGTCCTTCATATATATCCATTCTAAGTAGGTTCAATACATGAAGCTCTTTAAATGACCTTGTATGACAAAGAAAAACAGGAATAGCCTTACTTTTGCGAGTTAAGGCCAAATTGGTATTTCTGCTAAAAAATGAAATCCTTCAGTCAAAACAAGTTCAAATTCATTTGTCCTTCATATATATCAATTCTAAGTAGGTTCCATGCATAAAGCTCTTTAAATGTCCTTGTATGAGAAAGAAAAACAGGAATAGCCTTACTTTTTCGAGTTCAGACGAAATTTTGATTTTTATTTAAAAACACCAATTCCTTCAGTCAAAACAAGTTCAAACTCATTTGTCCTTCACATATATCAATTCTAAGTTGGTTCCATGCATGAACCTCTTTAAATGACCTTGTTTGACAAAGAAAAACAGGAATAGCCTTACTTTTGCGATTTAAGTTCAAATTGGTATTTTTGCTATAAAATGAATACATTCAGTCAAAACATGTTCAAACTCATTTGTCCATCATATATATCCATTTTAAGTAGGTTCCATGCATAAAGCTCTTTAAATGTCCTTGTATGAGAAAGAAAAACAGGAATAGCCTTACTTTTGCGAGTTAAGGCTAAATTGGTATTTTTGCTATAAAATCAATTCCTTCAGTCAAAACATGTTCAAACTCATTTGTCCTTCATATATATCCATTCTAAGTAGGTTCCATGCATAAAGATCTTTAAATGACCTTGTATGACAAAGAAAAACAGGAATATCCTTACTTTTGCGATTTAAGGCCAAATTGGTATTTTTGCTATAAAATGAATTCCTTCAGTCAAAACAAGTTCAAACTCATTTGTCCTTCATATATATCCATTCTAAGTAGGTTCAAAGCATTAACCTCTTTAAATGACCTTGTTTGAGAAAGAAAAACAGGAATAGCCTTACTTTTGCGAGTTAAGGCTAAATTGGTATTTTTGCTATAAAATGAATTTCTTCAGTCAAAACAAGTTCAAACTACTTTGTCCTTCTATATATATCCATTCTAAGTAGGTTCCATGCATAAAGCTCTTTAAATGTCCTTTCATGAGAAAGAAAAACAGGAATAGCCTTATTTTGCGGAGTTAAGACGAAATTCGGATTTTTGATTAAAAACACCAATTCCTTCAATCAAAACAAGTTCAAACTCCTTTGTCCTTCATATATATCAATTCTAAGTAGGTTCCATGAATGAACCTGTCTAAATAACCTTGTTTGAGAAAGAAAAACAGGAATAGCCTTACTTTTGCGAGTTAAGGCCAAATTGGTATTTTTGCTATAAAATCAATTCCTTCAGTCAAAACAAGTTCAAACTCATTTGTCCTTCTATATATATCCATTCTAAGTAGGTACCATGCATAAAGCTCTTTAAATGTCCTTGTATGAGAAAGAAAAACAGGAATAGCCTTACTTTGCGAGTTAAGACGAAATTTGGATTTTTAATTAAAAACACCAATTCCTTCAGTCAAAACAAGTTCAAACTCCTTTGTCCTTCATATATATCCATTCTAAGTAGGTTCAATGCATAAATCTCTTTAAATGTCCTTTAATGACAAAGAAAAACAGGAATAGCCTTACTTTTGCGAGTTAAGGCCAAATTGGTATTTTTGCTATAAAATGAATTCCTTCAGTCAAAACAAGTTCAAATTCATTTGTCCTTCATATATATCAATTCTAAGTAGGTTCTATGCATAAAGCTCTTTAAATGCCCTTGTATGAGAACGAAAAACAGGAATAGCCTTACTTTTGCGAGTTAAGACGAAATTTGGATTTTTAATTAAAAACACCAATTCCTTCAGTCAAAACAAGTTCAAACTCCTTTGTCCTTCATATATATCCATTCTAAGTAGGTTCAATGCATAAAGCTCTTTAAATGACCTTGTATGACAAAGAAAAACAGGAATATCCTTACTTTTGCGATTTAAGGCCAAATTGGTATTTTTGCTATAAAATCAATTCCTTCAGTCAAAACAAGTTCAAACTCCTTTGTCCTTCATATATATCCATTCTAAGTAGGTTCCATGCATAAAGCTCTTTAAATGACCTTGTATGACAAAGAAAAACAGGAATAGCCTTACTTTTGCGAGTTAAGACGAAATTTTGATTTTTAATGAAAAACACCAATTCCTTCAGTCAAAACAGGTTCAAACTCATTTGTCCTTCACATATATCAATTCTAAGTTGGTTCCATGCATGAATCTCTTTAAATGACCTTGTTTGAGAAAGAAAAACAGGAATAGCCTTACTTTTGCGAGTTAAGGCTAAATTGGTATTTTTGCTATAAAATGAATACATTCAGTCAAAACAAGTTTAAACTCCTTTGTCCTTCATATATATCCATTCTAAGTAGGTACCATGCATAAAGCTCTTTAAATGTCCTTGTATGAGAAAGAAAAACAGGAATAGCCTTACTTTTGCGAGTTAAGACGAAATTTGGATTTTTAATTAAAAACACCAATTCCTTCAGTCAAAACAAGTTCAAACTCCTTTGTCCTTCATATATATCCATTCTAAGTAGGTTCAATAAATGAAGCTCTTTAAATGACTTTGTATGACAAAGAAAAACAGGAATAGCCTTACTTTTGCGAGTTAAGGCCAAATTGGTATTTCTGCTAAAAAATGAAATCCTTCAGTCAAAACAAGTTCAAATTCATTTGTCCTTCATATATATCAATTCTAAGTAGGTTCCATGCATAAAGCTCTTTAAATGTCCTTGTATGAGAAAGAAAAACAGGAATAGCCTTACTTTTTCGAGTTCAGACGAAATTTTGATTTTTAATTAAAAACACCAATTCCTTCAGTCAAATCAAGTTCAAATTCATTTGTCCTTCAAATATATCAATTCTAAGTTGGTTCCATGCATGAACCTCTTTAAATGACCTTGTTTGACAAAGAAAAACAGGAATAGCCTTACTTTTGCGATTTAAGTTCAAATTGGTATTTTTGCTATAAAATGAATACATTCAGTCAAAACATGTTCAAACTCATTTGTCCATCATATATATCCATTCTAAGTAGGTTCCATGCATAAAGCTCTTTAAATGACCTTGTATGACAAAGAAAAACAGGAATATCCTTACTTTTGCGATTTAAGGCCAAATTGGTATTTTTGCTATAAAATGAATTCCTTCAGTAAAAACAAGTTCAAACTCATTTGTCCTTCATATATATCAATTCTAAGTAGGTTCCATGCATGAACCTCTTTAAATGACCTTGTTTGAGAAAGAAAAACAGGAATAGCCTTACTTTTGCGAGTTAAGGCTAAATTGGTATTTTTGCTATAAAATCAATTCCTTCAGTCAAAACATGTTCAAACTCATTTGTCCGTCATATATATCCATTCTAAGTAGGTTCCATGCATAAAGCTCTTTAAATGACCTTGTATGACAAAGAAAAACAGGAATAGCCTTACTTTTGCGATTTAAGTTCAAATTGGTATTTTTGCTATAAAATGAATACATTCAGTCAAAACAAGTTTAAACTCCTTTGTCCTTCATATATATCCATTCTAAGTAGGTACCATGCATAAAGCTCTTTAAATGTCCTTGTATGAGAAAGAAAAACAGGAATAGCCTTACTTTTGCGAGTTAAGACGAAATTTGGATTTTAATTAAAAACACCAATTCCTTCAGTCAAAACAAGTTCAAACTCCTTTGTCCTTCATATATATCCATTCTAAGTAGGTTCAATGCATAAAGCTCTTTAAATGACCTTGTATGACAAAGAAAAACAGGAATAGCCTTACTTTTGCGATTTAAGTTCAAATTGGTATTTTTGCTTTAAAATGAATACATTCAGTCAAAACATGTTCAAACTCATTTGTCCGTCATATATATCCATTCTAAGTAGGTTCCATGCATAAAGCTCTTTAAATGTCCTTGTATGAGAAAGAAAAACAAGAATAGCCTTACTTTTGCGAGTTAAGGCTAAATTGGTATTTTTGCTGTAAAATCAATTCCTTCAGTCAAAACATGTTCAAACTCATTTGTCCTTCATATATATCCATTCTAAGGAGGTTCCAAGCATTAACCTCTTTAAATGACCTTGTTTGAGAAAGAAAAACAGGAATAGCCTTACTTTTGCGAGTTAAGACGAAATTTGGATTTTCAATTAAAAACACCAATTCCTTCAGTCAAAACAAGTTCAAACTCCTTTGTCCTTCATATATATCCATTCTAAGTAGGTTCAATGCATAAAGCTCTTTAAATGACCTTGTATGACAAAGAAAAACAGGAATAGCCTTACTTTTGCGAGTTAAGGCCAAATTGGTATTTCTGCTATAAAATGAAATCCTTCAGTCAACACAAGTTCAAATTCCTTTGTCCTTCATATATATCAATTCTAAGTAGGTTCCATGCATAAAGCTCTTTAAATGACCTTCTATGACAAAGAAAAACAGGAATAGCCTTACTTTTGCGAGTTAAGGCCAAATTGGTATTTTTGCTATAAAATGAATTCCTTCAGTCAAAACAAGTTCAAATTCATTTGTCCTTCATATATATCCATTCTAAGTAGGTTCCATGCATAAAGCTCTTTAAATGTCCTTGTATGAGAAAGAAAAACAGGAATAGCCTTACTTTTGCGATTTAAGTTCAAATTGGTATTTTTGCTATAAAATGAATACATTCAGTCAAAACATGTTCAAACTCATTTGTCCATCATATATATCCATTCTAAGTAGGTTCCATGCATAAAGCTCTTTAAATGACCTTGTATGACAAAGAAAAACAGGAATATCCTTACTTTTGCGATTTAAGGCCAAATTGGTATTTTTGCTATAAAATGAATTCCTTCAGTAAAAACAAGTTCAAACTCATTTGTCCTTCATATATATCAATTCTAAGTAGGTTCCATGCATGAACCTCTTTAAATGACCTTGTTTGAGAAAGAAAAACAGGAATAGCCTTACTTTTGCGAGTTAAGGCTAAATTGGTAATTTTGCTATAAAATCAATTCCTTCAGTCAAAACAAGTTCAAACTCCTTTGTCCTTCATATATATCAATTCTAAGTAGGTTCCATGCATAAAGCTCTTTAAATGTCCTTGTATGAGAAAGAAAAACAGGAATAGCCTTACTTTTGCGAGTTAAGACGAAATTTTGATTTTTAATAAAAAACACCAATTCCTTCAGTCAAAACAAGTTCAAACTCATTTGTCCTTCACATATATCAATTCTAAGTTGGTTCCATGCATGAATCTCTTTAAATGACCTTGTTTGAGAAAGAAAAACAGGAATAGCCTTACTTTTGCGAGTTAAGGCTAAATTGGTATTTTTGCTATAAAATCAATTCCTTCAGTCAAAACATGTTCAAACTCATTTGTCCGTCATATATATCCATTCTAAGTAGGTTCCATGCATAAAGCTCTTTAAATGACCTTGTATGACAAAGAAAAACAGGAATAGCCTTACTTTTGCGATTTAAGTTCAAATTGGTATTTTTGCTATAAAATGAATACATTCAGTCAAAACAAGTTTAAACTCCTTTGTCCTTCATATATATCCATTCTAAGTAGGTACCATGCATAAAGCTCTTTAAATGTCCTTGTATGAGAAAGAAAAACAGGAATAGCCTTACTTTTGCGAGTTAAGACGAAATTTGGATTTTTAATTAAAAACACCAATTCCTTCAGTCAAAACAAGTTCAAACTCCTTTGTCCTTCATATATATCCATTCTAAGTAGGTTCAATGCATAAAGCTCTTTAAATGACCTTGTATGACAAAGAAAAACAGGAATAGCCTTACTTTTGCGAGTTAAGTCCAAATTGGTATTTTTGCTATAAAATGAATTCCTTTAGTCAAAACAAGTTCAAATTCATTTGTCCTTCATGTATATCAATTCTAAGTAGGTTCCATGCATAAAGCTCTTTAAATGTCCTTGTATGAGAAAGAAAAAACAGGAATAGCCTTACTTTTGCGAGTTAAGACGAAATTTTGATTTTTAATTAAAAACACCAATTCCTTCAGTCAAAACAAGTTCAAACTCATTTGTCCTTCACATATATCCATTCTAAGTAGGTTCAATGCATAAAGCTCTTTAAATGACCTTGTATGACAAAGAAAAACAGGAATAGCCTTACTTTTGCGATTTAAGTTCAAATTGGTATTTTTGCTTTAAAATGAATACATTCAGTCAAAACATGTTCAAACTCATTTGTCCGTCATATATATCCATTCTAAGTAGGTTCCATGCATAAAGCTCTTTAAATGTCCTTGTATGAGAAAGAAAAACAAGAATAGCCTTACTTTTGCGAGTTAAGGCTAAATTGGTATTTTTGCTGTAAAATCAATTCCTTCAGTCAAAACATGTTCAAACTCATTTGTCCTTCATATATATCCATTCTAAGGAGGTTCCAAGCATTAACCTCTTTAAATGACCTTGTTTGAGAAAGAAAAACAGGAATAGCCTTACTTTTGCGAGTTAAGACGAAATTTGGATTTTCAATTAAAAACACCAATTCCTTCAGTCAAAACAAGTTCAAACTCCTTTGTCCTTCATATATATCCATTCTAAGTAGGTTCAATGCATAAAGCTCTTTAAATGACCTTGTATGACAAAGAAAAACAGGAATAGCCTTACTTTTGCGAGTTAAGGCCAAATTGGTATTTCTGCTATAAAATGAAATCCTTCAGTCAACACAAGTTCAAATTCCTTTGTCCTTCATATATATCAATTCTAAGTAGGTTCCATGCATAAAGCTCTTTAAATGACCTTCTATGACAAAGAAAAACAGGAATAGCCTTACTTTTGCGAGTTAAGGCCAAATTGGTATTTTTGCTATAAAATGAATTCCTTCAGTCAAAACAAGTTCAAATTCATTTGTCCTTCATATATATCCATTCTAAGTAGGTTCCATGCATAAAGCTCTTTAAATGTCCTTGTATGAGAAAGAAAAACAGGAATAGCCTTACTTTTGCGATTTAAGTTCAAATTGGTATTTTTGCTATAAAATGAATACATTCAGTCAAAACATGTTCAAACTCATTTGTCCATCATATATATCCATTCTAAGTAGGTTCCATGCATAAAGCTCTTTAAATGACCTTGTATGACAAAGAAAAACAGGAATATCCTTACTTTTGCGATTTAAGGCCAAATTGGTATTTTTGCTATAAAATGAATTCCTTCAGTAAAAACAAGTTCAAACTCATTTGTCCTTCATATATATCAATTCTAAGTAGGTTCCATGCATGAACCTCTTTAAATGACCTTGTTTGAGAAAGAAAAACAGGAATAGCCTTACTTTTGCGAGTTAAGGCTAAATTGGTAATTTTGCTATAAAATCAATTCCTTCAGTCAAAACAAGTTCAAACTCCTTTGTCCTTCATATATATCAATTCTAAGTAGGTTCCATGCATAAAGCTCTTTAAATGTCCTTGTATGAGAAAGAAAAACAGGAATAGCCTTACTTTTGCGAGTTAAGACGAAATTTTGATTTTTAATAAAAAACACCAATTCCTTCAGTCAAAACAAGTTCAAACTCATTTGTCCTTCACATATATCAATTCTAAGTTGGTTCCATGCATGAATCTCTTTAAATGACCTTGTTTGAGAAAGAAAAACAGGAATAGCCTTACTTTTGCGAGTTAAGGCTAAATTGGTATTTTTGCTATAAAATCAATTCCTTCAGTCAAAACATGTTCAAACTCATTTGTCCGTCATATATATCCATTCTAAGTAGGTTCCATGCATAAAGCTCTTTAAATGACCTTGTATGACAAAGAAAAACAGGAATAGCCTTACTTTTGCGATTTAAGTTCAAATTGGTATTTTTGCTATAAAATGAATACATTCAGTCAAAACAAGTTTAAACTCCTTTGTCCTTCATATATATCCATTCTAAGTAGGTACCATGCATAAAGCTCTTTAAATGTCCTTGTATGAGAAAGAAAAACAGGAATAGCCTTACTTTTGCGAGTTAAGACGAAATTTGGATTTTTAATTAAAAACACCAATTCCTTCAGTCAAAACAAGTTCAAACTCCTTTGTCCTTCATATATATCCATTCTAAGTAGGTTCAATGCATAAAGCTCTTTAAATGACCTTGTATGACAAAGAAAAACAGGAATAGCCTTACTTTTGCGAGTTAAGTCCAAATTGGTATTTTTGCTATAAAATGAATTCCTTTAGTCAAAACAAGTTCAAATTCATTTGTCCTTCATGTATATCAATTCTAAGTAGGTTCCATGCATAAAGCTCTTTAAATGTCCTTGTATGAGAAAGAAAAAACAGGAATAGCCTTACTTTTGCGAGTTAAGACGAAATTTTGATTTTTAATTAAAAACACCAATTCCTTCAGTCAAAACAAGTTCAAACTCATTTGTCCTTCACATATATCAACTCTAAGTTGGTTCCATGCATGAACCTCTTTAAATGACCTTGTTTGAGAAAGAAAAACAGGAATAGCCTTACTTTTGCGAGTTAAGACGAAATTTGGATTTTCAATTAAAAACACCAATTCCTTCAGTCAAAACAAGTTCAAACTCCTTTGTCCTTCATATATATCCATTCTAAGTAGGTTCAATGCATAAAGCTCTTTAAATGACCTTGTATGACAAAGAAAAACAGGAATAGCCTTACTTTTGCGAGTTAAGGCCAAATTGGTATTTCTGCTATAAAATGAAATCCTTCAGTCAACACAAGTTCAAATTCATTTGTCCTTCATATATATCAATTCTAAGTAAGTTCCATGCATAAAGCTCTTTAAATGACCTTGTATGACAAAGAAAAACAGGAATAGCCTTACTTTTGCGAGTTAAGGCCAAATTGGTATTTTTGCTATAAAATGAATTCCTTCAGTCAAAACAAGTTCAAATTCATTTGTCCTTCATATATATCCATTCTAAGTAGGTTCCATGCATAAAGCTCTTTAAATGTCCTTGTATGAGAAAGAAAAACAGGAATAGCCTTACTTTTGCGAGTTAAGACGAAATTTTGATTTTTAATTAAAAACACCAATTCCTTCAGTCAAAACAAGTTCAAACTCATTTGTCCTTCACATATATCAATTCTAAGTTGGTTCCATGCATGAACCTCTTTAAATGACCTTGTTTGAGAAAGAAAAACAGGAATAGCCTTACTTTTGCGATTTAAGTTCAAATTGGTATTTTTAATATAAAATCAATTCCTTCAGTCAAAACAAGTTCAAACTCATTTGTCCTTCATATATATCCATTCTAAGTTGGTTCCATGCATGAACCTCTTTAAATGACCTTGTTTGAGAAAGAAAAACAGGAATAGCCTTACTTTTGCGATTTAAGTTCAAATTGGTATTTTTGCTATAAAATCAATTCCTTCAGTCAAAACATGTTCAAACTCATTTGTCCTTCATATATATCCATTCTAAGGAGGTTCCAAGCATTAACCTCTTTAAATGACCTTGTAGAGAAAGAAAAACAGGAATAGCCTTATTTTGCGGAGTTAAGACGAAATTCGGATTTTTGCTTAAAAACACCAATTCCTTCAATCAAAACAAGTTCAAACTCCTTTGTCCTTCATATATATCAATTCTAAGTAGGTTCCATGCATGAACCTCTTTAAATGACCTTGTTTGAGAAAGAAAAACAGGAATAGCCTTACTTTTGCGAGTTAAGACGAAATTTGGATTTTTAATTAAAAACACCAATTCCTTCAGTCAAAACAAGTTCAAACTCCTTTGTCCTTCATATATATCCATTCTAAGTAGGTTCAATGCATAAAGCTCTTTAAATGACCTTGTATGACAAAGAAAAACAGGAATAGCCTTACTTTTGCGAGTTAAGGCCAAATTGGTATTTCTGCTATAAAATGAAATCCTTCAGTCAACACAAGTTCAAATTCATTTGTCCTTCATATATATCAATTCTAAGTAGGTTCCATGCATAAAGCTCTTTAAATGACCTTGTATGACAAAGAAAAACAGGAATAGCCTTACTTTTGCGAGTTAAGGCCAAATTGGTATTTTTGCTATAAAATGAATTCCTTCAGTCAAAACAAGTTCAAATTCATTTGTCCTTCATATATATCCATTCTAAGTAGGTTCCATGCATAAAGCTCTTTAAATGTCCTTGTATGAGAAAGAAAAACAGGAATAGCCTTACTTTTGCGAGTTAAGACGAAATTTTGATTTTTAATTAAAAACACCAATTCCTTCAGTCAAAACAAGTTCAAACTCATTTGTCCTTCACATATATCAATTCTAAGTTGGTTCCATGCATGAACCTCTTTAAATGACCTTGTTTGAGAAAGAAAAACAGGAATAGCCTTACTTTTGCGATTTAAGTTCAAATTGGTATTTTTGCTATAAAATCAATTCCTTCAGTCAAAACATATTCAAACTCGTTTGTCCTTCATATATATCCATTCTAAGTAGGTTCCATGCATAAAGCTCTTTAAATGACCTTGTATGACAAAGAAAAACAGGAATATCCTTACTTTTGCGATTTAAGGCCAAATTGGTATTTTTTGCTATAAAATGAATTCCTTCAGTCAAAACAAGTTCAAACTCATTTGTCCTTCATATATATCAATTCTAAGTAGGTTCCATGCATGAACATCTTTAAATGACCTTGTTTGAGAAAGAAAAACAGGAATAGCCTTACTTTTGCGAGTTAAGGCTAAATTGGTATTTTTGCTATAAAATCAATTCCTTCAGTCAAAACAAGTTCAAACTCCTTTGTCCTTCATATATATCAATTCTAAGTAGGTTCCATGCATGAACCTCTTTAAATGACCTTGTTTGAGAAAGAAAAACAGGAATAGCCTTACTTTTGCGAGTTAAGGCTAAATTGGTATTTTTGCTATAAAAGGAATTCATTCAGTCAAAACAAGTTCAAACTATTTTGTCCTTCATATATAGCCATTCTATTCAATATAAACACAAGAAACTTGTGCTAAAGAAAAATAAAAAATAAAGGACCAGACTCAGTGAATAAATTCCCTATACTCCCTATTATATAGATCAGAGAGCAGTGCTGACCAACATGTCATTGGGGTCATCAGGTGGGAACCTCCTTTCATCAGTGTTTCGTCTAGTTGGGCCCACGACACCTCCAGGAGGCTAGACAATGACCACTGGCGTCCTAGAGTCACCCCCCTAATGCCAGCCAACACTGCCCCTCACACCACAACAACCATAATCTACCTCAGCTACAACTGCACACCAGTCACAGCGGGGTGGGGATGCAAACCCTGGTTCGGGTAGGGGGAGAAATAAAAGAGGTAAGATAAGCAGGAATGGGATTCAAACCCTGGTTCGGGTAGGGGGTAATGAAAATATAGAGGGTGCCAGAGGTGGAGGCAGGACAAGACACACTAGCAGATTCAGCAGACAAACTCACCTAAACACCTAATCCTTCCTGGCAAACAAAAGCTTTTCTATCTGTCTGAGGGATTCACTGTCCTCCTCTGCACCTCTCTCTTGTGGCGTTCCGCAAGGACCCATTCTTGCCCCTCTACTCTTTTCCCTGTATATGCTCCCCCTTGGGTCTACTCTTAGAAAGTACCATGTATCATGTACCACTGCTATGCCGATGATACTCAAATTTATATGCCTTTTAAAGAAAATGACCCCCAGTCCCTCAAACGCCTACTCAACTGCTTGGAGGATATCAAAGCTTGGATGGCCCTTAATTTTCTAAATTTTAATGAAAAAAAAACTGAAGTTTTAGTGTTTCGTCCCAATACTTCCCCTGCCCCACCTATTGACCTAGGCCTTCTTGGACCCTATGTCAAAGACACGGCAAAAAACCTTGGTGTGACCTTAGATCCAATTTTTAAAATGGAGAAACAAATCAGTATGGTCGTAAAATCCAGTTTTTATCAACTAAGGCTTTTATCCAACCTTTTTTATCTTTTAAAAACTTTGAAAATGTCATCCATACCTTTGTCACCTCCCGCTTAGACTACTGCAACGCCCTATATGCCGGCATAAGTTCCACCTCTCTCACGCGGCTACAACTTGTCCAAAACGCAGCAGCCCGTCTTCTCACCAAGACACGAAGGCGTGAGCATATCACTCCTGTTCTTGCTGCCCTCCACTGGCTCCCCATACGATACAGGATAAATTTTGAGATTCTTTTATTTGTTTTTAAAGCCCTACATGGTTTGGCACCCCCTTACCTAGCTAATCTTTTAAAAATTCAGAGCCACTCCAGGGCCGTCAGGTCAGCAGACAAACTGCGTTTAGTGGTGCCCCGCTCCAGATTAAAAAGTAGAGGGGACCGGGCCTTTGCAGTTGTTGGCCCAAAACTGTGGAATGAGCTCCCTCTTCGTATCTGCCTGGCTCCCACCTTAGCTGTTTTTAAAACAGATCTTAAAACCCATCTTTGTGCCCAGGCTTTTATTTCTTTATGATCCTAGTCTTTTAATCTCATCTGAGTCTTATCTATTTATTTTTTAACCCCTTCTCTTTTATCCTTCTTATGTTTTGACATTCTTGTTGCCTTCTGTTATTCCATTAGTTTAGCTTTACTTTATTGTAACTAAAGCATATCCATGCTTGTGCTTTTTGTGTTTATGGGTGTCTTCAAGTCTTATTGTCTGTGTTGTTCATGTTCCTCAAGTCGTTTTTTTTACTTTTTATTTTAGGCCTTCCTGTTAGCACTTTGGTCAGCTGCTATTGTTGTTTTAAAAGTGCATTATAAATAAACTTTGACTTGACTTGACTTGAAACAGTCCTATAATCACTAAAATACCGGCAAAAATAAAGCCATACAACTCACTCTCACCAACTACACACCAGTCACAGCGGGGTGGGGATGCAAACTCTGGTTCGGGTATGGGAAGAAATAAAAGAGGTAAGATGAGTAGGAATGGGATTCAAACCCTGGTTCGGGTAGGGGGTAATGAAAATATAGAGGGTGCCAGAGGTGTAGTGATGTGGCGTTTGAAGCGAGGCCTCGGAGCATGTGTCGAGCAAAAAGGGGCGAGCCAGATGAAGCGTTGGTTCGAGGCTTGTATCGTTTCCATAAAAATCACGTGACTGATGACAAACGAGGCCTCGGATTCAGTGTACACGTCACTGATTCATTTTGAGCGTCACTATCGCATAAAAAGGGTTCGAACCTTGCGGCACTTCGAGGGTTTTGAGTTGGCGTTTGGTATTGGTGAGAGGTAGAGTGTGCGTTGGTTGTATCAGAGTTAGTGGTTAAGTTCAGTTATTATATCAGTCATATCATCTATTATTATTATACTGCATTAGAATATATCGTAATTAGGTTAGAATAGTGTTAGAATAGTTATATAGGATGTGAACCCTCGTTTTTCGCGGGGGTTACGATCCAAAAAGAACCCGTGATAGGCGAAATCCGTGAAGTAGTAACCTTTATTTTTTTTTACAATTAACTACTGTAGGCCTACTGTAAAATAATAATTTGAATCAATACGAACTGAAGGCTTCAAATTGCGGAGATCAGCACCGCAATCCGAGTCATTGGATTAGAACGGGAGAAAATGAAAAATGATTATGAAAAAAAAATTCAAAGTAGGCTACAGTAGGACAAATAGTGACTCGCGTGTATTTCACTGTTCTTCTGACTGAGCCGCTGCATCCTGACTCAGCGTTTTTTTTCTTCTAAAGCCCGCGGTGCAGGTGTGTTTTTTCGAGAGAAGAACATAGTTATCGGTAGTTGTTGTCGCTCTTTTTTCTTCTGGGCGTATTAAACCGCAACGTTATTGACACACGTTTTTTAAAATAAAAACCAATAACTTATATTTGTCTTGTTGCCCATACTGCTCTGTTACAGTTTATTCCTGAGTCCCGGTCCCATACTTTCATACTCCCAGTTCCATAAGCACTGTAGTCAGTGTACATCATTGATATATTTCATTTGAGTGATCAACACCATAGCACTCAATAATACTTCCATATATGCAGTTTTCACACATTTATTTTCATTGAGACACAGTGACAACAATTGTTTATTTTATATTGCAGGATGCTCTAACTCAGGGTTAATTTAGTCTGTCATATATTCCTTTTGCACAGCAGGTGTCACTAGAGAGAACGTTTCGATGAGGCTTCGGGTAATGAACCTTTTGGCGAACCTTTGGGCTGGAAAGCCTCATTGGTTCACAAAGCCTCATTTTGCCATCACTACAGAGGTGGAGTCAGGACAAGACACACTAGCAGATTCAGCAGACAAACTTTAAACAGTCCTATAATCACTAAAAATGCCAGCAAAAACAAAGCCATACAACTCACTCCAAGCCATCTCACCCAAAATGGCCGCCTGGTTTCAAAAGGATCACATGTGCCAAACCCTCCACTTAAATAGCTTGAACTTCTTCTTTGCTTTTTCAAAAGTCTGTGTACCCTAAGTGCTGCCCCTGCTGGGCCCCCAGCTGCTATTGCATCTTCTAATCCAAATCCACTGGCTGGATTATACTGCTTTATCTGACATTTCCTGCACTATTTTCCTCACACTCTGTCCACTTACACCCAGCTCCCTCAACAATGAGACAACAGACTTTGCAACAAATCCTCTACATCCTACTTCCACTGGACAGATTCTAACCTTCCATCCTCGCTGCTCTGCTTCTGCCCCCAACTCTACATATCTAAGCTTTTTCCTTTCATATGCTTCTGCTACTAATTCCTCCCAAGGAACAGTCAGCTCTATGAAATAGACTCTCATTCTACTCCTAGACCACAAGACTATATCAGGCCTTAGATTTGTAGAGGCTATCTCCTGGGGAACAACAAGCTTATTTCCTAAATCGACCTGCATCTCCCAATCACAAGCATCCTCCAAGCTGCCGTGCCTCCTTATCATCTTTTTAACTTTCTCCCCCTCTTGAACAAACTGAATTGCAACTCTCTTCACTTTAGACCCTCCTAAGTTTACCTGCCTTTGTTTA
Organism: Odontesthes bonariensis; assembly: GCF_027942865.1. Taxonomy (NCBI): domain Eukaryota; kingdom Metazoa; phylum Chordata; class Actinopteri; order Atheriniformes; family Atherinopsidae; genus Odontesthes; species Odontesthes bonariensis. The sequence continues at coordinate 24,176,231 of NC_134529.1, read as the reverse complement.
TCTTCAATACCTGCAGCTAAGCTTCTTAATACTTGGTCATGTCGCCATGTATACCGGCCTTATGACAGACTAACCTTACAACCTGACAAAATACGCCTTAGAGTTGCAGTACCTGAACATAACGAGCATAACGGGTCTCCATTTACCCAGAGTTTTAGGTTCTGGGGAGTTGGCAATACATCATATGTTGCCCCTATCAAAAATCTAATACTCCTTTCCTCCATACTCCACAGTTCTTTCCAACTAAGCTTTTTCTTCTCTACACCTTCCCAATTCAACCACCGTCCCTGCTTAGCCTGAGCCACTGCCTTTGCACCCCTTAACATTTCCTCCTGTCTACGAACCTGCTCAACAACTAGTTTTCTCTTCTCCTTGGGACCTGCTGTACTCGACACTGGTTTGCCTGGGCCAAGCCCCAAGCCTCCCCGGCCTATTTGCACATTACCCACAATCTCTGTATGTCTAAGAGTTGCTTCTGCCTCCTGAGCTGCCATTCTTGGTTTCCACTTCCTCCCCTTGGTTGGGTTTGGAATCACCTTACTAACTACCACATCTTTACTCCCAGCTAACAGGAGCTCTGTCCTAACTTTAGTACATTTAAACTCCTCTACTAGACTAGTTACTGGGAGCTGGAGTATGCCCTTCCCATACAGTGCCACAGTACTTAAACATCTAGGAACACCTAGCCACTTCCTAATATAAAAACTAACTAATCTTTCCAATATTTCTACAACAGATAATGGAATCTCATACACAGACAGTGGCCACATCAACCTAGGAAACAATCCAAACTGCAGACACCACAGCTTCAACTTTCCTGGAAGCTCCGATTTATCTATTCTATCCAGTCCCTTAGCAACATCTTTCCGAAACTGCACTGCCTGCTCTCCATCATTCATGTCTGCCTGGTACCACCTGCCTAAACTCTTTACTGCCTTTTCCCTAATTATTGGAATGCTTTCTTCATCTATTACAAACTTTCTATCACTTAATTTCCCTCTACTTATTGAGATACTTCTAGACTTAGTAGATTTGATTTTCATACCAGCCCACTTTAGATTTTTATTAAGTCTCTCAAGTATTCTCTTCATATATGGCACTGTTGTAGTCACTAACGTCATATCATCCATGTATGCTCTAATTGGTGTAAGGCGCATGCCATCCTGACGTCTCTCTCCACCTACAACCCACTTGGAAGCTCTAATAATTATCTCCATGGCCATTGTAAATGCTAATGGAGAAATCGTACACCCTGCCATAGTGCCTATTTCTAGCCTCTGCCAAGCTGTTGTGAAACCTGCTGTACTTAAGCACAGTCTAATATCTTGAAAATATGCTCTTACTAAGTTAACAACTATTACAGGCACTCTAAAATACTCAAATGCTTTCCAAATAAGGCTATGTGGCACTGAACCAAATGCATTTGCTAGATCCAGAAATATAACATGCAAGTCTTTTTTCTCAATCTTGGCTGAATCTGTTGACAAATCATGCTAGTGTGCTCTAAACACCCTGCGAAACCTGGTATTCCTGCCTTCTGCACAGTAGTATCTATTAAGCTATTCTTCTCTAAATAACTAGCTAATCTCTGTGCAACTAAACTAAAGAAAATCTTCCCCTCTACATTTAGGAGAGAGATCATCCGGAACTGACTCAGGTCCGAGGACTCTTTCTCCTTTGGAATAAGAATGCCTCCTGCCCTACGCCATGCTCTAGGAATAACCTGTTTCTCCCAAACTATTCTTAATTGCCTCCACAAAAACTTTAGGATATCAGGTGCACTTTTATAAACCCGGTAGGGGACTCCATTTGGCCCTGGGGCCGACGAAGCCTTTGCACGCCTGACTATCTCCTCAACCTCCTTCCACCTAGGTGGTCTAACATCCATCTTATGAGCTATCTCTCCTAATGGTGGCATGTCAGGTGGAAGGCCTACTACTCTACGCTGCTCAAGATCTGAATATGTATTTCTTAGATACTCTTCCACCTCTGACTTTGTTGCCTTAAGCTGCCCTCCCTTTTCCTGGTTAAACAATCCTTTAACAAACTTGAACGGGTCCCTGTAAAATGCCGTCCTTACATATTCTTTCTTCTTTCTCTTTTTCCTAAGACATTCAGCCCTTCTAAGTATTGCTAGCCTGCCTCTCAATTCTTCCTGCAAAACATTAATTTCCTCTCTCTCTTCTTCTGTAGCTCTTTTCCACTGCTTTCTTAAATTTCTTCTTTCCTTAAAGGTCCCATGGCATGAAATTTTCACTTTTTAAGGTTGTTTAACATTAACACATTGAATACCGGCGGTTTTTACAGAATTATGTCGTAGAATCCCAGCGTTCTAAACCTTTTTTTTTTTACGTTTTTTGTACAGTCACAGCATATTATGTGATAGGGCCACTGAAACATGTTATGGCTCGTTTGAATGCTGAGACTTTAAACTCTTTGTGGGTCAAAACTGCGTGTCTCTAGGTGCCGCCATTAGCGAGCTAGCCTTAGCTAAACCAAGGCGGGTATCCACCAAAATCAACAACAAACTGAGATATCGGGGCTTTTGTGAAACGTGCGCTCTTTCAGCCTGTCGCACTTTAGATACTTACATATCCGGGTCAGAGGATTTGCGTCGTGTCGCATGTTGCAAAGCCAAACTGTTCATAAGACCGCCTCCTTAGACTTGTCGCGTGTCTTCTTCTCCTTCTTGTTGTTTGTTTACAGGGCTGGACTGGGACCAAAAAATGGCCCGGGCATTTTTTGGCCATGGCGGCCCACCATGAATATTTATACGATCACATAAGTAATCTCATCACTTTCTGTGAAAAATGCAATTAAATCCTAACACAAATGTATTCATTTAAACAAATCTCCTCACCTTACAAAAGCAGTTTTTTCATTAAAGCGCTCTTCTCTGCCACTCTGTCAATCACTATGTCAGTATCAAGGGACACAAGAACATCTTTCTCGGTGGCCATCAACATAAAGGCTTCCAGTTTGCTGGCAGAAAGACAACTCCTCATTCTGTGTTTGATGTAGCGGAGGGTTGAAAATGACCGAAAATGACCGAGGCAGGAATATTAATTTCGTATTTCTCCGGTTACCTACCAATCAATTTCAGCAAAGCAATGTTTCACTAATATTACATGGGCAACTGTAACCTGTAACACCTGCAAACAATATAGTTACAGCAAGCTAAAATAACACTGAACACTTTGGTGTCTACATGAGAGTGTCATAAACATTAATGACACACTTGATATCTATGACTGATGTCATTGGGTATTTGCAATATCTGCACACCAGTCAACTTTACATAAGCCTACAAAATGGAATGGCACTAGATACGAATAGCCTTGCCTACATTAATGATGGTTTAAGTACTGTAATGCTAATGACAGGAGCATGTCACTTTTACACCTTCAAATAAAGTAAATCTACTCATAGTATTAGTTGAAAATAAAGACTCTGAATGATCTCTCTGACAGAAACGCGCACGCGCACGCGCAGACACACACACACACACACCACAGTCGGTGACCACCTCCTAACCAACAAGGTTGATAAAAAAAACAGGCTAGGTTTTTTATTCGTGTTCCAGCCTGACTGGATAAAATAAGTAATAATTTAAGCATTATCAATTCCCCCCATACTGATGTAGTGAAGATGTAGCCTACCAGTCGTTTATCTATAAATACCTCATTTAAGTCTCCGCACACGGGGAGCCCTCAGTCCTCCCATTAAAAAAACATGTCGCCATTCTGCAAACATTTCGCCTAACATTAGCCTACTGCTTACCGGGCTGGCTATTCTGACCTCCTCAATCTGTCCCTGGGTCACGTCTGTCTCCTCCACCTCCTCCTCCACCTCGATAGCTTCTTCCTCTGTGTTTGGCCTACACTGTTCTACGGAGACACTCATGCACTGGGGGCTGCTGATGATGTTGACGGCCCTGGCTCTGCACTTGATGGCCCTGCACCCGGTGCTGTGGTCGTGGTGGAAGCACTTGCAAACATGTCAGTAAGCTTCGCACATTTTGCTGCTTGTAGGCTTTTTAGCCTTTTATCTTGCAGCTTCTGTGCACCACCCTTTCGTTTCTGTTGTTTATCCATTTCGGTTTTTGACTGTTCTCTCCTAGTCCGTTCAGCTCAAATGGTAGGATTGATGACCTGTGTCAACGGTGAGGGGAGGGGCGGGCCAAAGAGGTGCTGAGAGATTTCATTGGACTAGCCCCGTCAACATGAAATCGTGGGCCGCCCGCCGGTCACTTTTTTTTTTTTTTTTACATTAATCAAAAAAAAAAAAAAAAACGACATCACCGGCCCTCGAGGGCCGTCGGCCCACCGGGAAAATGCCCGGTATGCCTGACTGTCAGTCCAGCCCTGTTTGTTTATGTTACTTTATCGTCACCCTCTGGAAACCGACACGTGCGATTGGACAAAATGCGGAAATGCACAACAATCAATGCAGCCATTGGCGTAATGATCAAAATGTCCAGATGATGACACCAGTTTTTGACTGCCATCTATGTCAGTTCTGTTCATCACATAATTACAAAAATCACACAGAATGTAGAATGTATAGGACTCAGAATCCATAAAAAAAACGTAAAAACGTATTTTTACCATGTGGGAGCCCAAAGCATGGGCAGTAAAAACGTAGTTTTACGTGACTTGGGAGTCAATGTGTTAATATGAGTTCCTCTAGCCTGCCTGCGGTCCCCCAATGGCTAAAAATGACGATAGACCTAAACCATGCACTGGAAATTATTCTCCGCCTTTGGAAAGGTGACCATGCAGATGGCCTGATCGGGAAAGCCGCCGCTTATGACGTGGGCGCCGCTTATGACGTGGAGGTTGTTTCCACCCAGAGCCAATAAACTGCCTTTCCCCGCCCACAGCTCTTTGGCCAGCTCATTGCGCTGTATATCGATGTAAAAAATCTGTTTAGAGCTCCTGCATCAGAACCTCTAAAGAGCCAGAGGACAGATTTTGTTTTTTTCTGGGAAAGTGACGACAGAACCGAAGAGATTTGTGTGTGCGCCAAATATTTCCCAGACGAATGTTTCCAGAACTTGGGCTAATACCGAGCCCAAGGGAGAGCCCAGACACCCTGCGGAGGAAACTCATTTCAGCCGCTTGTATTCGCGATCTCGTTCTCTCGGTCACTACCCACAGCTCGTGACCATAGGTGAGGGTAGGAACATAGATTGACCGGTAAATCGAGAGCTTAGCCTTCTGGCTCAGCTCCCTCTTCACCACGATGGGCCGGTGCAGAGACCACTGCAGACGCCGCACCGATCCGCCTGTTAATCTCCTGCTCCATTCGTCTCTCACTTGGGGAAGGATCTCATTCCCGAGTAAGTAAGTTAACGCTCTATTATTGTGTTGCTTTCCTGTATGTACAGTAGTGTGTTTGCAGTCCGGTATGACCAAAAATACATATCACGGTATTTTTTCACGGTATCACGGTTTCACGGTATATCACGGTATTTTTTTTCATGCATAATTAGGTGTTCACAGCATTTTCTACAGATTGAGAACAGAATTACTGCAGTTGATTAATTTAGGATGGTGTATTTTACCGTCATAGAATAACGCCCCAAAAAAATAATGCTGTTTACAAAGAAGTGCTACTCATGATTCTAATGAAGTGAGGAATCGGAATGCAAACACAATTGCAGTCAAAATACAGAACTTTTACTGTGCGTCTTGAAGTGACATTTGGCTCGACTTTTCTTTTGCTTTCCCCGTGTTACCTGCTGATGTGGTGGGTGCTGACCTTAACTTCATGCATTCTTGATATTCTAAGACATGCTTACGACTAAGGTGATGGAGCAAACTGCTCGTGTTGCCACCTCCAGCAACAACTGTAGCCCGACAACACTTGCATAAAATGGTTGTTTGGTCGACGTCGGATTTTTTTAAACCAAAAAACTTCCAAACTACAGACACGGTGTTCTGTCGATTTGTGCTACTTCGTTGAGAAATGCTACCGCCGCAAAAACCGATAGGCTTGTCTATCGATTTGTGCTACCCTATCAAAAATGCTACTTTATGGTTTTCTACCTCTGTATATCAAATAAAGTCATAAAGTAAGTTTTTTTGTCTCTCATGTGTGTAATTATAAAAAGTGTAATGAAATTGATTTATTTAAGAGGGTAGCATATTTTGATAGTCCAATAACACGCCACTAAATAATGCTCCCCCTTCTCAATGCATTCATGTAAAATGACTTATTACCTCACTGCCACTGTAGGATGAATGGCAGCATGTTCATGACATTTTCTAATCAATATATTAAGAGGGTAGCACATTTTGATAGTCCAATAACACCCTGTCAAATAATGCTCCCCCTGTTCTCAATGCATTCATGACAATGAATGTCTTCCAAAAGAGAAAATAATCAGGATTTTGAGGATGTTACAGTTACACACCAAGACGCAGGGTAGCAAAACATTATGGGCGTGAAAACGAAACTTAGAAAATCGGCTCGGCGCATGCGCAAAACCACAAAGTAGCAATTCTCGACAAGTAGGAGAAATCGACAGAACACCGGCTCCTTTTTTTGGCACAAGTTCTTCTGTGTCAGCATGTTCTACTAGTTCTGCAGCTTCGATTTCGGAACTTTCCATGTCTATCCTATCCACCTTCACCTTTGCGTAACGCAAGTGCTTATTACCATCTCGCACCCATAGACAGTAAACATGCGTGTTTAGAAGCGCAACACTGAAAAGGGTCCCGTCTCAAACAATGTCGCGCGATGCAGCGTTCCCCCCGTTGTGTAATCAAATACACCGGTATGGCGGTATATTAAAAATTCATATCATAACAAAATTATAAACCGGTATTCGGTGTGAACCGGTATACCGCCCAGCACTAATGTACAGTATAATTACATAGCTTGTTACCACAGGAAAGGGTTTGTATCGTTAGAGGCTAACGTTAGCTAACGGTTAGCTATGCAGCTAATAGCATCTGCAAGCTCTTATCTCTGCCAACTGGGCTGTTGGAGGTGTTTGCATGCCCATGAGATTGTTAGCTCGCTCATTTTAGACCAAAACCCCCTACTTCAAGCTTCCTGAAGAAGAATGAATCCGCAAATTCAGTGCATTTCATCAGGATAATGATTCATTCATGGTTCCAGAGTCAAAACGCTCAGTCTGTCTGTGTCATTAGCTCTGCAGCTAATAGCTCGGTCACTGTCGCTCAGGGCTTAATTTGAGCCGGAACACGCCGGAACATGTTCCGGCACCTCTGAAATTGGATCCGGAACCTTTTTTATTGGATCCGCCACCTCCCGTGTCACTATGAAAAATAAATCGCCAAAATGAAAAAAAAAAAACGACTGTTTGTGTGGTGTTCAATGTTGTTATATGTCTAGTTAGTCTTTATTTCCCATTGAAGTTCCTCAAAAATCTTGTGTTTGTCTTTTTGATGTGTTTCAATTTTCAGGGGAAGAGCGGGGGAGAGGGGGGGGGGGGGGGGGCGAGAGGTGTGACACACGCTTGCGCTGGTTGAATAAGTTAGCTTCGTGTCTACGATGGCAAAAAGACAACAAACTTTGCTTAACTTTTTCAAAGTCAGTGACCAGTCTGGTCCAAAACGATCAAAATAGTTTCCGAAAATCATGAGTGTGAAGACCACGGTCACGGTGGAGAGAGCAGTAGTATGCAGCCTACCACTGATGCTGCTAATGCACCTGTCGTTAGAGGGGATAGCGACTCAAACGGGGAAGGAGATGAAGAGGACAAGAAGGATGATGGGCACTTAGAATCTGCGAGAAATAGTGATGGCAATGAAGCAGGTATAGTCAGGGACACTCACGATCGGCAAATCTGGACGGACGCCCAGTTTACACAGAAAAAAAAAAGTTATCCATGGCTGACAATGGACACAACTGGACTGGGATGTGCCATTTGCAAACAAATGGGATCACTGGGTCCGGAAAAAACTGCAGGTGTGAAACTTGCAAAAGAATGGATCTCGGGCTCGGTGACATCATCTGCGCCCGATTTAAGAAAAAAGCAAAGAGCCTTAAGGAAAAAGGTTTTTGAGCATGGGAATACTAAAGCACACGCAATGGCATCAACTATTTGTGATAAGGCAAAGGCAAATGTATTTGTAAACACAGTAGTCAATGCCCAAAATGACCAGGTGCAAACGACTGCCAGAATTTTTCGCACAGCTTACAAGGAGGCCAAGCGTCATAGGCCATCTTATGGATTTGAACATGAGATAGACTGTCAGGAGATGAATGGTTTGGAAATAGGGATCCCCACACCAGATAGCAAAACTCTTTTGGCCCGTATCCGGCCCACACCTGACATGTTCATCCGGCCCACATACGGCATGGAATGATGGCACTTGGGCGGTCCGCTCACGTTTGCCAGAAGTGGGCCACAACCAAGCCATCACAATGCCAGATGTCAGCCAAAATCAGCCCAAATGAACCAGCACTCAACCGGATGTGGGCCACTGTACAAAACTCTTTTGGCCCATATCCGGCCCACACCTGACATGTTCATCCGGCCCACATACAGCATGGAATGATGGCACTTGGGCGGTCCACTCACGTTTGCCAGAAGTGGGCCACAACCAAGCCATCACAATGCCAGATTTCAGCCAAAATAAACCAGCACTCAACCGGATGTGGGCCACTGTACACTTTAATTCTGGCCAGAACTGGTTTACACACTATAACCTTGACTAACCTGCACACTTGGGGAGTCACAACCATGATAAAATGGTATGTCAAATATGAAAACACAGAATGGTCTCAATTTGTGGCTACATGCCATTATGGTAACCCCAGATACCATTTGAATGGTGGCATGCAGTGGGACTCATCTTGGGGTCCAAGATGAGGAAACTGAAGAAATGACCAAACACGAGAAGTGGGTGTGATTTTTATTTTATTTTAAAACATAATGGCAAAAAAAAAAAAAGAAAAAGAGTTGGCGACCTACAAAAATCCAAATCCGTCTTCCGTCCCCTTAAGAAATACACAAAAGAACAAATTTAGTTGATTCAGTAAAGTATATTCAGTATATGGTGGCAGTGAAGTGCAAAACACAAAACCTCATCAGGATAAACAAAAAAGGCTGTGTGAAATGATATAAAGTTATTATAATATTGTGTTGATGCCTTACAAAACTTCAAAACCTAGTCTGTTTTTAATTACAATTAATCTGAAGCAAAACCCAATATCTGCTTGCTCAACCTCATTCTGTTCAGACAATGAAAGTTGGGTAACAGGCAATGTGAACTGGAGTAAAGCAGCTTCAAACACTCAGACAAACTTCACATTTAACCTTAACATTTAAGTTACAGTAATAACTCGTGTTTATGTTAAAGGTGATTTTTTTGCTTTTGATATTTTGGAAGATATTGAAATTAAACTCAGGAGCTGCATACACCCCGCACACATGCTGGCAGCTTCATCTTGATTTCTGCTGTCGAACAGCATCACATATTGCAAAATAGGTATCGTAGCCGACTTACGTGCGTGCTGTGAGGAACGCCTTCTCTCCTCCCACCATCCCGGTCTCCGGCGAGATGAAGCCACCTTTTTATGTAGGCCTCCACCTCCTGGTCAGTGGCAGTGGCCGTTAGTTGGTTGTTTCTGACCGTTCCTAAAAATTGAGAAAACAGTAAAGTTTTTGATAGATTACACACAATGGTGAGAAATGCATGGGATGCTATATCCTGCCCATAGTTGGGCAGCAATGATGAATGTAGTTTGAAAACAGTTTAGCCATGCCCATGACCAGCCCATTACTAAAATTGGAGGAAAACTGCCTTTCACCTAATGAACTGATTGATTAATCAACAATCAATGCCATTATATTGCAACAGAATAGAACGTTGTCTGCTACCACACTGATGCATAATCATCCACATATTGATAAAGCGATTATGATTAATTTCAGCACCCCTAGCAACTACTCAGAATCATGAAAGAAAAGGAAAACCCTAACCCATTCATAAAACGCATCACAATGAAATATAACACAATTAACACTTACCAGTAATGACATCTTTTATTTGGAGGCTGTGGAAATCCGTTTTTCCATTTACGCCCCGCCAGTTGAGCTGCTTGGCCAGGGAGTTAGCAAAGCAGTATCTCATGATTCTCCAGACCGCATCTTTAATGTGAACCCCACCGATGACACTCAAAGTAGTAATCTCAGGGGGGGAAAAAAAAGGGGAAAAAGGCAGTATTAGTACCACAGTTTTAGAGAAAATGTTTAGACTAAATAATCAATTTCAGTAAGTGAAATCAGTGTACTGTGGTTTCTTTATTTTTCACCCGAGGTGTCCCAACTGAGCTTCATTTTTGCTATGCAAGAGGAGTTTTGTTACCCACAGATGTACAAACCATACACCCTTTACTTTAGAACAGTCCTCAACATCTCTGTACAGTTACAGTTCAATCGGATTGTTTTTTGATAAGGTTTCGATATTGCTTAATCATAACCGAACAGAAAAAAACTTCCCGTACACGTGCATCGATAACGTAGCATGCTAAGCTAACGCAACGAAAGTCCTCGGTCGCAAAAACAAAAGAAAGCAAACCCTCCAGTCCCAGCGGTCTGGGAACAACTTCAGACTCATACTAATGAACATAGAACAAGCAGTGTTTCTTTTTGAAAATGGCATCAACCTCACTCGTCGTGGCTGTATTTTGTTCGCAGCATCAAGCTTACAGCACTATGGTCGTTTTGAAAAGTAATTACATTTCAACTATAGCCAATTTCAGCCAACCCTATCTGAAGAGGTACAATGCCACTTATAGACACAGCAGGTTTGTATAGTTTAAGAGAAACAAAGCTAACACATCTCACACATAAAATTAAATAAGCTGAGCCGAACTTACCTTCAACTTTTCTGTGGATCCCAGTAGGCTGAATGCGTCCAGTTTCTTCTGCAAGGTAGCTGGGTCACGATGAAGTGCTGCCTCAGCCAATCAGAGTGGCGTTGACCGATTCAAATGTTAACGGTTGTGTTCCAAACGCCCCCGCAAATTTGGAACAAATCACACCAAGGGGGCGTGGTAGTGAAAAAAAACGACAGTCTAACTTCTCTTCAGGTAAAACTTGCAGGTTTTTTTGTGGAATAAGAGTGGGTTTGCCCAGCTCACAGTAAACCCACTTTTACCCATAGTTTCAACAAAGGTGGGCCAAGTTTATATGTGGGCCACTTTAGGCTCACATCCGGATTACTCTTTGCTTATTTGCCATATTTCGGCCACAACTGGCCATGTTTCAACAAAGGTGGGCCAAGTGTGTTTCTTTATTCAATTCAATTCAATTCATTTTTATTTATATAGCGCCAAATACAACAAATGTCATCTCAAGGCACTTAGATAGTAAGTCCAATTCAAGCCAATTGGAATTCAATTAATTAATAATAATCATAATTCATAAAATAATCCAATTCGTTCATATAGAGCCAATTCAAAAACAATTACCTAGCTAAGAAAACCAACAGATTGCACTGAAAACTTTTTGTTTTTCGGTCCAATCTCCCGGCCTGAGCGTGCCTGAGGCGACTGTGGAGAGAAACGACTCCCTTTTAACAGGAAGAAACCTCTGGCAGAACCAGACTCAATTTATATGTGGGCCACTTTAGGCCACTTTAGGCTCACACCCGGATTAGTCGTTGCTAACTTGCCATATATCAGCCAAAGCTGGGCCTTATCCGTTTTGTAATATTTGGCCCAAATGTAGCATTTACTACATGGGCCACTTTAGGCTCACATCTGTTTTGTCCGGGCCAGAAGAATGCCTACAGTGCCGGATCGTTGCCTCAAGTGGCCCACATCCGCATGCTATCTGGGGAGGATTCTCCACTCAAATGTCGCATGTTCTCATATTGTAGGCCGCAGACTGTACTTCTTGAGGAAGCTAAGGTCCTTCAAGGTTTGCAACAAGATGTTGCAGATCTTCTACAAGTCTGTTGTTGAGAGCGTCATTTCCTCTTGCGTCATCTGTTGGGGCAGCAGCATCAGAACCAGGGACCTAAAAAGACTCAACAACCTGATAAGGAAGGCTGGTTCTGTTCTGGGGACGACTGTGGAACCTCTGGAGACAATAATGCAAAGAAGGATTTTGCATAAAATCAAGAGAATTATGGACAACCCTGAACATCCTCTCCATGAGACTGTTATCAGAAAACAGAGTCTCTTCAGTCAAAGGCTTCTTCAGTTTGGATGCAAAACGGACCGCTACAGGAAATCTTTCCTGCCCACAGCCATCAGCATCTATAATAACTCCTTGATTTAATTGAGTTACATCAACATTTAATTTCCCTCTGGGATAAATAAAGTATTTTTGAATTTGAATTGAATTGAATATACAACAGCATATTGCAACTGACATGAAGAAAAAACAGCTTGAGAGGATTTTCACTTGTGCGCCAAAAATCGAACTCATGCTGGACGAGGCCACAGGGTTAAATAAAAAGAGCGCATTAATCGTATATTTACGAGTGCAGTTGCCAGAGATGGAATCACCCGAGAACATTTTCTTTGAGCTCGTGGAGTTGTGTGATTTTGGTGCAGAAGGCATTGCTCGCGAACTGTTGGATGCCTTACATCACGTCAAGTTAGACGAGGCCTTCCTCTCAAAAACTCTCGTCGGTCTCACATGTGATGGTGCGTCTGTGATGCTCGGGCGCCACAGTGGGGTGGCAACTCGACTCAAAAGTCTCTTCCCAAACATCATGGTGTGGCACTGCTCTGCGCATCAACTTGAGCTTGCAGTTGGTGATGTGATGAAAGAAATGGGGGCTATAAATCATTTCAAAAGCTTCATGGATAAGCTTTACACACTGTACAGTACATCAAACAAAAACCGTCTGGAGCTCAAAGAGTGTTCTGACGGTCTGAACATTCAATTGTGTAAAATTGGCCGGGTGTTAGACAACAGGTGGGTTGCATCCAGTCTCAGAACAGTCGAAGATGTGTGGAAAAGTTATGCTGCCCTCCACAGACATTTTACACACGCAGCGGACGATTCTGCTCGCGGGAGCACAACTCGGGAAAGCTACCAAGGCTTGGCAAAGCGCCTTTCATCCCATGCCTTTGTTTCCAATTTAGGACTTATGTTTGACGCACTGCAAGAATTGTCAGAGCTATCTCTCGAGCTCCAAAATCGAGAATGCAATATCATGACGGCTCATAAAGCCATTTGTCGACAGATCAGGGTGTTCGAGGCTATGTCTGAGCGGCCTGGACAACACAGCCTATTAAGCCAGCGCGGGGTCGAGGAAAACACCTTTCAGAGTGTACCCCTTCATGCAGGGCGGCTCACTGACAGAACCCTGGACCAGAGGACGTTTTTCGGGAGTCTGGCAAGAAACTTGGAGAAACGCATGCTATCACTGGGGGGAGACCAATCAGGATATAACAAGCTAGTTGAGGATATAAAAGTGATGTATCCACAATATTGGCCACAGGATCGTGACGCTGAAGCGCTGTTTGGAGAGAGTGAAGTTGAGACGCTCTGCCAGCAGTTTTGCATCGATAGCCAGCGGAGGGTCATCAGGGCATTCAGGGAATACCGTGACAATAATGGGACATTCATCCCAGATGAACTGAAAGACCTCTTGGCTGCGGTCAACACTATCCCCATCTCAAGTGCTGAGTGTGAGAGGGGCTTTTCCCAGATGAACTCAATCTGTTCAGAAAACAGAGCGTCTCTTCTCCCCTCAACCATCTCCTCCCTACTCTTCCTTTGCCTTGTCGGCCCGCCACTTACCCGGTTCAACCCCGTTTCATATGTGAGGTCATGGATTGCAAAGGGACATAGAACTGCATGGACACAAGGTGCAGAGACAGAAGAAGGGAAATGGAGGTCGGGAGCTCTATGGCTGCTGTATGGGCCATTTTGGACAAATGATGGTAGGAATATATTTTTCCATGTTGTGTTTGATTATTAATAATAATAAATTTTATTTATAAAGCACTTTACATTAAAACAATCTCAAAGTGCTACAGTGCAAGCTTAAAAAAAAGAGGGGCACAAGTTAATAAATGTTAAAAAGTGCAATAAAATTCATAGAAAGCTTTCCTAAAAAAATGTGTTTTAAGGCTACGTTTAAAAGCATCAGTGGTCTGTGGGGCCCTCAGATGGTCTGGGAGGGCGTTCCACAGCCTTGGAGCTGCAGAACAAAAGGCCCGGTCACCCATAGTGCGGAGCTTGGTTCTGGGAGCTTTGAGGGTGTGCGAAGCTGCGGATCGACGGGTGCGTGTGGGGGGGTGGGGGGTGAGGAGTTCTTTGAGGTATTGGGGGGCATGTCCGTGAATGCACTGGTGGGTGAGGAGGGAGACCTTGTATTCAATCCTGAGTGGGACAGGGAGCCAGTGGAGAGATTTGAGGATGGGGGTGATGTGGTCAAATTTGCACACCCTCATCAGGATCCTGGCAGCGCTGTTCTGGATGTATTGCAGTCTCTGGATATTCCTGCCAGAGATCCCGATGAGGAGTGCATTGCAGTAGTCCAGCCTGGAGGAGACAAAGGCGTGGACGAGCTTCTCTGCATCAGCCAGGGTAAGGGTTGTGCGGAGTTTGGCTATGTTCCTGAGGTGAAAGAAAGATGTTTTGCAGAGATGTTTGATGTGGGTGTCAAACCTGAGTTGTGGTTCAATTTTGACACCTAGGTTGGTTGACAGAAGTGGAGAGGGGGATGTCTTGACCAGTGAAGGTGATGCTGGTGATGGTGGAAGAGTGGAGCTGGTGTGGGGTGCCAACTAGAATGGCTTCTGTTTTGGAGCTGTTTAGTTGTAGGAAGTTGTGCTTCATCCACGTCTCAATCTCCTCCAGACAGGTGGTCAATGTGGATGTTAGTAGGGGGGCAGTGGAAGTGGGAGCTGTTCGAAGATAGATTTGTGTGTCATCAGCATAGCAGTGATAGGGTATCCCATGCTTGCTGATGACCTTGCCTAGGGGAAGCAGGTAGAGGGTGAAGAGGGTGGGTCTCAGCACAGAGCCCTGGGGGACACCACAGATGACCTTGTGTGTGTGTGATTTTGCTTTGCCCAGGGCTACATATTCAGTTCTGTTTGTCAAGTAGGAGGTGAACCAGTTTAAAACATTTCCTGAGAGACCAATGGTGTGTTGGGTGGTATATGGTTTAATTTGTCTGCAAATCTATATTGAAATATAGATCGTAGAAATCGTAATTCCCACAACCCTGTTGCTGTTTTGTTTCTTTCTTCCATTAATTTAACGGACAGATATAATTGCTACTTGTGAATATGTTGCAGTATATATTTTTTTTACATTCCACACTAATGCAGTGCAGTGTGTAGCGTGCTCTCAGGAAAGACAGAGAACGGAGATGTTTACATTAACCTTCCCCCCTTTTTCAAATGTCTTGACATCGAAAACATTTCACTGTTTATGACCCTTTCAACGGATTACCTAAAGAAGATAAGGACCCAGATGTGAATTCCGACTAAATGGGGTTCTTTGTTTCCGAGTCTTCTCTCCCCCAGACCAGCTACGAATAATAAATTATGTAGGACACCTCCTGATAAGAGAGCAGATGTAGCCTCAACTGTCCTGCTGGTCCAACCTGAAGGAATGCCACACTTCCCTATTTTCAGAGAGTGAAAATTCCACTATAAACCTCGCTTTCCGTAGACTGAAAGTGTGAAAATCATTACTGGACAAACCTACAGATCATTTTGAAACATTCGCCATTCTTGTACCTTCTTTAATTATCAAGTTATGAAAATTGGATTTAAAAGGGATCCCTCTCGTGGAGCCACAGTGCCCCCCAAAGGACATGGATAACGGACACTTTTCACTATGTCAGCCTAAACAACCATGGACAATTTCAACTACGGATGTTTAATGTTCTCATTATGTGCAATGCATAACCTAATAGTGTTTAATTCCACAGGTATTACCCAAACAGCCGCAGATCATTCTAGTTAACAGCAAGCAAAGTTGTCATTACCATTTTTGTCATGATAATATGAAGTATTGTATGCTAATAAGTGTTTCATGCTCATATTTGTGTTTATGCCTGCTTTTATGTGACAATATTGTCTGTTAAGAACATTATATTGTATAAATCAGTGTAACGTAGGTAAATGCATTTGAAAGAGAGAATTTTCCCTTTTGTTCTCAGTTCCACCCCCCTTTTTAGCTTTTTGGGTTGGGGGACAGTGAAACGCTGATTGGACGAAAGCTGACATGTGACCTCGAGTTTAAAACCCGAGCGCACCAGAGATTCACTCTCTCATATCTACCATCTCCCCCCTCTTAGCTCGCTCTTACTGCTTACTCTCAAAATCCGCAACTCTGTGACCTCCCTGTGGTCCTCCAAGCCTTGACCACTCCCTTTGTCCCCTAAGCTTATGCTTACAATTTTTGACCTCTTGTAATCTTGCCTTTCCCCGCAACTCTTCTGTCCTCTCTCTATTTTACTCCGTAACTATTAATTCCCATTTTTTTAGACTTCCCTTTTTTTTATAAAAGTCTGGTCCGATACACGCGAGTGTTTGCTAAATCACACCGCCCGGCCCAAGAAGAACAGCCGACTAAACGTCACCCAGCCGGTCACCAAGGAAACGTGGTCTCCAACAACGACGCCCAGCCGCTGGTAACCAAGGAAACGTGGTCTCCAAGGACTGACGCTCACCTTGTAAATAACCACGATACTCTACGGCAAAAGTAAGGTGCATAAAGTCTGATATCTTTGGAGCAGTGGAACTCTGCTGAACTCGGAGTGCTGAATCCTTCCTCTGGAGGTGATGGTTGTGCAGAGATCCGTAGGAAATAACCGGCCGAAGTGATTAGCCATAGCAGTTCCGTGTGAAGAACCAGACTCAGTATTAATGTTTTAACCCCAGGTCACTAGTCCTCCCGTTTAGCTAAGTCATCTCTCCCTTTCAACCGTGTTTCCCTACAACTATTGCAAAGTACCCATATTCTGTCTCTTATCAATTGTTTATACACCTATATACCTGTGCAATGTTGAATAAATGTTTATATTAACCCATTTAAGAGCGTCACAGACAGTTACTAAAGCCGGTTACCAATCCAAATAGGACGCACGACTCAGAATGAGACTGATTCTTAATATAACATACTAGGATTGTAAGATTTTAAACAGTCTTCCTCTTTGGACTGTAACGTAACAAATTAAAATAAAAGAGGTGGTGTCCCTGCTATTTTCGAGGTAAATATTAATTAATAACGTGTCAACGCTACAAGTGTAACATCATTCTGTAATACAAATAAAATTTGACCTGATGTAGAAACATCGTCTGTAGGCAGTGTATTTTTTTTTGTTCCCTCACCTATAACACCCGTACTGAGCCGCCGGATCCACCACCCCCTCTGCGTTCTGGCACCTCCCACTTTACAAATTAAGCACTGCTGTCGCTAATGTAACAGTAAATAGCATGAGGTATGCAAGTGGACACCTCATTTACTGTAACGCGAGTGTTGTGTACTTATTTGTTGTTTTGATAGCCGTCCTGCTGTTGGTGTTATGGCGCGCACGATATCTGCCTTTCCCCTGATTGAAATGACTCGCGCTACGTGCATCTTTGCAAACCAGAGCAATCAGCTGAGAATGTCAAAATCCTCACTCCTGCTTTCCCCTTCACGCACGCCTTTTTTGCTGTGTCTTATGTAGCACTTGCTTGATGTTTGACTGTGTTAGGAGAGTTGTTCAGTAACTAGTTCGTCATATTGTCGAAGAAAGCTCATTTCAACAGGTTTCGCTAGTTTTACGGCATAGGGCTGCCGTGCCGTCTACGTGCCATAGCGATTCACAAAACATTTGCGCAAGGTACCACGGGCGTGAGTAAGGCCACACCCCCACTAAACAGCTCATTCTGAGGATCCTAAGGAAAGCTCATTTTTGGGACTGGCTGTAATTCTGCACCAAGGCAGAATTTTGGGTAAAAAATTCAGATACAGTATTAGGGGACCACTAAAGCCTATAAAAATACATAAAAGCCTCCATTTATTTTCATGCCATAGGATCTTTAACCAATTTCTCCATCTCTTTTTGCCGTCTAGACTTACCTAAATGTACTCTTTCAACCCTCTTTCTATCTTGCACCCCAAATCTCTCTACACCATAGGAATAAATTATATCTCCCATCTTCTCTAGCCTATCGCTTGCATTTCCTCCTAACCTACCCAATATTATTGACAAATCTTTATTGACTGCCTGCCATTCTTTGTAACTATTTGCCCTAGGCCACTTAACTCTAGCTTTCTGCTCCATATTTCTCTCTTTAACTGGCCTGTTCACCTCAGTATCAGCTGCATCCCTTCTTAGAACCTCCTCCTCCACCTCGGTAGCTGTGTTATTGATATCCTTCGGACTGTGGTTTTCTACCTGCCGCTGGACTTCATCCGACTTACTCGAATGACTTCTTAAAAAGTACTGATCGATGCGGCCACACTGCCCTTCTTTTACCACACATCTCTTTCTTCCCTGATGCATTTTAAGGCCTCTAACTGATGTTATTTTCTGCCAGCCACAAGGACAAACCTGAAGCTTACTTCCCTTAAGTCTACCATTTTCATTTTGTCCAACTACGCTCTCTTTCCTCTGAGAACTATTCTGGTCATTTCTAGCCCTAGAGAATAGGTCCGTGCCCCTATCCTTCACTGAGTCGCGTATCCACCTCTTAATTCAATTCAATACAATTCATTTTTATTTATGTAGCGCCAAATACAACAAATGTCATCTCAAGGACCTTAGATAGTAAGTCCAATTCAAGCCAATTGGAATTCCATTCATTGTAATCATAATTATTCATAAAATAATCCAATTCGTTCATATAGAGCCAATTCAAAAACAATTTCCTAGCTAAGGAAACCAACAGATTGCACTGAAAACTTTTTCTTTTTCGGTCCAGGAAGGGTGGCCATCCGCCTCGACCAGCTGGGGTTTGAAAAGACAGAAAGGGGGGGAGGGGGCCGCGGCGGCACTGTAACACCATTCAAAGGATATCTGTTGGAACAGGGAAACACGAGTTAATGACCACAATAATGTCACATATACATAAAGAGAGTAAAGTGAGGAAAGGTGTGACAGATGAGGCCCCCCAGCAGTCTAGGCCTATAGCAGCTTAACTATGGGATGTTTCAGGATCACCTGAGCCATCCCTAACTATAAGCTTTATAAAAAAGGAAAGTTTTAAGCCTGGTCTTAAAAGTGGAAAGGGTGTCTGCTTCCTGGACATTTACTGGCAGTTTATTCCACAAGAGAGGG
Source organism: Odontesthes bonariensis (assembly GCF_027942865.1). Lineage (NCBI taxonomy): Eukaryota > Metazoa > Chordata > Actinopteri > Atheriniformes > Atherinopsidae > Odontesthes > Odontesthes bonariensis. The sequence continues at coordinate 24,156,996 of NC_134529.1, read as the reverse complement.
GCCTGATAACTGAAGGCTCTGCCTCCCATTCTATTTTTAGAAACTCTGGGAACCTCAAGTAAACCTGCAGTTTGGGAACGAAGTGCTCTGTTAGGAAAATATCTTACAATGAGATCTTTAAGATATGATGGAGCTCGGTCATTAAGAGCTTTATATGTTAGGAGAAGAATCTTAAATTCTATTCTGAATTTAACAGGGAGCCAATGAAGAGAAGCTAAAACTGGAGAAATATGATCTCTCCTGGTAGTTCTCATCAGAACTCTGGCTGCAGCATTTTGGATCAACTGAAGGCTTTTCAGAGAATATGTGGGACAGCCCATAAATAAAAAATTACAGTAGTCCAATCTTGAAGTAACAAATGCATGGACTAGTTTTTCTGCATCACTCTGAGACAAGATGTTCCTGATTTTAACAATATTACGAAGATGAAAGAAGGCAGTCCTAGAAACCTGTTTTATATGCAAGTCAAATGATAAATTCTGGTCAAAAATAACTCCAAGGTTCCTCACTGTAGATCTAGAAGCCAAGGAAATACCATCTAGAGTAACTATATAGCTGACAATCTCTCCCTGAAGCGCTCTTAGTCATGTTCCACCTCTTAACATCATTTTTGGTTGGAACCTAAGTAGGTTCCAACCAAAAACCTCTTTAAATTACCTTGTTTGAGAAAGAAATACAGGAATAGCCTTCCTTTGCGGAGTTAAGACGAAATTCGGATTTTTGCTTATAAACACAAATTCCTTCAGTCAAAACAAGTTCATACTCCTTTGTCCTTGATATATATCCATTCTAAGTAGGTTCCATGTAGCCGGAACGCACTGCTGTCCCGGCTATCCCCTGCGTTGTGTTCCAGTGCCAAAGAAGAGACACTAATGCCGTACTATTCCTCAGCAATTTTCTTTATTTTCCTTCAAAAAGAAAGGAGAGAGCACACATGGGAGATAAGGCACATATCACGCGTTGTCCAACCAGCCTCTCCCAGCTCAGCTTACTAGTGACTCAATAAAACAAAATACAACAGTGTAAAACTACTGTATATAGAAAAATAAAACTCCTGCATTAAAATAATGCACATCGATCACAATATATATTCATAGGCTGAAACATGCCTTATAACAAAACTACTTCATAATAATAACCAAAATGCAGCCTTTCATTACAACATAAACATATAAACATACTCAAAACAGTTCACCGGCATTGGGAGTACACCTTCAAAAAGAAAGGAGAGAGCACACATGGGAGATAAGGCACATATCACGCGTTGTCCAACCAGCCTAACATAAAAACACAGTACAGTAAATATACAGGCGCCAAGTCCGAGGACAAAAGGGTAGTCAGTGCCTAAAACGAGGTGGTTAGCTTGATAGCTAACTTGTGCTCTCAAAGTTCACTTTCCAAGCAAAACAAAACACTCATGACAACAGTTTTTACATAAACTTATCATCATATTACATTGAGAAACGAAAAATGCAATTGAAGTGGCATTGTTGTGGAGGAAATAAAGTAAAGGACTGTATGGGCTCTAGTTTGAGAGTTAAGCTGTCACTACTCTGCCAGAGCACTACTTGGGCCAGGATGAATGTGCAGATGGATGGAGAGAATGAGGAGGCAAGGGTTGACGTTTAGGTTTTGTATTGAACATCAGATGAATACAGGATGACAAAAGGTGAACCAAAGAATGTGTGACACGAGTATATAGGTGTGTCTGTGTGGTCTCTGAAATAAACAGAAATAAAATACACTATTACTAAGTTGTCCTTACTGACCAACAATACACCGGAATAATGCAAATGCACAAATACACAGGAATTGTATTTGGAGTGTTTAAGCCATAAACACTAAACTAAGGAATATACACATTAGGTACAATCTACCCAACCGCATGAGAATGAGAGTTAGCTTGAATCATGCTAGCTAGACAGATAAAAGACTAATGGCAAATAAGGCACTTAAATCGACTACAAGAATATCACACACAGATCATATATAACGTCACACATGTTAGGGAACAAACTTACTTCTTCATAAACGCACACTTGACAGGAATCACACACAATTTGTATGAAGGAGTCAACAGGAGAAACGAACTTCTGAGACCATGTCTAGCTCTACTGGTGGTACAAGCACACACCGGGCTACAGTGCCCCCTGGTGGACACTCCGAAACTACAACCAAATAACACATTAAACTAAAACAGCCTTATTCAGACGTAGAGAGAACTGAAACAGAGGGGCCTTTTGTACAGGCATTGCAACACACGGATTAATCAATACACTTTGGAGCTCCGTGAAATACCTACCTCTCCCAGCTCAGCTTACTAGTGACTGGAGAGGGGACGCGAGTAAAACAAAACATAGGTCACGCACGCCACCAGAGGGCGCTATAACACAAAAAAGACAGCAAAACTCCAAATACCAGCAAATGAACAAAACTACATACAAGGGATAGGATTTTGGTGAAATAAACACCAACATAAAAGAAAATGTGGCATCTTACATGACATGAAAATAAGAAAATAGAAATATTTATGCAGGCTTTATCTTAAGTGCTACATTCACCCCTCTTTAATTTCACCAAATCCTGGATACTAAGAGGGTGGCCCAGTGAAATAACCCAACATAAGTGTACCACGTTCATGTTCTCCCTACCCAAGGTAACCACGGGACCATATTCCCCGTTTACAGCATATATAGCTACTTAATATAAGTTCGAAGTAAACAATAGGTGATCAGACTATTATCCCTTCTAGTAAGTAAGGTGCCTTTCTACACCATACCAAACCTTGGAATGTAACTCAACATTCCGAACGATACACTACAACAGTCCTGTTGCTATTTCCTACTGTTTAAAATAACGAAAGTAAGGACATTGACCTATTAGACCCCATAAGCTCTCTTGTGAAAGGTTTTTGAGCCATCTTCTCAATCAGACGGTTAACTGCTCTAACAACTCTGCCTGTGCAGGTACGTCTCTCAGGTCCTACGTGTTGTGTGGTGCTCTGACTATCAGTAACTGGGGTGGGTGAAATGATGTTGGGGGACCCTGTGTTATCTAAGTCAGTAGTGTCAAACGGGTGAGGGTCAGTGTCAGTTGGGCCTGAGGGACTGGGCACGTCTCTTGAAGACGGGGGATTTGTCAACTGATCAGGGGCACCAGGCAACGAGTGTGGCAACTCATCCTCCATCTCGTCAACATCATCTTCACCAGAAAGAGAGTTGGCATCGGGCGTCTCATCTATCCATGAGCAGGTACGGTCCTCAGAGGTGTCCACGGCCAGGTTACTCACAGCATCAAGGGACAAGGGGTCGCACTCACTGACCGCATCCGAGGCACCTGCCTCTAACTCTTCACTGTCTGGTTGGACGATGGGCAAGAAGCTGACATCCAGCATCAGGTTACGGTGGACAACTTTAGTTCTCCCGCTCTCATCCCTGACTTTGTAAACATGAGTCTGAGGATTACGTCCGATGACAGTGTACATGGTAGGTTCCCACTTATCTGCGAGTTTACGTTTCCCTCTTTCTGCTTTGTTAGTCAGCAGGACTCTGTCTCCAACGTTCAGGTGAGTGCCACAGACTTTTTTGTTGTATCCATCGGCTTGATGCTGTTGCTGTTTCCTTGTATGTTGTTGAGCAATGGTAGCTGCTGTGTGGAGGTTTGCCATCAGCTTGTCGGCGTAAGTACTGAAGTCGGTAACAACTGGGTCCTTCAAGATTTGTTTAAAGACCATGTCTACCGGGAGTCTGGGGACTCGACCGTACATCAAATAAAACGGGGCGTAACCAGTCGTTTCATGAATGGTGGCATTGTATGCAAACGTCAGAGTCTGTATCTGCTGAGCCCAGTGTTGTTTTGCTGCCAGAGGGAGAGCGCGCAACATGCTTCCGAGCGTCCTATTGAACCTTTCGGTTTGCCCATTTCCCATGGGGTGATATGCAGTTGTGTGTGACTTTGTGACCACGGCAAGGCTGAGGAGTTCGGCGATGAGTTTACTTTTGAAGTTGGCTCCTTGATCTGAATGTATTCGTTCTGGAAAGCCGTATATGCAGAACACATTGTCCCATAGTTTCTTTGCGACTTGCTTTGCCGTTTGGTTGACACAGGGGAATGCGTGAGCAAACTTCGTGAAGTGGTCGGTTATGACCAAAACATCAACTAATCTCTGCTTACTGTCCTCAGCACTCCAGAAGTCAATACACACCAACTCCATGGGAGAAGATGTGCGGATGCTCTCTAAGGGTGCTCGGGCAGCTGGTTCAGGTGTCTTTGCAAGGATACATCTTTGACAGCACTTAACATAGTCCTTGATGTCTCTTTCCATCTGCGGCCAGAAAAAGCGCTGTCTGGCAAGGTGCACTGTTCTGGCTTGCCCCTGATGCCCAGCGAGATCATGGACACCGGAGAGGGCCTTTGCTTTCAGGCTGGCAGGCAGAACAAGTTGGAACCTCTTCTCACGGCTTGAGGGATCTTTGGTGACCCGATAGGGGATTCCATCCAGGACTTTCAACTGATGCTACTGCTTGCAAAGTATCTGGGCAGTTGGAGCTAACTTGCTTCTCTCCCGTCTAGGTGGCGGCCGGCCACCCAGGACAAATGGCAAGACACTCCGAATGACCTGGTCTTCCTCTTGGCTCCGTTGCAGCTCATCAGTGGAGAAAGCCGCAGGTACATCTTGCTCTGAAAGTGCGGCCTGAGGTAGAGCCTTCAGTTACTGCATTGCTCTCAACTGTGCACCACATTCCCACTCGGTATGAGAGTCACAGGCAGACTTCACCTGAGAAGAGTCATGGCAGTGAGATGGCATGCCCTGAGAAGCGCCTGTGGCCGCACGGCAGGCCTGAAGACACTGGACCTTGCAGCGGAAAATGTCCTGCACTCCATCCTCTTTTGTTCCATCTGCCTCTGCCAATAGACTCTCATAGGGCTCACTGATCAGCCTCTGACTCACTGACTTCGCGAAAGGGTCTCTGCTTAGGGCATCTGCCACCACGTTCTTTGGCCCTGGAATGTGCTTAAGACTGAATGTGTATGGGGACAGCTTCGCAACCCACCGTTGTTCGCAAGCATCAAGTTTTGGTTTTGTCATAATATAAGTTAAAGTATTATTGTCGGTCCACACCGTAAAAGAGTGACCTTTCAGCCAGTGACTGAATTTTTCGCACACACTCCATTTCAGTGCTAAGAATTCGAGACGGTGGGCAGGGTATCTCTTCTGTGAACCGGACAGAGTCTTACTTGCGAAGGCGATTGGACGTGCCTTACTCTCTCCTTCTGGCACCTGAGATAACACTGCCCCGAGGCCATCAAGAGAGGCATCAATGGACAAGACCAGTGGCTTAGAGAAGTCTGGGTGAGTGAGGACTGCGCAGTTCAGAAGCTTCTCCTTGAGACTGAAGAAGGCGGCGTCACAGTCCTCTGTCCAGTCCGCAGGCCTGAGCTTTCTGAAGACGCCAGAATTCTGACCAAACTTGCTTGTCTTCCCCTTACGTTTCTGACCAGCTGTTAGGGCAAACGGTGGCTTGGTTATGGCAGAACACTGAGGTATGAAGTGCTGGTAATAAAATACCATCCCCAGAAAGGACTTGATCCTGCGGACTGAAGGAGTGCAGCCGTCATCGTCCATCAGGTCTGTCTTCGACATCTTAACAATGACTTCCACTTTCTCTGGGTCAACAGCAACACCCTCACCGTCAATGATGTGTCCAAGGAACTTCACAGAACGCCGCAAGAGATGGCACTTTTTGGGACTCAACTTCAAGTTGTGCTCTCTGAGCCGCTGGAAGACAATCTCCAGTCTTTCGAGGGCCTCTTGTTCGGACTGGGCAAAGACCAACAGATCATCCAGGTAGCACAGCAGACTACTGAAGTTTAAATCGCCGAAGATGCTCAACATCATCCTCATGAACGAGGCTGGGCTGTTGCAAAGACCCTGTGGCATTCTGTTATATTCATGGAGGCCTAGGGGTGTTGTGAAGGCTGTGTATTTTTTGTCGTCTTCGTGCATGGGTAGGTTATAAAAACCTGAGGTGAGGTTTCATGGTGCTGAAGACCGTATTTCCACCCAGGGCTGCCAAGCAGTCCGACTGGCGAGGCAGAGGGTGAGCGTCCTTGATGGTCCTTGCATTCAGCCATCTGAAATCTGTGCATAGACGGAGGTCACCATTTTTCTTCCAGACCATTACGAGGGGGGAAGCGTACTCACTCATAGACTTGCAAATTAGTTCCTGCTCTTCCATCTCAGTGAGAACTTGCCACAACTTTTGGTAGTGTGCTGGTGGCACTCTGCGATATGGAAGACGGAAGGGGCGGTCGTCTGTGAGTCGGATCCGGTGCACAAAGTCTTTGGCTTCACCACAGTCCAGGTGGTGCTTTGAGAAGACGTCGTGATACTGTTCAAGCAATGTAACCAGCTGGGCCTTTGTGGAAGGGCTCGCCTCACAGCGGTCAACATCAACATCTGTCAAACCACAGTTCTGAAGTCGCTGTTTGAGATTTGAGTCGTCGTGGTGTTTGGCTTGAGTGATCTTAACGGGGTCATTCTCTCTCTGGCAATTGCCCTGAAATAGTGAGACATCTTCAACTGCGACACATGGGGAGACATCGGCCACCTTGGCGTTCTTTCTCAGGGTAAGTGGTTTGTCGGTGATGTTGGTCACTTTCATTGGAGTCCAGCCATCCCCCCACAAAGGCGTGATCACTCTGCCGACCATAATGCCTCGAGGTACACACCTGGATGTAGATGACTCCACTATGACTGTGCTCCCGGGTGACATCGGCACGTTACTGGGCAGCCTGCCCCACAGAAGGTACTCTTGTCTGGGGAGGAAAGTCACGGCTTGGGTCAGCTTCACGGTACCCACTTTTTCAGGCACATCTGCACCCCTCCACCTCGTGAGGCCGGCCATCATCTCCAAAAACGACTCACACTCAGCAGACTCCTGTGTGTTACGTGAAAGAAGCGTCTTGTAGTTGTTGTCATTTTTAAGCTGATGCAGCACATACTTTAACATGTTAGTCCCCACGATGATCTCATCTTTCTGGCCAGGCACCACCAGGACTGGGACTGTGCACTTCACACCATACAGACTCAGTTCCATGTCGTACATGCCTTTGGGGCTCACCTGTACTCCCCCACAGCCTACAAGGATGAAGCGCTCGGTTGGTGCTTGCAGCTGAGTTAAAACGTTCTCTGATACGAGTCTCCGCTCTGCTTCTTCACTGATCGTGCAGGCCATTGACCCCATATCCAGCAACCCTCTCAGCTGAGCTGCGCCATTGATTATCACTGGGGCATGGAACAATTCACCGAATGGCTCAACGGTCTGAGTGTTCTGTACAATTACTTTACAATCGTCTGGCATAACTTTACAAATGTTCACATACATCTCCTTTAATTCTTCATTTCTCTCGAGGGTTGATGTTTCAACGCCCACACACTCCCTCGCTAAATGCGGGCCACCTAGTTTAAATGCGCGCCATGCTGCTGGCCTTGGGGCTGTGCCTGGGCCTGCTGGGGTGTGGTACTGAATCTAGGCTTGCGCTGTGGGCAATCTCTCTTCCAGTGACCTGGCTTGTAACACCCCATGCACAGATTCTCCTGCCTACATTGAACCGTCGTTGAATGCTCAGTGAACTGACACACTCTGCATTTCCTCTGGAAAATGTTCACTGGCCCCTTGTATGGTGATTCAACTTCCGCTGTCTGAGCCTTCTGGTCCAGCACACGATCCAACAGGCTAATCAGAGACTGAATGTAAACACTCTCGGTTGGAGGTGGGGATGGCTGCCCCACTGTAGTCTGGAGAGGAGTGGGTTGACAGGCATTCTCAGCAGCGGTTGCTTTAGTCGTGGATGTCTGTACATGAGTGCCAATGTGCTTTGTTCGGACTGACCTGGCCGGGGACTTTGTTCGCGCCTCCCTCTGGTGCTCAATAAGGGGCTCCTGAATCTCATTTGCTGTCCACTTCTCAGCCGTTTTACACTTCAGGACACTTGCAAGGGCTGGGTCGGGACAGTGTTTCACCAGCATCATTGTGACCTCATGAGAGGGATCTTCAATGTTTCGCCCCTGTCTCCTCAGACACTCATCCGTGGCGTCCACAGCTTTGTTCAAGTGGATCCAGTAGTCCATTGGGCTTTCTCCATTCAGAGGGAGTGTGTTATAAAAATCTGCTAGAGGCATTGAGGAGTAAGTTACTTCACTGAAATGCTGCTTGAGTATATCAAAGACGAGCTTGGGATTCTCAGCAGGCTTTAAGGATGGAATACTACGCAGTGTAACTTTAACAATGTCTCTGGCCTTTCCCATCAGCCTGGACATGATTTCCTGGGAGTACTCTTGTGGTGGAACACCCCTCTTTTTCAGGTAGACATCCATGATCTCTTCCCACTCATGCACCGTGTGCTTGTCAGTCCCATCACCCTTGAAGTATGGTGGCTCTCGGACATCTGTCTTCATCACTAACTTCCCTCCAGTCATGTTTAAGTCAGGATGTCCCTGGCCCATGTTCAAACTAGGTGTGGGAGTGGGCTGGCTGTGTTGACTATGGCCAGATTTATTCAGTTGACTTGCGATGTTCTCACCTATCTGGTGGGCTAACTGTGTAATGAGATGTCCTATATCTGTAGTGTTCACACCTGGACTAGGGGGCTCATCAGTGTGCATGTGTGTGAATGACGATACAGGGTGGCGTACTGACCTAACACCCCTCCCTATGCCAGGAAAATTCCTCAGACTAGGCCTGTGTGGTGTGGGCGTGTGTGAATCAGTAACCAGGTATGTAGAGGATGATAGGTCTTCAGCAATGTGAACAATCAGTGTCGAGTGAATATGTAATGTTGTGTTGTACTTCTCAATCAGTGTTATGTGTTCAAACACTCAAAACAAAAAGGAAAGAATAACTGAAGTCGAAACTAAATGTTCATAAACCACATTATATTTGCAATGATACTAGTACTTGAAATAACATCAGCGTCTCCGAAATGTTCTGCAGCAACCACCGGCGATCACTCTGGCGATGATCTGAAGCGAAGTCATCCGGGTCACGGCACCACTGTAGCCGGAACGCACTGCTGTCCCGGCTATCCCATGCGTTGTGTTCCGGTGCCAAAGAAGAGACACTAATGCCGTACAATTCCTCAGCAATTTTCTTCATTTTCCTTCAAAAAGAAAGGAGAGAACACACATGGGAGATAAGGCACATATCGCGCGTTGTCCAACCAGCCTCTCACAGCTCAGCTTACTAGTGACTCAATAAAACAAAATACAACAGTGTAAAACTACTGTATATATAAAAATAAAACTCCTGCATTAAAATAATGCACTTCGATCACAATATATATTCATAGGCTGAAACATGCCTTATAACAAAACTCCTATAGTAAAACTACTTCATAATAATAACCAAAATACAGCCTTTCATTACAACATAATGAAACAGAAAGAAACACAGCAAAAGCTTTCCTTTGCGGAGATAAGGCCAAATTAGTATTTTTGCTATAAAAGGAATTCCTTCAGTCAAAACAAGTTCAAACTCTTTTGTCCTTCATATATAGCCATTCTAAGTAGGTTCCAACCAAAAACCTCTTTAAATTACCTTGTTTGAGAAAGAAATACAGGAATAGCCTTCCTTTGGATTTTTGCTTATAAACACAAATTCCTTTGGTCAAAACAAGTTCAAACTCTTTTTTCCTTCATATATAGCCATTCTAAGTAGGTTCCAACCAAAAACCTCTTTAAATTACCTTGTTTGAGAAAGAAATACAGGAATAGCCTTCCTTTGAGGAGTTAAGACAAAATTCGGATTTTGCTTATAAACACAAATTCCTTCAGTCAAAACAAGTTCAAACTCTTTTGTCCTTCATATATAGCCATTCTAAGTAGGTTCCAACCAAAAACCTCTTTAAATTACCTTGTTTGAGAAAGAAATACAGGAATAGCCTTCCTTTGGATTTTTGCTTATAAACACAAATTCCTTTGGTCAAAACAAGTTCAAACTTTTTTCCTTCATAGAGGTTTTTGGGCTTCTCAGAGCCCAAAAACCTCTAAGAACAGATGCTTCCCATATGGAAACCGTAAGAGCTCGCAGAATGAGCGAGGGACGCCTTTGGACTTCAATATTCCCACGTTTCAGATCTGTAGCACATTCACAGTGAAACCACGGATGAGAAAAAGAAGGGCTGCAGGAGCTGCTGAGATTCTGAGAATTGGGTGAATTAAAATGGGGATTTGAGGTCTTTGAGCCCCAACATCACTTTGCTCTGAGGGGCTCTGAGAGCAAACGGTCAACCCTAGATGAAATATGAAAACATTTTATGAATCCCAACATGGGTGCCTATATTTATGACAGTACATAATGGCATTGGAGCGATATTTGTAGGCGTGAGGGCAATTCGAAAATGAATCTGAGGTCAGAACTCTTGCTCTTCCCACACTCTAATGAAATGGCAGTTGTGCTCTAAAAATTCAAATTTTGCAGATTTTGGCCAAAACTTTGGGTCGCTTGGAGGCATGCTGTGGGAAATCCGTAGCAGGTATCGACATGGCATCTTCACTTCTGAACACAGCACGGGCGTATCTACAAACTGACATTTTAATGGCGTTTCTAGGTTAATGCATGATGACACAGTAACTGCTCAAAGTTTGTTTTTTTTATGATTTTTCCATGGATGAGGGATGATTATCCCCCTGTTTATTCCTATGGGGGCTTTGGGGGGCTGTTTTTTTGCTGATTACGTCGCCATGGTAACTCCAATCTTCAATAAAAGTAATAGCCCGCGAAAACTCATCGAGCCGGTTGTTTTGATATTTATATTGTTTGGATTAATGTGGACGGAAGAATAAATATAGCCTACCTATAAATAAATAAAGACACACGTTTTCAATGTTAAATCCCATAGACTTTTGCCAACGGAATAGTAATAGGTGCCTTGCCATGCTATGGCAGGCCCCAACAATAGATTGATAGGGCATGAAAATAGCAGAACTGTGTGTGTTTGTGTTGTCTCTCTCTCCACTGTCTGCCTGTCTCCCCCTGTCAGTTAGCCTGATTAACATAGACTTTCAAATCTCTTCGAGATTCTGGTCTGACCAAGACCAGAACGAATACGATTCGAAATGGCCTGGTCAACCCGCCTCCCTCGGGTTGCTACTGGTTGTGGCCAGAAAAGGCTGTGCCTAAGCTTAAGCCAATCACACCACTCTTTCCTCTGACGTATGATTTAGCTACCAGCGGGGCTAACTGGTAGATTAAACTCTTACCAAAGCCAGTAGGGAGCAAGGCGAAAACGTCTTTCCTGTCAAGAAATGATTCAAGGGCTGTACTTTGCTCGATTTTTAACTAGAATCTCCCGTCGAACACTTTCATTACAGCATCTACAGCAGTGTCAAAAGCTTGACGCTGCTCCATGTTGATATTGAATGAAGCGCTTCCGTGTACAATCCATAGGTTGAGTGGCAGTTCAACCACGTCACTACCTTGAACACGCCTCTACCCTGGGCCGTTGGCGCTGCTCAAAGTTGATTGCTTCCCGACAAAGTGGGTGGAGTTCCCATTTTTTCGGGAACTCGAATCCACCTAAATGAGCAGTTTGCCTGAGTAAGTGTAGCAGAGCCGAAGGTGTTGCGTCACTGCGAGGGCGGAGCCTGGGTACCTGTCAGTCTCCCTGTCTCTCTCTCCACTGTCTGCCTGTCTCCCCCTGTCAGTCTCCCTGTCTCTCTCTCCCTGTCTGTGTCCCCCTGTCAGTCTCTCTCTCCCTGTCTCTGTCTCTGTCCCCAGTCTTGGGTTTGTCAGTCTCCCCACTGCCTGTTAGTCTAGCTGTCTTTCAGTCTCATGTCATGGAATTGTCTGCCTAGTGGACCATTTCGATGCATTTCTCCAAGCCACACGTGCCACTCGATGACTTTAAGGTGGTCTATAAGCAGCTGCTCAGTGCGGTTTCCCATTAATCTCCATACTGTCTCTTTATATGACCTCCATGCTCTTTCAATGTGCTGGGTGTGTGCCCCTGTCTCAGCGTTGACATAGGAGACACTGTGATTTACTGTAAAATGCCTGTATCCCAGCTGAGGCAGAGCATTTCGATATGCTCGCCACTCATCACTGATGACACATGAGCCCCTTTTGACATGATGAGCTATGAGTGGCACCAGTTCCCTTCTGGACCTCTTCTCTAGCAAGCGCAGCACCGGCTTCTCTGACCATCGTTGAGGGTGCTGCCCTGGCCGTCTTCGCCCTGGTCGTCTTTGAGTGCGTTGCACCCCAAGCATCCCGAACACCCACTTTCTCCGGTTCCAGCCCCCAGCAAACCTGCCCCTTCCATACTGTGTTTTGGGAAAAATTGCAGAACAAGCAAACAGAGGTTATTAACATTGTGTAAGATAAATTAATAATGTTAGCAGGAATTATAGGAAATTAATTGTTGTGTATGCAGTTACACACATTCAACCTTATGTGCCCCAATAAGCACAGACAAGAAGTTTCCGTTTTAACGAGCCGTGGCTCCTTTACTTTGAACTTGCTCAGAAGACACACCTACACAGTTGCTCATGCGCTTGTTAACTGTTAAACAAAAACTATCAATGCGCAACTAACATAACATAAAATAGGTCCCCATTTCCCATACATAACACTCCTCCCTTCCAGCATTGATATCCCCATTTAAACTAAAGGTGGTTTACCTGAGTATTAACTAAAACTAAATAAATCCTAACTATTTATCTACTCTCAATCTATCTCAACATATTTCAGTCCTGGAATCTCTCTGGAGGTCTCCGAATTCTTTCTGGGTAACGCCTCACTGGTGAAGTGTTCACAGTAGGACTTTGTGGAGCAGGTGGTGCTGGGGCAGAGCCACCTGCATCATCTTCAGGGCCGCCTGTGTCTTGAACTTCGTCACTGAACTCGAAGTCACCCTGGAATGGCGTATCGTTGGCATCTACGCTTGTTGATCCAGATGCATCCAACAGCTGATCCACGTGTCTACGCCACACCAGGTCCTGTCCGACTTTCACTTGGTAGGTCAACGGTCCTGTTTGTGAAACAATGGTGCCAGGCTGCCACTTTCGTCCTTGATTGAGGTAGTCTTTGGCTATCACCTGTTGTCCCACTTGGAATGTACGCAATGAGCGTGTCTGGGATCGGAGAGCAGATTCAGACTGTTTTCTCTGTACATGCTGCTGTAGACTGGGTTTCAGTAAGTCTAAGCGTGATCGCAGGGGACGCCCTAGGAAGAGCATAGCAGGGGTCTGTCCTGTTACAGCATGTGTGCTGTTGCGATAGGCCAGCAGAAAGTTTGCAATTTTCTGCTGCAGCGATGCACAGTCCTTATCCATAGCCTTGATTGAATGTTTGAAAGTTTGAATGAAACGTTCAGCTTGGCCGTTAGAAGCTGGATGGTACGGCACAATGGTGGTGTGTTGTATACCATTCTTTCTAACAAAGCGCTGAAACTCTTCAGAGGTGAAAGGTGTTCCGTTGTCACTCACGATCTGGTGCGGAAGGCCTGTACGTGAGAACAGGGCCCGTAAGAGTTCAACTGTCTTTGCAGATGTTGCGGTCTTTGTGCAGAAAACCTCAGGCCACTTTGAATGCGCATCAACGACGACCAGGTACATGCGGTCAAGGAAAGGTCCTGCGTAGTCAATGTGCACACGGTGCCATGGTTTTGTAGGCCATTCCCATACATGTAGTGGGGCTGTTGGTGGAGACTTTTGGGTTTGTTGACACCCATTGCATGTCTTGGCAACGTTTTCAAGCTGTTCATCGATTCCAGGCCACCATACAAAGCTTCTTGCGAGGCATTTCATTTTCACCACGCCTAAGTGTCCCTCATGTATCACAGTGAGAACCCTCTGGCGCAGCTTCGGTGGTATGACTACCCTCGCCCCCCACAAAATGCATCCTTGATGCACTGTGAGCTGTTCACGGCGACTGGAATAGCCCGGTAAGGATGAGTCACCATTGCGTGGCCAGCCTTTCAGCGTCAACTTGTAGACTCTGGACGAGACAGGGTCACGGCCTGTCTCTCGTGCGATCACCTCACTTGTGACTGGTAGAGGATCCACTTGCGCTATCTGGAACATATCCACTGCTTCCTTCGTCTTTACTGGCGGTGCGACTTGTAGTGGCAAACGGGACAGCCCGTCAGCGTTCCCATGATGGTGTGTGCCCTTGTACTCAATGCTGTAGGTGTGAGCACTCAGGAACAAGGCCCACCGTTGCAGTCGTGCAGCGGCCATGGCTGGCACTCCCTTAGCTGGATGAAAGATGGAAACTAGAGGCTTATGATCGGTTAGGAGGGTAAAGTGCTTCCCATAAAGATACTGATTGAACTTTTTCACTCCCCAGACCAGACTAAGAGCTTCTCCTTGAAGGACTTGCTCCATTGCCCTCTGCCAGATTGCCGGTGCTGAAGCGATACCGAAGACCAGGCGGTTGTACTGATAGAGACCCTTGGAGGTATTGATGGTCAAGTACTTTTTAGACGACTCCTCCATCTCCATCTGCAAGTACGCTTGTGCTAGGTCAATCTTGGAAAATCGCTTGCCTTGGCCCAGCGCTGCAAAGATGTCATCAATACGCGGTAGAGGGTACTGTTCAGCCTTCAGGACCGGATTGACTGTGACCTTAAAATCCCCGCAGACGCGTACTGAGCCACTTCCCTTTACCACTGGCACTATTGGCGTTGCCCATTCAGACCAGTCCACTTTCGATACGATGCCCTCTTTTTCCAGCTTTTGGAGTTCATTTTCCACTTTGGGGCGGAGAGTGTATGGAACTGGACGCGCCTTGTGGAATTTGGGTACAGCGTCATCATTCAGCACAATCTGGGCTTTCAGGTGCTTTAGTGTGCCTATGCCATCTTGAAAAACTTCTCCTGCATTGGTAAGTATTCTGTTCAATTTTTCAGTTGTAGAACCGTTGCTCTGCTTTTTGGCCACTGTTGCTTGCACTTCTTTAATTGACTGCCAATTCAATTGTATTTCACGAAGCCATTCACGGCCAAACAGGGGCGCACCTCCTCTCTCAACAACATACAGGGACAGCACACGCCGTTGATCACTGTAGTGTACATTCACCTCGACCACGCCCATTGGGGTTATGCGCTCCCCTGTGTAAGTTTTGAGCATTACATCAGTAGACTGCAATTTCAGATGTGAGAAGTGTGCCTTGTAATCCTTCTTGGAGATGACTGACAATGCAGATCCAGTATCCAATTCCATGGTCAGTGTTTTTCCTTCCACTTTAGGTGAAACCCATATGATTCCCCTGTTGGGTCTTTTCATGGAGCATACATCAAAGCAGGCTAAGTCTTGTGCACTATCTGTATCAGAAGAGCAAGTTTCAATGTCATACATTTCTTTTTGTTTACCTTTTCGCTTGTGGAATTTTTTCTCTTTCACTTTTTCTCTCATTTTTGTTTTGCACACTTTCTGTATGTGACCTGTTTTCTGACACTTGTTGCACTCCTTGTCTTTAAACCAACATTCAGCTGGAGTGTGTGACTTCTTTCCACAGTGATAGCATGCATCATTTTTCTGTTGTCTTTTGTCTATCTTGTGTACATTGCACTCATGTACATGACACTCTGGCGCCATCTGCTGTTGCAGCTCGGTAGCGCCTTTGGCAGCAGCTTCCATTGACGTGGCGAGCTCAATGGCGCGTTTTAACGTCAGGTCTTTTTCTGTTAACAGTCGTTTTTGTACACTTTCGTTGTGCAGCCCGCACACAAATCTATCTCGCAGCGCCTCTGACAGATTTCTTCCAAATGAACAATGCTCAGACAGCCTTCTCAACTCTGCCACGAATTCGGCTGTAGACTCTGTTTTCAGCTGGTTTCGTTTGTGAAATTTAAAACGCTCAGCAATGACGAGAGGCTTGGGATTCAAATGAGTCTCTAAAACAGCAGTTGTGACTGCATACGTTTTATCAGCAGGTTTGTCTGGAGTCATTAGGCTGCGCAGCAAATTATATGTCTTAGCTCCCATTACACTAAGCAGTACAGCTACCTTTTTGCCGTCTGGAATATCGTTTGCAACAAAGTACTGATCCAACCTCTCAACGTATGTTGTCCAATCCTCCGCTGCACTATCGAAACTGTCCATTCGTCCGATTATCCCTGCCATGGTTGGTGCAGTATTTACCGTCGGGTTTGCTTGGTCTTGTGACATTTTTCCTCAGCGTTTCAATGTGCTAGCTTCCCTCTCGGTGTAGCTACTCTTCTCCCCGTTGAAGGTCTTTGTCCACTTTCCTCACAAGTAAAAGTCCACCTCCGCTTGGTATCCATTCACAGATCCTCGTCGCCAATTGTTGTGCATACATAACATTAATTTTCATTAAAAGGTGCCATATGTTGAATTTTAACAACTGTATATCACACCGGCAACCACTTTAACATCAAATGGGGGGAAAATGGTAAACGTCTTAAACATAACGTCAAAACAATTTTTTTTTAAATATTGACCCTTTAAGTGTTATTGAATCCACTTTGGTGACATGGAAAAGGTAACACTATTACAAAATTCTGCAGTAATTTCCCCAGATGTTCGAGTCTCATCCAGTCTCAACCTGGATGACGGGCATCACAAGACTAGGTCATATTGATTCATTCATCAGTTGGGAGATTGGCTGTGACGCTGTGACGCTTTGCTTTGCGGTAAGACGTATTGCATCACTTCCTGTTACCTTGCTTGTGCACTGTGGAATTTCTTGCTCTGCTTGGACTACTGATAATCACTTTATTTCTATCTATAACTTACACAATTTTGCATAGTTAAACTCTATAGCTTACCGTTCTGTTCTAACACACTCCTACAGATCTTTAATCTTTATTCTCACTTTTTAACGGTGTGTCTGGTTCTCTAGCGTAGCATGGCTACCAGTTCTCTCCCTCCATGTCCTGCTTTCACCTGCTCCGTGTGTCAGATGTTTAGTTACTCCTCTGCCTCCTTTAGCGATAATGGTACATGTAACAAATTTAGTCATTTTGTAGTTTTGGAGGCGAGGTTATCTGAATTGGAAGCTCGGCTCTGCACTGTTGAAAATCAACCGATAGCGAGCCAGGTCCCTTTAGCCAGTGTGGAGCCACCTAGCGTAGCTAGCTCGATTAGCCTCCCCCTAGCAGAACCTGAGCAGCCAGGATTACAACGTGGCTGGGTGACTGTCAGGAAGAGGCATAGCTCTAAAGTCAAGCCCGTTGTTCACCATCGACCTGTCCACGCTTCTAACAGATTTTCCCCACTCAGCGACACACCCGCTGAGGACAAAACCCTGGTAATTGGCAGCTCTATAGTCAGAAACGTGGCATTACAGACACCAGCGGCCATAGTAAAAATGCATTCCAGGGGCCAGAGCGGGCGACATAGAATCCTATTTAAAACTGCAGGCTAAGGATAAACGTAAATACGGTAAAATAGTTATTCATGTCGGCGTTAATGACACCCAGTTACGCCAATCGGAGGTCACTAAAATTAATGTTGCATCGGTGTGTAATTTTGCCAAAACAATGTCGGACTCCGTAGTTTTCTCTGGACCCCTGCCAAATCTGACCAGTGATGACATGTATAGCCGCATGTCGTCCTTCAATCGCTGGTTGTCTAGATGGTGTCCAGCAAACAACGTGGGCTACAGAGATAATTGGCAATCTTTCTGGAGAATACCTGGTCTGATGAGGAGAGACGGCATCCAACCCACTTTGGAAGGAGCGGCTCTCATTTCTAGAAATATGGACGAATTTATTTCCCACCCTAAAACATGACAACCCAGGGCTCAGACCAGGATGCAGAGTTGTAGCCTTACACACTTCTCTGCAGCTTCCCACCTGCTTCTACCCACCCTACCCAATTAACACAAAAGGAGCAAATCCTCTTGTGCAAAAAAAAAAATTAAAACAAAAACTTTAACTGAACAAAAACATCAAACTATTAAATGTGGTTTTCTGAATATCAGATCTCTCCTTTCGAAATCTCTGTTAGTGAATGAGTTGATTTGTGATCATCATATTGATATATTTCGTCTTACAAAAACCTGGCTGCAGCAGGATGACCATGTTAGCATTAATGAATCAACTCCCTCTGACTGTTTAAATGTTCACGTTCCTCGAACCACAGGCAGAGGAGGAGGAGTGGCAGCTATTTTCAGATCAGGGTTACTAATCAGTCCCAGACCCAAGATTAGTTGGAGCTCTTTTGAATCTCTCATTCTCAGTTTTTCCCACGCAAAGTGGAAATCACAGAAACCACTTTCTATGTTTGTTGTTGTGTATCGTCCACCTGGCCCTTATTCTGAGTTTCTGTCTGAATTCTCAGAGTTTTTATCCCAGTTAGTGCTGAGTACGGATAAAGTCATTGCAGTGGGTGACTTTAATATTCATGTAGATATTGAAAATGATAGCCTGAATATGAACTTTAATTCCATATTAGACTCTATTGGATTTTCTCAGAGTGTTCACAGACCGACTCACTGCCTTAATCACACCCTTGATCTTGTTCTGACTTGTGACATTGAGAGTGAACAGTTAACATTGTTCCCTCATAACCCTGTCTTATCTGACCATTTTTTGATAACCTTTGAGTTTACATTACTTGACTATACAGTTTCTGAGAAGAAATTTACATATAGAAGGTGTCTATCACAGGATGCTGTAACCAGATTTAAAGAAATAATTCCATCATCCTTTTCTTCACTGCCATGTGCAGATATGACAGAGGACGACTACCTAAACTTTACTCCAGCAACACTTGACTCTCTTGTTGACAGCACTATAGTTTCAATGCGTACAGCACTGGACAATGTTGCCCCTCTGAAAAGGAAGGTAATCAGTCAGAGAAGGTTGGCTCCTTGGTATAATTCACAGCTGCGTGCTTTAAAGCAGGCTGCAAGAAAGCTGGAGAGACAGTGGCGTTCCTCTAATTTAGAAGAGTCTCAATTAGTCTGGAAAGATAGTTTAATAACGTATAAGAAAGCCCTTCGTAAAGCTAGAACTGCTTATTATTCATCATTGATAAAAACAATCCCAGGTTTCTTTTCAGCGCTGTAGCCAGTCTGACTAAGAGTCCGAGCTCTGCTGAGCCAGGTATTCCTTTAACTCTCAGCAGTGATGATTTCATGAGCTTCTTTATCAATAAAATTGTTTCTATTAGAGAGAAGATTGATGGAGTCCTTCCCACTATTATCAGTGATGTATCATCAAGTACAGCAGCTTTAGAAGTATCTTTAGAACCTGATTTGTATTTAGACGGCTTCTGCCCAGTTGATCTCTCTGAACTAACAACAGCAATAGTCTCTTCTAAACCATCAATTTGTGTTTTAGACCCAATCCCAACCAGACTGTTCAAGGAGGTTTTCCCATTAATTGACACTTCCATAATGGATTTGATTAATCTGTCTTTGTTGACAGGATATGTACCTCAGACTTTTAAGGTTGCTGTAATTAAACCTTTACTTAAAAAACCTACTCTTGATTCAGAAGTGTTGGCTCATTATAGACCTATATCCAATCTCCCTTTTATGTCTAAAGTTCTTGAAAAAATAGTTGCAGCTCAGCTTTGTGATCATTTACACAGAAATAATCTCTTTGAAGAGTTTCAGTCAGGATTCAGAGTGCATCACAGCACAGAAACAGCACTGGTGAAAGTTACCAATGATCTCCTCTTAGCCTCTGATAGCGGACTTGTGTCTGTGCTTGTCCTGTTGGATCTCAGTGCTGCATTTGATACAGTCGATCACAGTATCTTATTACAGAGACTTGAACATGTTATTGGGATTAAAGGAACTGTTTAAGTCATATTTATCTGATAGATTTCAGTTTGTTCTTGTAAATGAAGAATCTTCCTCACACACCAGAGTAAGTCATGGAGTTCCTCAGGGTTCTGTGCTTGGACCGATTCTTTTCACTTTATACATGCTTCCATTAGGTAACATTATTAGGCAGCATGGCATAAATTTCCATTGCTATGCTGATGATACCCAGTTGTACTTATCTATAAAACCAGGTGAACCAAATAGGTTGGTCAGACTACAAGCATGTCTTAAAGACATAAAGACCTGGATGACACAGAACTGTCTGCTTCTAAATTCAGACAAAACTGAAGTCGTTATCTTTGGACCTGAGCGTTTCAGGGAGAAATTGTCTAGCTATATAGTTACTCTAGATGGTATTTCATTGGCTTCTAGTTCTACAGTGAGGAACCTTGGAGTTATTTTTGACCAGAATTTATCATTTGACTCGCATATAAAACAGGTTTCTAGGACTGCCTTCTTTCATCTTCGTAATATTATTAAAATCAGGAACATCTTGTCTCAGAGTGATGCAGAAAAATTAGTCCATGCATTTGTTACTTCAAGATTGGACTACTGTAATTCTTTATTTATGGGCTGTCCCACATATTCTCTGAAAAGCCTTCAGTTGATCCAAAATGCTGCAGCCAGAGTTCTGATGAGAACTAACAGGAGAGATCATATTTCTCCAGTTTTAGCTTCTCTTCATTGGCTCCCTGTTAAATTCAGAATAAAATTTAAGATTCTTCTCCTTACATATATAGCTCTTAATGACCGAGCTCCATCATATCTTAAAGATCTCATTATAAGATATTTTCCTAACAGAGCACTTCGTTCCCAAACTGCAGGTTTACTTGAGGTTCCCAGAGTTTCTAAAAGTAGAATGGGAGGCAGAGCCTTCAGTTATCAGGCCCCTCTCTTGTGGAATAAGCTGCCAGTAAATGTCCGGGAAGCAGACACCCTTTCCACTTTTAAGACCAGGCTTAAAACTTTCCTTTTTTATAAAGCTTATAGTTAGGGATGGCTCAGGTGATCCTGAAACATCCCATAGTTAAGCTGCTATAGGCCTAGACTGCTGGGGGGCCTCATCTGTCACACCTTTCCTCACTTTACTCTCTTTATGTATATGTGACATTATTGTGGTCATTAACTCGTGTTTCCCTGTTCCAACAGATATCCTTTGAATGGTGTTACAGTGCCGCCGCCGCCCCCCCCACCCTTCTTGAGTCTGTTTCTGCCAGAGGTTTCTTCCTGTTAAAAGGGAGTCGTTTCTCTCCACAGTTGCCTCAGGCACGCTCAGGACGGGAGATTGGACCGAAAAAGAAAAAGTTTTCAGTGCAATCTGTTGGTTTCCTTAGCTAGGAAACTGTTTTTGAATTGGCTCTATATGAACGAATTGGATTATTTTATGAATAATTATGATTACAATGAATTGAATTCCAATTGGCTTGAATTTGACTTTATTATCTAAGTGCCTTGAGATGACATTTGTTGTATTTGGCGCTATATAAATAAAAATTAATTGAATTGAATAATGAGCAT
Organism: Odontesthes bonariensis; assembly: GCF_027942865.1. NCBI lineage: Eukaryota > Metazoa > Chordata > Actinopteri > Atheriniformes > Atherinopsidae > Odontesthes > Odontesthes bonariensis. The sequence continues at coordinate 24,135,673 of NC_134529.1, read as the reverse complement.
CTTAACTATTTGTAGCAGTTACTATAAAAAGTTACCTTTCGTTTATGTCTGAAGTGACTCTCATCTATCACCACGAAATGCCTCCTTCCCCCAATTCTCTGTCCTTGTCTCCGACGCAGTTTCTCCATCGCTGTCACGCAGACCTCCCTCAGTATTTTTGCCATTCTTGTTAGGGTTCTTGAGGACTCAGCAACGTTGTCCATCATGAAATCAAGCTGGCGCAACCTCAGTCCTTGAGAAAACCTTGAAATAGCAGAGGTGGGGACTTGGACTCGAGACTTGAGACTTCGCTTGGACTCGAGGCCCGATTTTGATGACTTGAGACTTGCTTGACCAAATCAAAAAAAGACTTGGACTCTAATTGGACTTGAGAGCAAAGACTTGAGACTCTACTTGGACTTAACCCTCTGGACTCGAGTCAAGTCATATGCAGCAAGCACGAATATTAAAATATTTTTTAAAAGTGTTGCATCAATACTGTAGCAACCAGCCAGAAATCCCAGCGGTCAGTGACACCTGAACGCTGCCTGAACTTCATGCCGCCCGCCACGCCGCGCCGTCGCCACGTCACGTTACCTTACGCACAGCTAACAGACTATGGAAGCAAATCGTGATCAAAATTCAAATTCAAATGCATTATCAGAAATGCTTTTTCATTTTAAGAATGTGGCTGCATTATTTGACTCATAAATAAAATTACTAATCAATCATCCTATTTGCATTTCAATTTTCTTCTTCAAGACTGCTCATTCTTTCACTTAATTCAAATGAAAAGGACAAAGACATTTGAAATTTAATTTTCAAAATATGCCTCAGCAAATAGATACCAAAATTCAATTTGAAATGTAAAAGTTGAAAATTCAAATGCATTTGCAGAAATGCTTTTTCATTTTAAGAATGTGGCTGCATTATTTGACTCATAAATAAAATTACTAATCAATCATCCTATTGCATTTCAATTTTCTTCTTCAAGACTGCACGTTCTATGCCATAATCAAAAAGAAAACAAAGCGGACATTGCTTTTTCGTTTTCGTGGTCTGCATGCAAAATACTGCCCACAATTCGATAACGAAAAAGCAATCTGAGCGGCGCAGGAGAGTGACGTCACGCCTGCTGACCGTGCTACCCATCATGTAGGCTACGGTAGGGGGCGGTGTGCATATTTGCTGTACAGTTAGCTGCCCAGGTGGAGTCAAACAATATATCCGATTCTGATGCCCGTGACCGGGTTGAACGGGTCACAGAGAGCTTGGCTGCATACTCTGCCGTCACAGATTCAGAGGTTAGTGCAGCAAGGGCTTGCGCGCCGAGGCCGCGGCCACGACCAGCCATGACTTTCTGGCCGCGGCCACGACCGGCCATGACTTTCTGGCCGCGGCCATTAATGAGGGAGCAGCCATTAATGAGGCTGAGACAGACGTTGCGAACAGGAGTCGGGGGATTACCTTTCACAGGTAGGATTCAACATTATTATTGGTTGTATTTTGTCAATAGAATATTATTGTACTGTATTTGTGTCTGCCGGCGAAATCGTAGCCAGCAAACGTTAAACTAGGATATGTTTATAGCCAGTGTTATGCCGAGAAGTGCACCCCCTGCTGTTCGTACTTTAAAGAGAGTCTGTGATGGAATGATATGATATAACTACATCATAATTTGTTTACCTAATTGAATTAACGGATGCAAATCTCAACAAGTCCAAATTTGTATATAAAATTAATATAACCAAATTTCATAGTTTCAGGTTCATTTTTCTATCATTTCATCTGGGCTATAATGAGTTGAGATTGTTAACTCATTCAATGCCTTTGACGGATGCTTACATCATTTCGATTAGTGACGCTCCCTGCCTTTGACGGTTGCTTCCGTCAATTACGTTTTTTTACAGCTAGGCCTTGATAGTCATCTCTCCTATGTTGTGTAAAAATTTCACGCTCCTACGCACTCGGGAAATTATCCTGTAGGTGGCATAAGTGTCATGTAGCTAATGCCTCAGTGTCATGACAGCCCTGCACAGATAGTTAATGTGAATGTGTGACCGGATCCGATCACCGAGGTGGCAGTATAATGTGATGAGTTTACACTGTATGTAAGGAAGATGCTGGACCTACAGACTTCATTTGCAACTGTGTAAAAAAGAAATCAGTCTTCACAAAAACTGTTTGTTAGAGTAGAAGAGGGCATGAAACAACATGGAAAGCAGATCCTATTCCAGGTCTGGCTTTATATTTAAAAAAAATAAAGAAGAGAGAGGAAAAACGATCACAACGAATATTTAGCATTTAGCGAGCCTGCCTACCGGTATTTGTGATCCTCATCCTGGATGCATGCTATCTGGAACAGCTAGCCTATTTGTGATTCTGTATGCATGCTATCTGGTCTGGAGAGCTAGCTGAAACTTTAGACATGAATGGATATGAATGCTACTATGAATGCGGGATGGGATCTGATCATGTAGAAGCACTTTGAATTGCCCTGTGTATGAATTGTGCTCTATAAATAAAATTGCCTTGCCTTGCCTAGATGGCAGCACTGCACCTTTGTTTTGATATGTGATTAGTTTACACTTTGAAGAAGATGTACAATATAAACCAAGACGCACGGCACGTTATTCAATCAGACTTAGCATGGCCAAGCGCAGTCTTGGACGTGGTGACCTTCGTGGGGGGCTCAAGCAGCTCACCCTAGAGCAAACGTTACATGGAGCCAGGACACAACCCGGAACCTCACGCGAGCCAACGCTACAGCCAGACAGTGACAGTGATGGTAGTTCCAGCTTCAGTGAACCAGACCCCGACTCCTCTGACGAGTGGATACCCCCTGGCTCTGGGACTAATAGCAGAGCCTCCTCTCCCCTAAGCCGGAGATCGTTCTCTCATCGGCCATCACGGAGACACGATGATGGTAAGTCGATCTGACTTTTTCACGAGCTTCAAAATATTGTTTGATTGCTACTGTGTCATCTGTGTGTTCGTTTCTGCGCACCAGTTAGCTCCACGGTTCTATTTTACGCAGCATCTTTTGAATTACAACGTTTTGGTTGTGTTGTTGATGCTGTGGCGTGTGCGTTTCTGCCTGTCAGTTAGCCACCCAAGTCATTTTTTACCTCGCGTCTAATCTTATTGTTTTGGAAACGTCTTTTGATGGCTTGCGTGTTAGTTTTTCATCATTCTAGTCCATGGTACATAAGCGCTATCAGTCTTGCTTTTTATCGTTTCAATTGTGGTGTGGTAATTTTATATTTGTCATTTGTAGACACCACGCGCACACAACATCATCCCTCTACATCAAGCAGAGGGCGACATGCACGGCACCGCCCCCATGCCCTCAAGCGTGCAACCAAAGCAAAGAATAAAGGTAAGTCGAGATGACATTTTCATGGACTTCATAACTTTTTTGATGGCTAGCCTAAGCTCAAGATTTCGTGTCTGTGCATCCGTTAGCTCCACCAGTTCAATTTTACGCAGCATCTTTTGAATTTCATTGTTTTGGAAACATACATTGATTGCTTGCACCGTTCTAGTACATGGCACATGAGTGTCCCATCAATCTTGCATTTCATTGTTTCAATTGTCTGTGAAGATTCTCATTCATCCAGACCATGTTAGGTGAAGATGTAGTTGCAAGCAACTGGCTTGGGCAAAATGTTTTTCAATCTCCAAGTACAGTAAACTCGTTGGCTACTAATGATTTTGAAAAGAGTGGTATGATGAGTGTATGTTTTCTGTAATTTGCAGATACTACATCCAGCACTCTCATCCAACGTCCCTCTACATCAAGCAGACAGGGCTCACGCACACTGCCGCACACTACCAAAGCAAAGAAGAAAGGTAAATTATAAAAGTAAATGTAATTCTGCTTATGGCACCACATGAATAAATATGAATGTATACTAATGGCAGTTGTATGTGTATAATTTTCAGCTGGCACCAACACAGGGGCCTGGCATGAAGCTGGCTGGCAGCCAAGCCAGATTCCATTCACCGCTACTCCAGGACCCCAGAATGCTGCTGCCGAGCTGGACAGCGACCAGCCAGCTGACTTCTTTGAGCTCTTCCTCACCAATGAACTGCTACAGAACATGGTTGATCAGACCAACCTATATGCACATCAATATTTTCAAGCACACACAGAAAAATTGCCACATAGCCGACATAAATCATGGACACCAGTCACATTGCTAGAGCTAAAAACCTTTGGGCTGACCTTCCTAACCGGTTACATCAAAAAACCCAGCATCGAGACGTACTGGAGTGTGGATGAGGTGGATGGCACTCCCCATTTCGGAAGAACCATGTCTAGAAACCGTTTCCAACTAATTTGGCGATTCTTACACTTCAATGACAATCACAACCAAGACGTCACTGACAAAATGTACAAGGTGCGCCCAGTCTTAGATTACCTAGTTGGCAAATTCAGGGACCTTTACCAGCCAGGCCCCAACATCTCTATTGATGAGGGAATGATGCAGTGGCGGGGGCGCCTATCATTTAGGGTTTACAACCCCCAAAAGCCAGTGAAATATGGCATTAAGTCATATATACTCTGCGACTCTGCGACAGGGTACTGTTTCAACATGAGGCCTTATGTCGGGGAAGCCAGTACCCTGCCAGAGATAGTTTTTGACTTACTGAATCGTCTCACAGGCCATGGATATACGTTGTATATGGATAACTTTTACAACTCGATCGCTCTCTGTGAACAATTGCTGGATGTAAAGACAAATGTGTGTGGCACACTAAGGAGGAACAGAGGGGAGCCCACAAGCATGAGGGAGATGGCAAACTTGGAGGTTGGGAGAAGAGTAGTGCGGCACAATGGGAGGGTGATGGTGGTGGCCTGGCAGGACAAGAGGTTGGTAAAAATGGTGACAACATGTCACCAAGACCAGATGCAGAGGGTTGAAGTGTGGCAGAGGGGAAACAGAGACAAGGTGGCTCAGGTCAAACCAGAGTGTGTGGTTGCGTACAATAACCACATGAATGGTGTGGACAGGCTAGACCAAAATGTTGCCTACTATTCCTTCATTCGAAGGACCTTGAACTGGTCAAAGAAGTTTGTGGCCTATCTCTTTCAACTATGCCTATTCAATGCATACATCCTCTACCGAGCCAGATACCCAGGGGCGTGTAAAACCCTCTTGGAGTTTATTCGACGGGTGGTGAGGTCTTGGACGGTGAGGCGCAGATTGGGAGAGGATGAGGTTGTCGAGCAGGCACTGGGGGAGGGTAGAGGTGCTGAGGGGGGTGTGGATTTGGAAGGCAGAGGTAATCAGAGAGCACCTTACAACACTGACCCACACAGCAGGTTAGATGGCGACCTATTCAGACACAAACTTGAATGCTTGAGGCCCACCAGAATGAAGCTGAAACCTGCAAGGAGATGTAGAGTCTGTCTACGCAGGGGCATACGTAGTGAGACAAATCTGTGGTGCACGTCGTGTTGCGTTCCCTTGCATGCAGGAGATTGCTTTACAGATTATCACACCAAACGTAACTATTCACAAGAAATATAACACACACACGACACTAAATGCACTTTGTTGCATGCTGATATGTTTCTCTGTTGAATATGTTGATGTGCCTATATGTCTGTTTATTATCTAAATTCTGCTTGCTTTCCATGTATTGTATTATTCTATGTTGCTCCTTCTTCTTTATCATGTGTTGGACAATCCTGTCAGTGTTGTAACTGTACACTGCGCCTAGATATTTGTATACAAATAAGCCTTTTTTTCAAGTAAAACCAAATCTATGATTTGTGTTCTATATTTATATTTCTACTCTATTTATATATCTAAATAAATTTTTTCTTACTGTCTAAATCATTTTCTTTGTTGTTTCTACTGTATTATATAAGGATGAAATGTTTTAGATGTCACTAATGCAAGAACATCATGATCAAAGATGATTTTCAGCTTGAAATGTTGCTTTTCACAAAAAGCCCTTTTTCTCAGTTTTTTGGTCTGAAACCAGTGTTTTTGGGGAAACCCACCTCTCTTCCACGAATGATTGCAAAAGAACGGTACGAGGTATCAAAAAACTGTTTCTTTTAGATGAGAGAGGAGAGTCTAATCTCTCTTTTGGTATCTTTGGTGTTGATGTAGACAAATAACTCAATTTTCTGTTGGACTTCAAAAAACACCCAAAATGGTGAAAAACGGCTGGCAGCACGGGTGGAACTGCTGTGAAAATGGCTGGCAGCCAATGAGTTAATAGAAAATGTATCCAACCGTCTTTCGTGTTGACTACAAAAGTATTAGTCACGGCCCTTACTTTTGAATATATGTCCAATAATATAAAAATAGTTAGGAATAGGAATACTCTAAACTCTACAATTGTCGGATTATCATAATTGTACACGTATTATTAATTTACATGAAGAGATGTGAAAAAAAGATGCACGAATGAAACACCATTGTCAGCTCAATATTATTTTTTTTGGATAAATGTAATAATCCACACCTGAAACGGTTTACGCGCGCTCCGTGAATGGGAATGCACTTCTCGGCATAACACCTCTGTTCACACGGCTATTAGGCCAACGGAGACTTCATAAATCATATATTCCATAACACAGGCTTAGATTACAACTAACACAAGAATGCTACTTTTGAAATAATGCAAATATTACTGTTATAACATTGACCATCAGATTTTACACAGGTTTATTAATGACGTTTATTATGCCTGTATTATTCACATGTAATTCTTTCATCCTAACAAAAGTATTTACCTCATGTCTCATACCCACCCCTCAGATTGTCCGACTGAGAGTTGGTGTTATTCCCTCCATCTTGGGCTTACAGGTTCACCTAATAAGAGTAGGTGTATCATCATAAGGCTATTAGCATTCATAAATTGAAATATTATCAATAACAGGGCGGGGTGAAATACTTATCCCTGTGTGTGTGTGTATTTTTATATATTTTAATATTATGCTTCTTCATTTTAGCCAGAAAAGGGCAGGACTACATGTTCTTCCAGAAAAGCTGAAGAGAGCCTGTCTGTGACCACTCAGGATGACAGCAAGGGCTCGCACATTTTCTGGCAGGGGGGGCGGGGGACACACACACTAGGGCCAGAACACCACCTACATGTACCGTACATTAACAGCAGAATGACAGTGTGTGATAGACTGGTCAGTAGGCTATATTTATAAGACACCGATGCCCGTTGTCAGCTGCCGCTGTTTTGGCAGCTCGAGCCTTGTCGTAATTTTGTACTTTGGAACGGATGGAATGAGAATCCAGCTTTGTTATATACATATGTATGTGTATATATATATTTCTAGTGTAAGGTAGAGGATGTTTGTTTTGTATGTGTATTTATTTGACGATTGCCTATGGTGCCCTACGAATGAATGAGTACGTATGTATACACACTGCTTGAAGATCATTCAAGCTGTTGACCTAACGAATTTTCCAATCATGTACTACAAGCTTTGTATCATTGAAGAGGAATAAAGACACTATACAGCTGTTATGATTTTTATGTAACATCTTTATCAAATCTGTAATAAAGTATTTCACAAGGCCAAAACAATGTAAGAAAATATCTTTGATTTTTGCTTTTTTGGCTTCACAGCATAACTTTGTTATGACCATAGCATCAAGGTTCAAGGTGCAATGTTTTTTAAATTGCCAATTGTGCATGAACCGCAGTCAAGACACATGCATTACTTGTTCAGGGATCTCTCTGAGTTAGTCTAGAAAAATAGAAATACTATAATAAAATATAAAGAATATAAAAAACACTGTACAAGAAGGTAGTTGTATATACACAAGTTTTAATATTTTGAATGGTATCAACCTAAAGCAAAACAAAATGAGCTAAAAGCCCTGAAAGAGGAGTGTTTTGCAGAGCTTCTGTCTCATGCTCCCTTTTATGCAGGTCAAGAGAGGTCAGTTTGCCAATGTGGTGGAGCCTTATTTTCAGAAACACAGACACAAACAATGACAACAAGTTGGAATAATGGTTGTTGATGCCAAACTTTGTCTCCTCAATGTGTTCCCCAAGCTGAAAAACATCCTCCATTCCAATGTCCTCCTGGATGATGTACGTGACTGTCGCCGTCTTTACAGCTTTGCTGAAGCTTGGCGAATCACCCACTCTGCAGCTCTCAGCACCTTCACTGTGCCACATGATGGAATCACTAGTACACCGTTGTTTTTCAGGGCTAGAAAGTGGTAGCTATCATGAAATGATGAAGGTACAGCATCTCTAACCAAGCTTGCATGGCACACACCACAGGACAGCTTTTGCAGAATCTGGAGGACTACAAACCCTGCGATGTAGTACAAAGCATCAGTATAAATATTGAGAAGTAGCTATTTAACATATTTAGAACGGTAATTTTGATATGATGTTTAAAAAAGAAATACTCAAATCATTAGGCTGAGTTAGTGAGTTTGAGGTTGAAGCTTCTAGGTCATCCTGAGTGGTCACAGACAGGCTCTCTTCAGCTTTTCTGGAAGAACATGTAGTCCTGCCCTTTTCTGGCTAAAATGAAGAAGCATAATATTAAAATATATAAAAATACACACACACACACACACACAGGGATAAGTATTTCACCCCGCCCTGTTATTGATAATATTTCAATTTATGAATGCTAATAGCCTTGATGATACACCTACTCTTATTAGGTGAACCTGTAAGCCCAAGATGGAGGGAATAACACCAACTCTCAGTCGGACAATCTGAGGGGTGGGTATGAGACATAAGTAAATACTTTTGTTAGGATGAAAGAATTACATGTGAATAATACAGGCATAATAAACGTCATTAATAAACCTGTGTAAAATCTGATGGTCAATGTTATAACAGTAATATTTGCATTATTTCAAAAGTAGCATTCTTGTGTTAGTTGTAATCTAAGCCTGTGTTATGGAATATATGATTTATGAAGTCTCCGTTGGCCTAATAGCCGTGTGAACAGAGGTGTTATGCCGAGAAGTGCATTCCCATTCACGGAGCGCGCGTAAACCGTTTCAGGTGTGGATTATTACATTTATCCAAAAAAAATAATATTGAGCTGACAATGGTGTTTCATTCGTGCATCTTTTTTTCACATCTCTTCATGTAAATTAATAATACGTGTACAATTATGATAATCCGACAATTGTAGAGTTTAGAGTATTCCTATTCCTAACTATTTTTATATTATTGGACATATATTCAAAAGTAAGGGCCGTGACTAATACTTTTGTAGTCAACACGAAAGACGGTTGGATACATTTTCTATAACAATCTCAACTCATTATAGCCCAGATGAAATTATATAAAAATTAACCTGAAACTATGAAATTTGGTTATTTTAATTTTATATACAAATTTGGACTTGTTGAGATTTGCATCCGTTAATTCAATTAGGTAAACAAATTATGATGTAGTTATATCATATCATTCCATCACAGACTCTCCTTAAAGTACGACCAGCAGGGGGTGCACTTCTCGGCATAACACCGGCTATAAACATATCCTAGTTTAACGTTTGCTGGCTACGATTTCGCCGGCAGACACAAATACAGTACAATAATATTCTATTGACAAAATACAACCAATAATAATGTTGAATCCTACCTGTGAAAGGTAATCCCCCGACTCCTGTTCGCAACGTCTGTCACAGCCTCATTAATGGCTGCTCCCTCAGTAATGGCCACGGCCAGAAAGTCATGGCCGGTCGTGGCCGCGGCCAGAAAGTCATGGCCGGTTGTGGCCGCGGCCTCGGCGCGCAAGCCCTTGCTGCACTAACCTCTGAATCTGTGACGGCAGAGTATGCAGCCAAGCTCTCTGTGACCCGTTCAACCCGGTCACGGGCATCAGAATCGGATATATTGTTTGACTCCACCTGGGCAGCTAACTGTACAGCAAATATGCACACCGCCCCCTACCGTAGCCTACATGATGGGTAGCACGGTCAGCAGGCGTGACGTCACTCTCCTGCGCTGCTCAGATTGCTTTTTCGTTATCGAATTGTGGGCAGTATTTTGCATGCAGACCACGAAAACGAAAAAGCAATGTCCGCTTTGTTTTCTTTTTGATTATGGCATAGAATGTGCAGTCTTGAAGAAGAAAATTGAAATGCAATAGGATGATTGATTAGTAATTTTATTTATGAGTCAAATAATGCAGCCACATTCTTAAAATGAAAAAGCATTTCTGCAAATGCATTTGAATTTTCAACTTTTACATTTCAAATTGAATTTTGGTATCTATTTGCTGAGGCATATTTTGAAAATTAAATTTCAAATGTCTTTGTCCTTTTCATTTGAATTAAGTGAAAGAATGAGCAGTCTTGAAGAAGAAAATTGAAATGCAAATAGGATGATTGATTAGTAATTTTATTTATGAGTCAAATAATGCAGCCACATTCTTAAAATGAAAAAGCATTTCTGATAATGCATTTGAATTTGAATTTTGATCACGATTTGCTTCCATAACAGACCAGAGGCTACGAGAGCATGGACCATGTCTGTTCCAGCGATAATTGCGTTTGGGTTCAAGCAATACGAACAGGACAGCAAAGGGCGGAAAGCCATATGCAACGTATGTGGCGTGAAAATCACGGATGGCACCAAAACTACGTCGAACTTCAATCGGCATTTGGAGAGGGGACACAAAGAAATGTAAGTAACATGGTGAAAAATGTTATTATGGTTATTATGGTTTATGGTGAAAACGCGCGTTTTAATAAATCATTTCCAAACCAAACACCCTGAACCATAGGTGGGAGGGAGCGGGGGGGTCCGACCTCTTACAGTAAGCACACGTTTTCATAAGGGCTCGTCCGACAAAGACCCTATTGAAATTGTAATGTTTTTTATTATTATTATTCTTTACCCTTTTCGTGCCCGAATTTCGCCCCTTTCCTGTGCTCAAAAACTCACCAAACTTTGGCAAGTTGTGCGGCCGGATCCAAAATTCGATATTTTTGGTTGCTAGCACACGTTCGACGCAAAATGGCGAAATAGCGCCCCCTACAGACGTTTAAAATTCCCTCTGCATTTGGTGAATTACCGTATGCCGCAAATTCAAAAGCTTTATACATAACCATGTTCCTTGAATAGAGTTGAAGATTTTTTTAATTGGCCACGCCCACTTCCGCCTATAATTTTACGGCAGAGGCCATTAAGGCCAAGTCATATTGATAGCCCCTTTCACACTGAGGAATAACCCGCGTTTAATCCGCGAATTTAGCGTGTCCGCTGTTGCGTTCACACTGACGACCCGGGCTGTCGTGTCAACTCGACTCGCCTTTTGACCCGCGTCGGACCCTAGTCTTTTTGCCGAGCCAAGTTTGGTGTGAAAGCAATTGACGCGGGTCGGACGTGGGCATGGCGTGACGTGAGTAGTTTAAAAGACAGAATGGACAGCTGATTCAGAACAACAGCGACAGGTGAGGACAAGTTTCACTCTGTTTTAGCCTACATCAAGTTCGAGACATTTTTGAAGATGGCCAACTGGGGAGACAAGGAGGTCCGTGAGCTCCTCAGCCTCCGAGCAGATGACGTTTTTTTCCGCAACATGTCGGGGACGGTGAAAGATGGAGCTCTGCTGGAAGGGCTGGCGAGAAAGATGGGAGAGCGCGGTTTCCCACGCAGCAAGGCGCAGGTGACCAACAAATTAAAGGCCATGAGGAAAAAGTTCCATGCTGTTAATGACCACAACGGCAGGAGTGGCAGAGGGCGATTGGACTGGCCATATTTTGACATGTGCCACGCCATCTGGGGAGGAAGCCACTCTGTATTTAACCCTAGCTCCGACGCATGGCTTGTGCCTACGTCATTGTACACGCCCAGCATTTTATGTGTTTCGTGTGACGGTCTGCCACTAGGCAACGCCCCCTGAACTCGGCTTCAGGCGACACGGGTCACCTAACACGCCAAGCATTCACATTGCTCGACGCGGGTCGAAGGTGCAATTTGGACCCGCTAAGGTAGTGGGTCTCAGTGTGAAAGGGGCTGATGACCCCTGCCTATAGTTAACATTGTAAATGGGATGAGAGATAGAGGTGGTGGTCTAGGAGGAAGGGAGAATGGAATTAAGATTAGAAAGTTAATTTGCAATTAATATAATGCTCTTCACTCGTCTGCGCTTGCAGTTGTGTTGCTGACACCTCCTGGAAGACAAAATAGAGGTATAAATTAGCATAGCTAACACATTGTGTACGGGGTTCAGGTAGAGGTATCTTTTTGAAAACTGGGAATTGAAGAGCATTTATTTTTACTGTATCAAAAGTATAGATACGTTATATCACTATTCCTAGTCAATTCTAAAGGCTTTGAGAACATACATTTAACTTTAACTTTACATAGCTCTACTACAGCTGTAGTAGCCTACAAAAGTTATTTGGCCATTTATTGGGCGTTGCACTAATGTTACTATATTTAGGCATATTTGTTAGGATCCCCATTAGCTTCTCTAGAGCACCACTAGTCTCCATAAAGCAGGCCTAGCTAGCTTGTACACTGACCAGAAAAAGTTATCCCATAATGTTTGTTACCTACCATTCAAATCGGTCCACGGAGGGAATCCTTTTCTTCAGCTTCATTTTATGGTGACACGCGTTGCACTTGACCTTTCCTGTCAGTATGTTTTTCTTTTGTAGCCATTCCACTAGTTCTAACATACACTTTCGTGCAACTTAAGACACATCATCAGTGTTGACACCTGGGTTCACTGGGTGTTTCGGGTCTCACAACAGACACCCTCGCCCAGGGGACCCAGCCGGGGGTGATCAAGTCCCGGCTTGTGTCTTAAGAGCATTTGCCCACGGGTCGCCACGCTTGATCCACAGCCATCTGGACGCCTTTTCTGCTGCGTCACTGATGTTCTTGATGGCTCTCCTGTTTTGCAGTCCTTTCAGTCCCAGCATCTTGAGTGCCCTGATAAGAGACTGACCAGCGAATCCTCTGCATCCGACCTCGATGGGGTTGCATCGGGTCCTCCATCCCCTGCTTCGGCATTCACTGGTCAGCTCCTCATACTTGGCCCTCTTCCTCTCAAAGGCCTCCTCTATCCTGTCTTCCCAGGGGACAGTCAACTCCAGCAGGACCACTTGCCTCGTTGTTTCCGACACCAGGACCATGTCTGGGCTGAGTGTGGTCACTGCGATGTTCTCCGGAAACTTGAGCTGTCTCCCTAGGTCGACTTTCAACTGCCAGTCCCTGGCTGTTGCCAGCAGTCCCCCTGGTTCGCTCCTGAGCTGCTGTGGCTTCTCCCCAGCCCTAACAAAGGCGATGGCCTGCCTTGTTGGTTGTAGGTGTTTGCTGGTGGAAATCCCTGTGCTGATGGCCTCAGCAATGACCCGTAGCACTTGGTCATGGCGCCACCGGTAGCGCCCCTCACCTAGTGCTCTTGGGCAGCAGCTCAGGATGTGCTCCAGCGTTCCAGCTCTTTGGCAGAGAGGGCACAGTGGGTTCTCAGCCAAGCCCCAGCGGTGGAGGTTGGATGGGCTTGGGAGGACATCGTAGACCGACTGAATGAGGAATTTGATCCGGTGTGGCTCAGATCGCCATAAGTCTGTCCATGAAACCTTCCGGGCCGCTGCCTCCTCCCAACGGGTCCATGCCCCCTGCCCCCTTAAGTTTGTTGTTCCTCCCGTACAAGGCGATGCTGCTAAGGCTTCGTGGTAGGCCCAACCACTTCCGCAGGAAAGAGCTGACCTTCCTCTCGAAGCACTCGACGGTGGTAATTGGCACATTGTAGACCAGCAGTGGCCAGAGGAGTCGAGGCAGGATACCATGCTGGTAAAGCCAGGCTTTGAACTTGCCTGGTAGCCCTGACTTGTCCACTGCCCTCAGCCAGGTTCCCAACTCCTCTGATGTTGCTTGGAGTGCTGCAGTGTCCCTCAAGGTGCAGTCATAGATCTTGCCCAGGCTCTTGACTGGCTTCTCTCCCACAGATGGAATCTGGGTGTCTCCTATTGAGAAGCGGTACTTCTCTGACACCTTCCCCTTTTTCACCACCAGGGACCTGGACTTGGCTGGCTTGAAGTTCATCCGGGCCCAGCGGATGAGATGCTCCAGGCCTTGGAGGATCCATCTACAGCCCGGGACAGATGTTGTCGTCACCGTCAGATCATCCATAAATGCTCTGATGGGGGGCTGTCGCGTACCGGAGTTGGTGAGTGGTCCTCTACACTCCACCTCTGCTGACTTCACCAGCATGTTCATGGCCAAGGAAAACAATACCACAGAAATGGTACATCCTGTGATAATGCCTTTCTCAAGCCGATGAAATGCAGATGTTACTGTTCCGGAAGTGACTCTCAAACTGAAGCAGCTGTAATAGTCCAGTATGAGGTCCTTGATCTTGCCTGGAACGTGGTGTCGGTCAAGCGAGGTTTCCACCAGCTTGTGTGGCATGGACCCGTAGGCGTTGGCAAGGTCGAGCCAAAGGACTGCCAGGTCTCCTTTGCCATCTCGTGCCTCCCGGATCAGCTGTGTGACAACTTCTGTATGTTCGATGCATCCTGGGACCTTTGGGACGCCTCCCTTCTGCACAGAGGTGTCTATATACGTGTTCCTCAGGAGGAACTCCATCAAGCGCCGGGCAACGATACTGAAGAATATCTTGCCCTCAACGCTGAGGAGTGAGATGATCCTGAATTGCTCGATGGTGATTGAGCTCTCCTTCTTTGGAATCCAGACCCCCTCTGCGTGTCTCCACTGCTGTGCCACCTTTCCCCTTCTCCAGATGACCCTGAGGATTGTCCATAGTCGCTTCAAGAGTCTGGGGCATCTCTTGTAAACCACATATGGCACTCCGCTGGGGCCTGGTGTTGAATTTGATCTCGCTGCCTTGACAACCTCCTCAACTTCTTTCAAAGTTGGCTCCTTGATGTTAAATGCCGAGGTGGGTGCTGGCATGGTTATCAAGGTTCTGCATGGCCCAAGATCTTCCTCTCTTGCGTTGTCACTGTAGGTGGCACTGAGGTAGTTGTGGACCTCATCTTCAGTGCAGGCAAGGTGGCCACTTCTTTTCTGACCAAGGATCTTCTTGGTGAACCCAAAGGGATTTGAAATGAAGGCTGCACGTCTCCTGGCTCTCTCTCTACCCCTCCTCCTATGCCAATATGCTCGACGGAGGGTGATGAGCCTTTTCCTCAGTATGCTCCGGAGCTCTGCCAGCCCGGCTTTATCCTCCTCCCTTGCCATCTTAAACTGACGTCCAAGCAGTCTAAGCTCCTGCCGCAGCTGGCTGATCTTTAACTCCCGCCTGTTTGGCTCCCCTGAGCATCTGGCTGGCTGTTGCTCCTTTATGCCAAACCTTTCAGCCCCATGTTGATGATCATCGCAGACATTGACAGCAGTTCCTGGTCTGCATCTCCCCTTGCAGTAGCATCAAGGACTTGGTCCAGATCTTCATCAAACTGGAGCCATTCTCTTTCTTTGCTGGCAGCAGGCCACATAACCCGACGGTGTTCGGAATGCTTGAACCGAGGGAGGACTTGTGGGGCGTGGAGGGTCTGGGCGCTGTGGGTTGACTCCTGGCCGGGCTCCTCCTGCGTCTCACCAGGCACTGGACCTGTGCGTTGCACCACCTGCGTCCCCGTCAAACATTTCATTTCACTAGTTTGAGGTGTTTCTTTGTATTTTTTTTGCCTTCTGCCAGCTCTTTCAACTTGGTTGCCAACTTGAAACCACGCATGTTGCTGTACGCCGTCCTGCCAGGAAACTAGTTTGATTATTCATCGCGATGACGGGATAACACATCATGTTAACTCGGAACTCGGGAATTCCCAGTTTAAAACTCCAATTTCCGTCTTCAAAGCGTCCTAGACAATGGGCCTCATGCAAGAACCGTTTGTACGCACAGATTTGTTCTTAAATCGTCCGTACGAGTGATTTAAGAGAATTTGCGCATTCACCAATCTTTTCGTATTTTACGTTTTCTTTCAGGTACGAACAGAATTTATGAGTGATCTGGACCTGTCGTAGGAGTTTCGTAAAATAGTCCGCTGTTATTCCAATCAAGTTTGCTTGACTAATGGATTGTATATTTAATTACTTTGAAGAAAACATAAACAAAATATACATTATACCCCATAATTATGCTGACATTATTCTGTTTGACTTAAATTGTGCAGTAATTGAAGGTTCATTTGAATCTGTATATAACAAGGTCAATGGGAAGCGTAACCAGCGGCTGACTTTCTACTTTTGGATGCCTTAGTGCGTCAGGCTCTTGAAGAGAACGTGTGGAGACAGACGAATGGCTGACATCGCGATTAAGATTCCCAAGGACTGTGCTACTGCAAATATGCAGCTTGCTAGAGCCACGACTCCAGAGAAAAACACGCCGATCAAACCCAATTCCACCACACGTCCAGGTCCTTACCATCTTTGGATTTTTGGCCACTGGAACCTTTCAGAGGGAGATTGGAGACACATCGGGGGTGTCCCAGTCCTCTGTGAGCCGTGCGCTCCCCTTGGACATCCAAACTCTCATCAGTTTATCACCCACGGTACATCAAATTCCCATACATCGCTGTCCAACAAGTACAAATTAAGAGGGACTTTCATCCCGTGGCTGGACTGCCAATCATAATTGGAGCAATGCACACATTACGCATCAAAGCACCCGTGCTGTCGTGGAGCGCACTGAGCTGAAGGCCAGGTGGGTGTGTCTCCTACAACCTGAACCAGCCCAGGCAGACAAGAAGCTGTGGTGCCAGAAGACCCCCCTCATGGACCACCCCATCAAAGTGCCACCATGATGAGGGAACAACTGATTGCACGGCTTTAGTTGCAGTCATCGATCGCCTGCACATGGCGAGACGTTTTTTTTAAGCCATTTTCATATCAAACCATTTATTTTTTTATTTCGGTGACATGGTATTAACAGCACTCGTAATTGCTTCCCATTTCTTCGCTTTAGCAGGTCCCGTAATTCCACTGCTGACACTGCTAAAAATGACAGATTTTCCTTTTTAGATCTCTGAAAGCAGAACTTCAGTCTCAGAGCCTGTAAAGTTGTTCTTTATGCGCCTTGATGCCGTTTTCATGACTCAACACGTCCTGACACAGGAGCGAGGAAGCGCCGCCTTAAATGGTATAATTTAGGGCGTGGAGTATGCAATTCTACTATCCTCGTGCACGTGAACTTAGATACGCACGATTGGGATTCATCATTTACGCAGGTCGTTTACACACTTTTTCCGAAGTTAAGAGCCCTTGTTGAATCTGACGTGGCGTGTTCATACGATACCTTTTTACGAAAAAAGTAAGAGAAATTTAGAATAAAATTACGAAAATGTTCTTGCATGAGGCCCATTGACTTTATACATTTTTGTGCGATGGCAGACAACCAATTCTTGAAGAAGCCGGGGTAGATTATTTTTTCCCGAGTGGGAGCACCAACATTAGGTGGCGTCGAGGCAGGCATGGACTGGCTATAGAGCTTACCGGGCAATGCCCGGTGGGCCGACGCATATTTTTGGGCCGGGGCCATCCTAATTTTATTTTAAAAATATATTATTATTATTTTATCTGCCGTGACGGTAATTGCAACACAAAATGCGGCCATTGGTAGAATTTCTCGAAGGACAATGGGCTAATCCAATGAAATCTCTCAGCACCTCTTTGGCCCGCCCCTCCCCTCACTGTTGACGCAGGTCATCAATTCTACCATTTGAGCTGAACGGACTTGGAGAGAACAGTCAAAAACCGAAATGGATAAACAACAGAAAAGAAAGGGTGGTGCACAGAAGCTGCGAGATAAAAGGTTAAAAAGCCTACAAGCAGCAAAATGTGCGAGGCTTACTGACATGTTTGCAAGTGCTTCCACCACGACCACAGCACCGGGTGCAGGGCCATCAGGTGCAGGGCCAGGGCCGTCAACATCATCAGCAGCCCCCAGCTTCTGTCGGGGTGCCACCGAGTGTCTCCGTAGAACAGTGTAGGCCAAACACAGAGGAAGAAGCTATCGAGGTGGAGGAGGAGGTGGAGGAGGAGGTGGAGGAGGAGGAGGAGGAGGAGGAGGAGGAGACAGACGTGACCCAGGGACAGATTGAGGAGGTCAGAATAGCCAGAAGTAGGTAAGAAGTAGGCTAATGTTAGGCGAAATGTTAGCAGAATGACGACATGTTTTTTTAATGGGAGGACTGAGGGCTCTCCGTGTGCGTGGAGACTTAAATGAGGTATTTATAGATGACTGGTAGGCTACATCTTCACTACATCAGTATGGGGGGAATTGATCATGCTGAAATTATTACTTATTTTATCCAGTCAGGCTGGAACACGAATAAAAAGCCTAGCCTGTTTTTTGCACAACCTTGTTGGTTAGGAGGTGGTCACCGACTGTGGTGTGTGTGTGTGTATCTGCGCGTGTGCGTTTCTGTCACAGAGATCTGACTGAGTCTTTATTTTCAACTAATGCTATGAGTAGATTTACTTTATTTGAAGGTGTAAAAGTGACATGCGCCTGTCATTAGCATTACAGTACTTAAACCATCATTAATGTAGGCAAGGCTATAACGTATCTAGTGCCATTCAATTTTGCAGGCTTATGTAAAGTTGACTGGTGTGCAGATATTGCAAATACCCAATGACATCAGTCATATATATCAAGTGTGTCATTAATGTTTATGACACTCTCATGTAGACACCAAAGTGTTCAGTGTTATTTTAGCTTGTTATAACTATATTGTTTGCAGGTGTTACAGGTTACAGTTGCCCAAGTAATATTAGTGAAACATTGCTTTGCTGAAATGGATTGGTAGGTAACCGGAGAAATACGGAATTAATATTTCTGCCTCTCTCTTTCTCTGTGTTTAGTCAAGAGAGACTATTGAAATAGAAGTGAAGGAGTCACCGGGAGATCAGGCAGTTGTTGACTATTTTAGCCGTCCCCATCCCACAAAGAGGCAGGAATTTTTAAAGTTTCATCCACAACAGGATGCCACAAACCCGGTTGTTCAGAGGCTCTTTGCGAGAGCGGAAGACATAGCATGGAAATGGCTGACGTATTGTAGTCAACGCCATGCTTTATTTTGTTTTGCTTGCCTTGCTTTTAGCAAGCCCAATGATCATAGTGCCTTTATCATAGGCATGACAGACTGGAGGCATGTGCACCAATGAATAGAAGAGCATGAGAGAGACATGGAACATAGACAGTGTTTAGAGTAGGGGTGGGCGAAAAAAATCGATTCATGTACATATCGTGATTTTTTTATGGGATGATTTTAAAAATCGATTTTTCTCCCCTGAATCGATTTTTTTTAAAAAGTATTATTATTATTATTTTTTATTTATTTATTATTTTTTTTACCCATGTCCTGTCCAGCATTATGGCAGCAGAATTGTAATCTGAATACCGTTTATGCTAAACACATTTGCTATGCCAAGGGAAGCTTTATCGATTATATTACATCATATCCGTGTCCAGATAAACTTCATCAATTCATCACATTAAGTTATGTTAAAACTACCCCACATTTGTGCTGTGTGGACATTTCAATTAATTTTGTAACTGTACACTTTAAAAAATGCCTCTTTTTGTCTCAGTTGAAATAAATGTCAGCTGCTGGACTGACTGACACAGACTGATGTGTATTGTTAATGGGAACGACATTCATTCTAGAAGTGTATGATTCAACTTGTTTGTTTTTTTAAGAAGGAAGAAAATTGCAATTACCGATTATATCGAATCGCAATACTTGGAGAATCGCAATTATCAAGAATCGTGATACAAATCGAATCGGCACCTTCGAATCGTGACCAAAGCATATCGTCCCACCCCTAGTTTAGAGTGTGTAGATTTAATTGCATTTTCCACAGAAAGTGATGAGATTACTTGTGTGATCGTATAAATATTCATGGTGGGCCGCCATGGCCAAAAATGCCCGGGCCATTTTTTGGTCCCAGTTCAGCCCTGCGTCGAGGGTCTGAAAAGCATGATTTCCAAGTTATATGGAACGCAGCATAACGTTTTCGGGAATTTACTTTTTCTTCGCGCTCACTGACCGCTTGTGTGCAACTGACCAGTCCAGAACATCTCAAAATGGATGAGGTTAACGTCTCGCCTCCGTACAAGACGAGGCTACACACTCAGAAGAGAAACAGACAGGAAGGAAATTCTTCTGGAAAATAAGGTAACGTTAACATTGATCTAACTATGTTTAACAGGTAGCTCTTAACTAGCTTAGAAACATCTGTGTTGTATTGGTAACAATAATAAACTGGTCACCTTTTGGCTACAGTCACCTTTTTTTATTATGTCAAACAAGTGAATGAAGAGGGTTTTAGTTTTGTATGTTGTCACCTTTTCACTAAGTTACTCCAGAGTTTGTAAGTCAGGTCTGCAATATTATTGACAACAGTCATCAAGATTCCTCCATGTCCTCTGTCATGTCTATAATGGTGTCATGGAAGCTGGGCTACACGTACATTTAAACAGTTAAATAATTTAGGAATTGCTATGTTCTGTTCTAAACAGGCAACAAGACTACAGAGGCCCCAACTGCCAAAGTTGCAATGGGGAAGTTGAAAGAGGAAAGGGACCGATGGAAAGCACGTGCTGAGTTCCTGGAGGATAAACTTTCTGATGTCACAACAGAGCGTGACATTTGTAGGACTCAGCTCTCTGATGGTGAGTGAAGATTCTAGGCTACTTATAGGATATTTAAAGAATGATAGATGTGTACACCGTGGAAAGGTTGTGTCATACCTGTGAATTGAATTGAATTGAATATGTATTTTATGAATGTGTCATATACCAATTAAGGAGCCCAGCCTAGTCTTACAAGACACAGATTTCATACTTATAGCCAGCAGAGTACAAACAAAACCAAACCGCATAGATTGTACATTTCAAGTAGAATTCATACAAATAATTCATTCTTTTTTAATTTCCAAGCACTTTTTAAATGAAAATAGCTATAGCAAAGACCTCTGAAAAACCATTCCAACCTAATTTAACCTGTGTTTTTTGTTGTAAGTGTTTATAAACAATAAGCAATCAAATAGGGCTCGGGCACACGCGTTGCATTCTGGGATATGGTCGCCATACTGGAGGCACAATCTCGTAAACAAACCCTGAGGCAAGACGGAGATCAAGGACCAAACAGTGAGAGAAAAGTGAGAGAAAAGCATGTTAAAATCGAAGAAAGGATGTGGGATATACCGGGATACATTACAGAAGGAAGCCAGAGATCGGTACATACAGAAGATTGGCGTTATAAACGGACTGGACCCTTATGAAATACCGAGCAAGGAATGGATTGTCGACGAAGATTTACTGCCTAAGTTCACCCTTTCGGACATAATTGCGTATATAGTATGTGGTGTCAGTGCTGATACTTTGCAACAGTTTCAATTATAATGACACTTTACACTTTTGTCATGTTACTCTACTTGTAAATAAATAATGAAACATACACACTTGGCTGTATCTCAAAGCATATTTATTTCAGACGACTTCAACTTTGCACAACACTCCTGCTCATGGTGGTCAGAGTACAACATACAGACACAATCTTGTCAAAGAATGTTTTGTCTTCACCTTTGCATGGCAAAACTATGTTGATAGGTACTTTTGCTGACAAAAAGGTGTATTGTTTCTGACAGTTCCAATCGCCCTTTCCATGTGAATTTGGAGATGGGCAATTTTCCTTGTATTTTCCACATTAAATTAAGATTAAGATTAAGATCAGATTTATTGTCATATATGTATACATGCATACACACGAAATTTGTCCTCCGCTTTTAACCCATTGAGACATCCCTTGCTTCCAACTGACAGTGTCCTCTTGTGAAGGCGGGGATCTTTACCTCAGCACACAAAAGTCTGTAACTTACCAGAATGAAAATGCAGAGAACACACTCTCATCGACACCGGGATTGAGTGGAAAGTTATGCTTGGTCGTCTTACAGCAGCGATCCATGCTAGTCGACGACGCTTTGTTATCTCGGACACTTGGTCTCCGTGGGTGCGCCTCCAAGCAGGAAACCGGTAAAAAGATAAACCATTTATGATTTCCCCCCCATTCCTGTCACGGCTTACGCTATTGCACCCCATGACACAGCAACGTGCGACCATAGTGGCAAAGACAATAAGTAAAATAGATAAACCAACGAAGAAAGTTCCGAGACCAGGCGGGAGTACGTCTGAGCGCAGTGGAAAACAATGTAAACAAAACAGTTCTGAGCCTCCAGTATGGCCGCCGCTCACGTAGTGACGTCACGTGCCTGAGCCCTATTGGCGTAATGTACTATTAATCCTTGCATCTATAGCTTTGGCGAGTCTCAAGGAGGCTAAACAGTCTCGGACAGATGATAGCTATGATGAAGAGGTGCAGATGCAGCATTACAGCGATGATGAAGAGGTGCAGATGCAGCATTACAGCGAAAAGGATAGTGAGGACGACTCTGACTCCAGCTCTGACTCAGAGAGTTCTGATTCATCCCGGAAGAGAAAGCGGAAGAAAAAAGGGAAAGGGAAGGGAAAGAAGAGTGGGAAGAAAATAAGGAAGAAGAAGGAGAAAAAGACAAAGAGAATCAAACATCGTTTTCGCCAGCGGGGTATGTGAAGCATATTTCTTGACTGGCTTGGGCTATACGTGTTCTGTCTGTATGTCCCTACAAAGTAGATAGATCACTCATCACACGTTAGTAGAGGGGTGTACTAAAAGGACCAGTAGGGTCCAAATCAATGTTAATGTCGAAAAATGATTCACCATGTATCAGTTTTTACAGTATTTAGCATTTAAAGCATATTTCTCCTTTCAATCTCTCCGTTCCATCCCAAAAAACTGTCAACCAGAACACAAATGTGTGAACCTATGCTGTAATGACTTAGCCTGGCTGACGCGTCCACATCTCGATGAGATGGTGGTCTGGGAACTAGGTGTGCATATTCTCGTATTTGAGGCATGGTTTACGAATGCCTAGAGCCGTTTATTGGGCGCTACGAATGTCTATCAAATGGCGTCTGGTTCTTCCCATGCTGCTTTGCGCGCGATTCATAGCCAATTGCATCACTTATACCAGATGACGTATGTAGAGCAACAGAAATTCGATGAGGAAGAAAAAGAAAAAAAAAAGTAAGATAAAAGTAAACTTGCGTTCTAAGCTACTTAAAACACTTTCTAAGGCTGCATCGAACTGTAACGTTGTGTCCGCTGCCATGTTGGATAAACACTCTACAAGCTTCGGTGTCGTGTATAGACGTCGTCA
The DNA here is from genome assembly GCF_027942865.1 of Odontesthes bonariensis. Lineage (NCBI taxonomy): Eukaryota > Metazoa > Chordata > Actinopteri > Atheriniformes > Atherinopsidae > Odontesthes > Odontesthes bonariensis. Next base: position 24,112,490 of record NC_134529.1, on the reverse strand, counting down.
TCGTCTTGCTGCTCCCCCCGTTCTGTGATTGGTTCCCTAACTCAGGCAAAAATAAGGGTGGTGGTTTCCAGGCTGCCTTTGCAGTGTGAATGAAATCGCGCGCAAAGCAGCATGGGAATTCCCAGGCTAGTAATGACTGTGCTTTTACTTCTCAACAATCTCATGATTCAAATGATGATGACATTCTCTCTTGTTCTTGTGTGTTATTTTAGTTGGAGGACCAGGTAATGTGGTGAAGAGGTACCTAAAAGTCCTTGCCATTTTCCAGACGGGGAAGAATATGGCAAAATCCTTCGAGAAGTATGGAGTAGACAGACTTACTATTGTGAAGACTGCTGTGATTGCTGGGCTTGCAATAGCTGCTCCAGAAGAATATCATCAAGTTGTGAAGGGGGGGATGGTGGCAGACTTTGCTAAAAGATGTGAGGAGGTTATAAAGGCCAACCAGGTAATTTCTTCTACAATAACTAAAATGAAGGATGATAGGAAGCTCCTGCCCATAACAAAGAAAGTTTAGACTGCCAGACAGTGGAGAGACTGACAGAGGGAGAGAGAGACAGACAGGGGGAGACAGACAGACAGTGGACAGACTGACAGGGAGACAGACAGACAGTGGAGAGACTGAAAGGGAGAGAGAGACTGACAGGGGAAGACAGACAGGGAGAGAGAGACAGACATGGGGAGACAGACAGAAAGTGGAGAGACTGACAGGGAGAGAGAGACAGACATGGGGAGACAGACAGACAGTGGAGAGACTGACAGGGAAACAGACAGACAGTGGAGAGACTGACAGGGGGAGACAGACAGGGAGAGAGAGACAGACATGGGGAGACTGACAGGGAGAGAGAGACTGACAGGGGAGACAGACAGACAGTGGAGAGACTGACAGGGAGAGAGAGACAGACATGGGGAGACAGACAGACAGTGGAGAGACTGACAGGGAGACAGACAGACAGTGGAGCGACTAATAGGGAGACAGACAGACAATGGAGAGACTGACAGGGGGAGACAGACAGGGAGAGAGAGACAGACATGGGGAGACAGACAGACAGTGGAGAGACTGACAGGGAGAGAGAGACTGACAGGGGGAGACAGACAAGGAGAGACAGACATGGGGAGACAGACAGACAGTGGAGAGACTGACAGGGAGAAAGAGACTGACATGGGGAGACAGACAGACAGTGGAGAGACTGACAGGGAGAGAGAGACAGACATGGGGAGACAGACAGACAGTGGAGAGACTGACAGGGAAACAGACAGACAGTGGAGAGACTGACAGGGGGAGACAGACATGGGGAGACAGACAGACAGTGGAGAGACTGACAGGGAGAAAGAGACTGACATGGGGAGACAGACAGACAGTGGAGAGACTGACAGGGAGAGAGAGACAGACATGGGGAGACTGACAGGGAGAGAGAGACAGACATGGGGAGACAGACAGACAGTGGAGAGACTGACAGGGAAACAGACAGACAGTGGAGAGACTGACAGGGGGAGACAGACAGGGAGAGAGAGACAGACATGGGGAGACAGACAGACAGTGGAGAGACTGACAGGGAGAGAGAGACAGGCATGGGGAGACAGACAGACAGTGGAGAGACTGACAGGGAGAAAGAGACTGACAGGGAGAGACAGACAGGGAGAGAGAGACTGACAGGGGGAGACACAGACAGTGGAGAGACTGACAGGCAGAGAGAGACTGACAGGGGGAGACAGACAGGGAGAGAGAGACAAGGAGACAGACATGGGGAGACAGACAGACATTGGAGAGAGAGACAGGGAGACAGATATGGGGAGACAGGCAGACAGTGGAGAGACTGACAGGGAGAGAGAGACTGACAGGGGAAGACAGACAGGGAGAGAGAGACAGACATGGGGAGACAGACAGACAGTAGAGAGACTGACAGGGAGAGAGAGACTGACAGGGGAGACAGACAGACAGTGGAGAGACTGACAGGGGGAGACAGACAGGGAGAGAGAGACAGACATGGGGAGACAGACAGACAGTGGAGAGACTGACAGGGAGAGAGAGACAGGCATGGGGAGACAGACAGACAGTGGAGAGACTGACAGGGAGAAAGAGACTGACAGGGAGAGACAGACAGGGAGAGAGAGACTGACAGGGGGAGACACAGACAGTGGAGAGACTGACAGGCAGAGAGAGACTGACAGGGGGAGACAGACAGGGAGAGAGAGACAAGGAGACAGACGGGGAGACAGACAGACATTGGAGAGAGAGACAGGGAGACAGATATGGGGAGACAGGCAGACAGTGGAGAGACTGACAGGGAGAGAGAGACTGACAGGGGAAGACAGACAGGGAGAGAGAGACAGACATGGGGAGACAGACAGACAGTGGAGAGACTGACAGGGAGAGAGAGACTGACAGGGGAGACAGACAGGGAGAGAGAGACTGACAGGGGGAGACAGACAGACAGTGGAGCGACTGACAGGGAGACAGACAGACAATGGAGAGACTGGCAGGGGGAGACAGACAGGGAGTGAGAGACAGACATGGGGAGACAGACAGACAGTGGAGAGACTGACGGGGGAGACTGACAGGGAGAGAGAGACTGACAGACAGTGGAGAGACTGACAGGGGGAGACAGACAGAAAGTGGAGCGACTGACAGGGAGACAGACAGACAATGGAGAGACTGACAGGAGGAGACAGACAGGGAGAGAGAGACAGACATGGGGAGACTGACAGGGAGAGAGAGACTGACAGGGGGAGACAGACAGACAGTGGAGAGACTGACAGGGAGAGAGAGACAGACAGACAGTGGAGAGACTGACAGGGAGACAGACAGACAGTGGAGCGACTAATAGGGAGACAGACAGACAATGGAGAGACTGACAGGGGGAGACAGACAGGGAGAGAGAGACAGACATGGGGAGACAGACAGACAGTGGGAGACAGACAAGGAGAGAGAGACAGACATGGGGAGACAGACTGACAGTGGAGAGACTGACAGGGAGACAGACAGACAGTGGAGCGACTAATAGGGAGACAGACAGACAATGGAGAGACTGACAGGGGGAGACAGACAGGGAGAGAGAGACAGACATGGGGAGACAGACAGGGAGAGAGAGACAGACATGGGGAGACAGACAGACAGTGGGAGACAGACAAGGAGAGAGAGACAGACATGGGGAGACAGACAGGGAGAGAGAGACTGACAGGGAGAAAGAGACTGACATGGGGAGACAGACAGACAGTTGAGAGTCTGACAGGGAGAGAGAGACAGACATGGGGAGACAGACAGACAGTGGAGAGACTGACAGGGGGAGACAGACAGGGAGAGAGAGACAGACATGGGGAGACAGACAGACAGTGGAGAGACTGACAGGGAGAGAGAGACAGGCATGGGGAGACAGACAGACAGTGGAGAGACTGACAGGGAGAAAGAGACTGACAGGGAGAGACAGACAGGGAGAGAGAGACTGACAGGGGGAGACACAGACAGTGGAGAGACTGACAGGCAGAGAGACTGACAGGGGGAGACAGACAGGGAGAGAGAGACAAGGAGACAGACGGGGAGACAGACAGAGATTGGAGAGAGAGACAGGGAGACAGACATGGGGAGACAGGCAGACAGTGGCGAGAGAGACAACACAAACACACACAGTTCTGCTATTTTCATGCCCTCTCAATCTATTGTTATTTTTGCTGTTATGTGTTTCACTAAATTAGAGATCAGATGTTGATGTATGCTCAAAATTCTCAGTGTCTCCTATGTCAACGCTGAGACAGGGGCACACACCCAGCACATTGAAAGACCATGGAGGTCATATAAAGAGACAGTATGGAGATTAAGAGGAAACCACACTGAGCAGCTGCTTATAGACCACCTTAAAGGGGATAGAGAATCAAAATCGTCTTTTTCACGTTTTTGGTGTTAGTTCTGAGTCTCCCCGCTGTGGGGAGTACACACGAAGTGCCAGCAAGTGTCAGAACCTCTGTTTCAAGTACTCCCCTTTTTTGAATATCCCCCAGAAAAAGTGCCAATCCGTTTTTGTGAAAAAGTAATGTCACTTTTTCAGCAATCGCCCCCCCCCACACCCAAATCCACAGCCACCCCGTTTCAGACACGCCCCTTCGGCAAGAAACAGGAACTGGTGAGCCTTCCAAGGCTGTGAAAGCGGACTACGATCGTTACATATTTTTCCCCCGGAAAGCAATGTTCGCAATGTTATTTTTAACAGCATCCCCAGTACATACAACCGTCGACTTTTCCTTTGCGCTGCGCATTTCACGGAGTACAGTTTCACAAACCTTGCACGATTCCGAGCAGGCTTCAGTCGGAATTTTGCTCAGTAGATGGTCAGTCCCGACAGGGACAGACAGACTGCAGCGAGCTGTGCGCTCCGTTGAGAAGGTGATCGGCTGCACGTCTCCAGGACTATGGGGCGAGCATGTCGGATCACAGCTGACCCTTCTCACCCTGCACATGGACTATTTGCACCACTCCCCTCGGGCAGGAGGCTTCGGTCCATTCGGACCAGAACCTCCCGTCACAAAAACAGTTTTTTCCCCCTTGCAGTTGGACTTATGAACACTTCATAATCACCTCATAACCTACCCAAGTCACTTTACCATCATTAAAATTGCAATAATGAACCTGCACTGTTGTTGCTCTGTAAGAGAGGTATAGGAACAACCTTTAGTCAAAAAAAGATTTATGGGGGGTAATAAAAGTGTCATTTATGACAGGTGACCTTTTGACCTCCGTATGTCCTGTCACATCAAAGGGTTAGCTCACATCAAAGGGTTAGCGATAACAAGTAGCTGGTGGTGGGGGTTAAGGTTGGGTGTTAGGGGGGTTCAATATGTTTGAGTAGTAACAGTATTGACAATCAAATCAAATTTATTTGTATAACACATTTCGTGTACAAAACAATTCAAAGTACTTCACGTAAAATAAAAGCAAATCAAGTAAAGTCTTTCATTGTCAGATACACAGAACAACAGAGTCGGGCACTGAAATTCATGACATAAACAGGCAATATAGATACTATAAAATATACATTTTACGTTAATTACTTGTGCTATACTGAACATATAATACACATAATAACCTATGCTAATCTATGACCTATACTAACCTAGAAACCCAAGATAAAAATACAATAAAAGGGATGCATTTCAGCAGGGAGTGTAAGAAGCATTAAAATATATAAAAGGATATAAAGGGAAACAAATAAAATAATTCAAGTGAATTTAAAAACAAGCAAATGTCCAGATAAATTAAAATATAGCGTGCAGATTCCATGCATAGACACATGAGAAAAGTAATGTTTTTAACCTGGATTTAAAAAATGTCTCCATTTGGTGAAAGTTTAATCTCCACTGGCAGTTTGTTCCACCTGTTTGCAGCATCACAGCTAAATCCTGCTTCTCTGTGTTTTATAAATAAAAAGGTTTAATGGTTAATAGGAATGCAGACAGGCTGTAGATAGTTTAAATGCTAATATGTTAAAGTTTACACGAGACTGTCAAACGTTTCAAATGGCATTGAGGCAAATCAAGGTGTGAGTTTCCACAGCAGGGGTCCACGGGAACCTGAAAAAAAAAAAAAAAGATTATTCAAGAAAACCCCTGAAACAGGAAGCACAAAGAGCTGTTAAAGTAATCTCACACCAACAGTATATCTGCATCCGCACCAGACAAGAATAACTAAATAAACTGGCTTATGTTACCCCTCATACTTTATGTTACTTTGCTGTTAATCTCCAGTTGAGCAGTGTAAAGAACATTTACTCAACATTTAATTAGCTATATTCAATGCAATTTATTATTAATAAAGGTAATCAAACACACACACACACACACACAGCCAGAGACAAACAACGACAAGTTTTCTGGAGTGCTGACAGTTTTCTGTGTTAAATCTCAGGGAAACTTCATCTGAGAGTAAATACTAAACCAGACAGATTTGTCAGCCTTCTTCAGGCAGGCTACTTCTAATGAGTAAGAAGACTACTCAGATAATAACATTCCTTATATTTTTTCAAAGGTAGAATATAGCATTTGAATAGTCCCAAGTCAAACGTGAAAGTGGATAACATTAGACTCTACTCTTCAAAAGCTTCAATAAACCAATTCACATATATTCCTGATAAAATAATGTTAATATTGCAACATTCCAAAATAATGGACCTGAATCCGACTTAACGTCTGATTGTAGTATTAGGAGATAACCTAACTGTACTTAAGATGTTAACCAGCAAACAAGGCCTGAGTTCATTCAGCCTTAAAGACTTCCGACTCTGCTTAATCCATCCTTCATTTGAAATCAAAACACAATAACCTCAACTGACGCAGCTTTGTGATAAGATTCAATAAGTGAGTAAATACTGGAACAAGTGAGCATGCAAAGAAAACATGCTGATCACCTGGAGACTCAGAATTAAATATCATAAAAAATGATCAAAGTCTAATCTTTCTTGAATTGTTTAAAACATTGGTTACTGCAAAAAAAAACCAAAAAAAAAAACCTCACTGATATGACAAAACAATGTGATAATTTCACCCCGTTTCTTACAGAAACAAAGTAATTATGTAAAAATGTCAAAAAAAAAAAAAAAAAAAAAATTATTCAAGAAAAGCTGTTAATGTAATCTCACACCAACAGTATATCTACATCCGCACCGGACAAGAATAACTCAATAAACTGGCTTATGATTTATTTATCTCCAGTTGAGCAGTGTAAAGAACATTCACGCAACATTTAATTAGCTATATTCAATATGATCTGTTGTATTCATTGCAATTCATTATTAATAAAGGTAATCACACATGGCCAAAGACAATCAACTAAGTTTTCAGGAGTGCTGACAGTTTTCTATGTGTTAAATCTCAGGGAAACTTCATCTGAGAGCAAATACTAAACCAGACAGATTTGTCAGCCTTCTTCAGGTAGGCTACTTCTAAATAGGAGTCTGTACACCTATTAACTAACCCGGGGTGAATAAAAGCTTACAAAAAACAAACAAAAAAACCCCCCTTATTCATCCATTGTAGACAGTGCATCAGCTGCGGCAGGAATTTCGAGAATTACGACGACAGTTGTGCAACAACCCAGAAGTAGATCTCCTAGGGATGTTTAGAGTTGATATTAAGAATGATTTAAGTTTAAAAAAATAAAAAATAAATAAAAAAATATTGCAAAAAAAAGCAGATGTAAAAGAAAAAAACCCTCCTAACGACATGCAGAGAAATAAACTACAGTCAAAATAAAGTTTTTCAAACAGAGTGCAACATGTTCCTAAAACACCTGATTGCCAAGTTACCCACAAAGTGATCAGAACTGATCACAAGTGTAGAGAGATAGATGTTCCCTTGTGATTAAAATTAAAGTCAACATTTAATAAACTTCAGAATTTTATTTTCCACAGAGGGGAAATGATCACCATCACCTGCATGAATGAACAGTTTAGTCACAGAGGCACTAAGTATGTTCTCATGAGAACAGGGTACGACCTCTGACAACTACAGGCTTAGAAAAAATGATTTGGAGATAACGGTAAGTCACTCTTCTAGCAGAGACAGAATATAGCATTTGAATACCCCCAAGTCAAAAGTGAAAGTGTATAACAATAGACTCTGCTCTTCAAAAGCTTCAATAAGCCAATTCACATATATTCCTGATAAAATAATGTTAATATTGCAACATTCCAAAATAATGGACCCGAATCCGACTTAACGTCTGATTGTAGTATTAGGAGATAACCTAAGTGTACTTAAGATGTTAACCAGCAAACAAGGCCTGAGTTCATTCAGCCTTAAAGACTTCCGACTCTGCTTAATCCATCCTTCATTTGAAATCAAAAACACGATAACCTCAACTGAGATGACTTTGATGTAAGATTCAAACATGGAGAGTTGTTCGATTTGATGAGTAAATACTGGAACAAGTGAGCATGCAAAATAAAAAACATACTGATCTCCCGGAGACTCAGAATTAAATATAATAAAAATGATCAAAGTCTAATCTTTCTTGAATTGTTTAAAACATTGGTTACTGCTTCAGCTCCGTTTTGTGTTGTTTTTATGATAGTTTATGCCCCCACTAAAGAATTGATTAAGCTGAAATTAAAACTCCATGCTTTTTAGTTTTGCATAAAGACCTTATAAATGTACACTTTATGCCCACCAAACTCTTGTATGCTCTTAGATTTTACATGAATGTAACCTTAAAACCAATACTAATATTATTCTTAAGTTTGATTTGTAAAATATTTTGAACATGAACAACTTTTCTTGATCTTATATGCTAGTAATTTGTAGATCTTAAATCAACTTAAGCTGAAGGCGCTAGCCTGATTCTTGCGAACATTTCATGACACAGAAAATGTATCCTAAATTGTATATCCAACCAACATGAAAATTCCATTCACTGTAGGTGATGGCAGCAATAACCAGTGTTTCAATCTTATTCTACTTTTTATTACCATTACCATTATTTTATAACCAAAGAAAAACTATGCCTTTCAACAAATTTAAAAACTAGACTGGATACAAATTAGCACGTTCACCAACTGCAGTCTAAAACAGCAATCAAAGAGATGATAGATTAATTTCAGAAGTTGGGTATAGGGAGACTTTCCAATAAAGAATATCAATTTGCTATCTGGAGGGAGCAACAATGGATATAAATCAGTTAATTTACGTGTTGAGGGTCGACTAAGATAAAAGAATCCTAGTTTTTCCCCGTTGTTCTTAATATCTGACCAACCCACACCTGGACTCAAAATAGTGTAACATGATGTGGAAAGTTTGAAATGCAATGAAATTACACACAAACTGTTAGACTGGTATTCAGCATCCGAGCCAATGTCCCACAGTTAAACCAAAGAGTGGCAGCGTACATTCTGCAGAGGTCACCAGCCCATCAGAGGGCCACCCAGAGACAAATAAGACAAAAAACCATGCACGCTCACTTATTGCATTAATTCATTTTCGTTGCATTTATTGATCTCTATAATCTTTTAAGCAACTGATGTGTCTGGTTGATATTTTAGAAAAATCTGCTCTCCATACTCTACTGGAGTATTATTTTTTCTCCTACTTTTACTTCAGTACATATTTTCAACGAGTTTAGTACTTTTACTCCGATACATTTTTATGTGCTGCATCGTTACTCGTTATTATAAACGCACACACACACACACACACACACACACACACACACACACACACATAAAAACGTACATTCATTCATGCACAAACACACCCACACGCATACAAACACGCAAATATGCATATAAAAACACACACAGAGAGACACACAAGCATGCACATAGTTTAAGAAGGGGAAAAGTTGTAAAGAAAAAAAAAGCACAAGCAGGGAAGAGAGGGGAGGGATACTTTAAATGGAGAGGGGACATGCTTGATCTGTTTGTTCACAAAGAGTTAAGCCCAGTGTTTTCAGGTCTTCTAATCACTTTTTGTTTTTACATGGCATTTGTATTTGTATGTGGCCTACTGACCTTGAGATTCTTTTAACAAGTTGAAAGAAAATGACAAGGATGAAAAGAAAATGTGTAATGTGTGAAGTGATGGGAGATGCTTTAAAGGGGGAAGGGACATACTTGCCAATACATATTCTTTTGTTCAAAAGAGTTAAGCTCAATGTTTTAAGGTGCTCTTGTACACTCCGCTGTACTGCTGTTACAGCCAAATATTTTTAATAATGAGGACCGAAAGAGTTTCCGTGGCACGTGCATGCAGGGACAATCTGACCAGGCCTCAGTAGGACATCAAAGACCCCCTCCCACCCACCCCCCGCAGTCACGGAAGATTTGACTCTACTCCCCCCAAAAACAGCCCCATTCCACAGCAGCTTCATCAACCGCGCTAAAAATATCAGTGAAGCAGCTTCACCGGGGGATGCTCCGGTAACACTCAACCAAAATAAAATAAAAATCTGACCTCAGTAATGTCACCAATCTTCCTTTTCAGCCTAAACACTGGTGACAACCTCACCTCGCAGAAGGGCTTTTGATCCATCTGTCCAGTGGGCGAACAGCTTTCCATAGCTCAAAAAAAAAATGATTAAACAATATAAATAAATAAAAACGTCTTGTCAACTTCAAGTCAAATAACAAAATCTTTGCAGTCTCACCTTCCAAGGTCAAAATTTTCCATGAGGATGATACTGTCGTAAAAGTGGCATGTCCACCTGGAAAATGTTAAAAAAAAAATGTTAAAAAAAAAAGGGTATTCTAGGAATAAAGCACATTAATTTTAATTTAATGCTGAAATCTTTAATGCACACAGAATTAAACAAATAATTAATATATAACAAATGATGTCTACTACCATCAGCATGAAGATGCCACAGTCAATCCCATATGGTGCTTACAGGTATACGTCGCTTCCGGTCCTGAGAGTGCAGACGCACGTATTTTTCATTCCCCGTTTGAACTGTGGAGACAACGAGGTGAGTATAAGTCGAGTGAAAACAACTTTCTTTCATACAAAGAAACAGAAACAGTCTTTATTCACTGGAATTTTTTAGCGTTGTTATCGTATCGATAGTGCTCACTTAAATGCGTCATTCATATATATATATAATTTTGTTTTACTTATTACGACATTATTTGTCTCTTACAGATGCATATTTCAATAACAACCGCCGGCAATACGCCAAAAATCGAACGCTGCACGTTATGTTGCAAACTGTTTAACTGCCCTCTGTGCCTACGTTTTAAACCAGCAAAATTGTCCAAGCTGCAGAGCCACTTGGGGGCACATACAAAAGGTGGCATTTTATTTAAAGGTAAGCATAATGTATTTGTCTGTTTGTTTGTACTCATAAGTATTAGCCAACGCTACTAACTTCTGGCAGGTTGTGGTTTGGTTTGTAAAAAGGGTAAAAGGAACCATATGGCACCATAACAAGTCTGTTGAAATGATGTGTGGAGTGTGACTGCATGGAAATTTTAAATGAATAAATATTTATCTTTAATGCAACAGTCTTTTAGAAACCTACCCCAGTCACTAAATCCTGGCAACTGGACAGAGAAAACTGGACTACAAATTCAGGTAAGAGTATAAAGTATGTATAATCCATGTATCTATATTAATAGTTGAGTACTTTAATACTGTGAAATAATAATTACATAACTGACTTATTTCTGATATCTAGGGTTTTCCACGACAACCATATGGGATTGACTGTGGCATCTTCATGCTGATGGTAGTAGACATCATTTGTTATATATTAATTATTTGTTTAATTCTGTGTGCATTAAAGATTTCAGCATTAAATTAAAATTAATGTGCTTTATTCCTAGAATACCCTTTTTTTTTTTTTTTTTTTTTTTTTTTTAACATTTTCCAGGTGGACATGCCACTTTTACGACAGTATCATCCTCATGGAAAATTTTGACCTTGGAAGGTGAGACTGCAAAGATTTTGTTATTTGACTTGAAGTTGACAAGACGTTTTTATTTATTTATATTGTTTAATCATTTTTTTTTTGAGCTATGGAAAGCTGTTCGCCCACTGGACAGATGGATCAAAAGCCCTTCTGCGAGGTGAGGTTGTCACCAGTGTTTAGGCTGAAAAGGAAGATTGGTGACATTACTGAGGTCAGATTTTTATTTTATTTTGGTTGAGTGTTACCGGAGCATCCCCCGGTGAAGCTGCTTCACTGATATTTTTAGCGCGGTTGATGAAGCTGCTGTGGAATGGGGCTGTTTTTGGGGGGAGTAGAGTCAAATCTTCCGTGACTGCGGGGGGTGGGTGGGAGGGGGTCTTTGATGTCCTACTGAGGCCTGGTCAGATTGTCCCTGCATGCACGTGCCACGGAAACTCTTTCGGTCCTCATTATTAAAAATATTTGGCTGTAACAGCAGTACAGCGGAGTGTACAAGAGCACCTTAAAACATTGAGCTTAACTCTTTTGAACAAAAGAATATGTATTGGCAAGTATGTCCCTTCCCCCTTTAAAGCATCTCCCATCACTTCACACATTACACATTTTCTTTTCATCCTTGTCATTTTCTTTCAACTTGTTAAAAGAATCTCAAGGTCAGTAGGCCACATACAAATACAAATGCCATGTAAAAACAAAAAGTGATTAGAAGACCTGAAAACACTGGGCTTAACTCTTTGTGAACAAACAGATCAAGCATGTCCCCTCTCCATTTAAAGTATCCCTCCCCTCTCTTCCCTGCTTGTGCTTTTTTTTTCTTTACAACTTTTCCCCTTCTTAAACTATGTGCATGCTTGTGTGTCTCTCTGTGTGTGTTTTTATATGCATATTTGCGTGTTTGTATGCGTGTGGGTGTGTTTGTGCATGAATGAATGTACGTTTTTATGTGTGTGTGTGTGTGTGTGTGTGTGTGTGTGTGTGTGTGTGTGTGTGTGTGTGTGTGTGTGTGTGTGTGTGCGTTTATAATAACGAGTAACGATGCAGCACATAAAAATGTATCGGAGTAAAAGTACTAAACTCGTTGAAAATATGTACTGAAGTAAAAGTAGGAGAAAAAATAATACTCCAGTAGAGTATGGAGAGCAGATTTTTCTAAAATATCAACCAGACACATCAGTTGCTTAAAAGATTATAGAGATCAATAAATGCAACGAAAATGAATTAATGCAATAAGTGAGCGTGCATGGTTTTTTGTCTTATTTGTCTCTGGGTGGCCCTCTGATGGGCTGGTGACCTCTGCAGAATGTACGCTGCCACTCTTTGGTTTAACTGTGGGACATTGGCTCGGATGCTGAATACCAGTCTAACAGTTTGTGTGTAATTTCATTGCATTTCAAACTTTCCACATCATGTTACACTATTTTGAGTCCAGGTGTGGGTTGGTCAGATATTAAGAACAACGGGGAAAAACTAGGATTCTTTTATCTTAGTCGACCCTCAACATGTAAATTAACTGATTTATATCCATTGTTGCTCCCTCCAGATAGCAAATTGATATTCTTTATTGGAAAGTCTCCCTATACCCAACTTCTGAAATTAATCTATCATCTCTTTGATTGCTGTTTTAGACTGCAATTGGTGAACGTGCTAATTTGTATCCAGTCTAGTTTTTAAATTTGTTGAAAGGCATAGTTTTTCTTTGGTTATAAAATAATGGTAATGGTAATAAAAAGTAGAATAAGATTGAAACACTGGTTATTGCTGCCATCACCTACAGTGAATGGAATTTTCATGTTGGTTGGATATACAATTTAGGATACATTTTCATGAAATGTTCGCAAGAATCAGGCTAGCGCCTTCAGCTTAAGTTGATTTAAGATCTACAAATTACTAGCATATAAGATCAAGAAAAGTTGTTCATGTTCAAAATATTTTACAAATCAAACTTAAGAATAATATTAGTATTGGTTTTAAGGTTACATTCATGTAAAATCTAAGAGCATACAAGAGTTTGGTGGGCATAAAGTGTACATTTATAAGGTCTTTATGCAAAACTAAAAAGCATGGAGTTTTAATTTCAGCTTAATCAATTCTTTCGTGGGGGCATAAACTATCATAAAAACAACACAAAACGGAGCTGAAGCAGTAACCAATGTTTTAAACAATTCAAGAAAGATTAGACTTTGATCATTTTTTATTATATTTAATTCTGAGTCTTCGGGAGATCAGTATGTTGTTTTTTTTTGCATGCTCACTTGTTCCAGTATTTACTCATCAAATCGAACAACTCTCCATGTTTGAATCTTACATCAAAGTCATCTCAGTTGAGGTTATCGTGTTTTTGATTTCAAATGAAGGATGGATTAAGCAGAGTCGGAAGTCTTTAAGGCTGAATGAACTCAGGCCTTGTTTGCTGGTTAACATCTTAAGTACACTTAGGTTATCTCCTAATACTACAATCAGACGTTAAGTCGGATTCGGGTCCATTATTTTGGAATGTTGCAATATTAACATTATTTTATCAGGAATATATGTGAATTGGCTTATTGAAGCTTTTGAAGAGCAGAGTCTATTGTTATACACTTTCACTTTTGACTTGGGGGTATTCAAATGCTATATTCTGTCTCTGCTAGAAGAGTGACTTACCGTTATCTCCAAATCATTTTTTCTAAGCCTGTAGTTGTCAGAGGTCATACCCTGTTCTCATGAGAACATACTTAGTGCCTCTGTGACTAAACTGTTCATTCATGCAGGTGATGGTGATCATTTCCCCTCTGTGGAAAATAAAATTCTGAAGTTTATTAAATGTTGACTTTAATTTTAATCACAAGGGAACATCTATCTCTCTACACTTGTGATCAGTTCTGATCACTTTGTGGGTGTTTTAGGAACATGTTACACTCTGTTTGAAAAACTTTATTTTGACTGTAGTTTATTTCTCTGCATGTCGTTAGGAGGGTTTTTTTCTTTTACATCTGCTTTTTTTTGCAATATTTTTTATTTATTTTTTATTTATTTTTTATTTTTTTGAACTTAAATCATTCTTAATATCAACTCTAAACATCCCTAGGAGATCTACTTCTGGGTTGTTGCACAACTGTCGTCGTAATTCTCGAAATTCCTGCCGCAGCTGATGCACTGTCTACAATGGATGAATAAGGGGGGTTTTTTTGTTTGTTTTTTGTAAGCTTTTATTCACCCCGGGTTAGTTAATAGGTGTACAGACTCCTATTTAAAAGTAGCCTACCTGAAGAAGGCTGACAAATCTGTCTGGTTTAGTATTTGCTCTCAGATGAAGTTTCCCTGAGATTTAACACATAGAAAACTGTCAGCACTCCTGAAAACTTAGTTGATTGTCTTTGGCCATGTGTGATTACCTTTATTAATAATGAATTGCAATGAATACAACAGATCATATTGAATATAGCTAATTAAATGTTGCGTGAATGTTCTTTACACTGCTCAACTGGAGATAAATAAATCTTTTAGCATTAAAGTAATATAAAGTATGAGGGGTAACATAAGCCAGTTTATTGAGTTATTCTTGTCCGGTGCGGATGTAGATATACTGTTGGTGTGAGATTACATTAACAGCTTTTCTTGAATAATTTTTTTTTTTTTTGACATTTTTACATAATTACTTTGTTTCTGTAAGAAACGGGGTGAAATTATCACATTGTTTTGTCATATCAGTGAGTTTTTTTTTTTGTTTTTTTTTTTGCAGTAACCAATGTTTTAAACAATTCAAGAAAGATTAGACTTTGATCATTTTTTATGATATTTAATTCTGAGTCTCCAGGTGATCAGCATGTTTTCTTTGCATGCTCACTTGTTCCAGTATTTACTCACTTATTGAATCTTATCACAAAGCTGCGTCAGTTGAGGTTATTGTGTTTTGATTTCAAATGAAGGATGGATTAAGCAGAGTCGGAAGTCTTTAAGGCTGAATGAACTCAGGCCTTGTTTGCTGGTTAACATCTTAAAGATGCACTGAAACGAATGTTCATCTATCATTCAAATGAAATTTTGGTCTTTTTCTAAAACCATGAATCCAACTTGAACTAAATTTTCCGGGCATAACTTGTTAAAACGGCCATTTAAAAGTGTGAATTGTGGCCTTTGGTGCGAAATTGGCCACGTGACCGTGACGTCATAGGGTTGACTCCCTTATTTGCTAGTATAGCTGGCTGCGAAAATAACATACATTTGATGGACCTATATCTCATAAAGGAACCAAAATTCTGATACAAACATCAGCAGGTCGAAAGAACACACCTCTAATATTATGTGGAAAAACTTTCGTTGAATTTAAGCCACACAAATTGATTTAATATCTATATTGTAGAGGCTCTCTGCACCTCCGTATGGGTAATGGAAATGAAAGTTACCATTTTTGGCACAGGATCGGCGGGCACAAAACAGCCATCGCTCCTACTACACGCTGATTATTATTAAGATGTTATCAATCAAATGACACAATAGTGTATGTTTGCTGTGGTAAACTGGAAAAGATTTGAACATGCCGGTTTCGCAGATATGGCATTCTGCTGCGCTGTCTTTGACACTTTGAAACCTAACGAAGGGGCACTTTGAAATCCAGCCACTTAAAAAAAACGTATGTGATAATAATATGGTTTTAATGTAAGCTTAATAAACAATGGCGTGGATTAACGGGTCGGAGATCCTCCAGTGCGCGGCCCCATCTGCGGATCCTCAAGGGTCGGCGGCAGGGAGATGGGCACCCGGCCTCGGCACGACTGACAGCAGCCATCGGTAGGAGTAATCCACGGAGCCTCGGATGTCGTAACCGGCGCAATCACCGGAGAGACCAGACAGCAATTCTAGCTGGATATGTGTGTAGACCGAAGAGCAAAGCGAGCAGTCCCCTGCTTCCGAGCAGCAATTCAGGTGCAGCTATCGGCAGGCGGCAGTACGTAGTGATACGATCCACCGTGCTCTCAGCCAATACCAGTGGTCGACACTTGCCTCTCAGAAGCGAACAGTAAGCGAACATTATTATATATAAAAAAAACAAGTCCAGTAATGTCCGATCTGGAAATTTCAGACTCACCTGTCTTCGCGCCCGAGCAGTAGTTCGAGCAGGGACAGTCTCCGTCGGCACACCAGGTCCAGCGATGTCAATAGTTGGAACAGCTTCAGCTAAAAGACGTCTCCTATTCCCAACCATTCCCGCGATCTCCACATTTTTAGTGAAACAGTTGTGATGGAAATGTACGGAGCACAACACGGATGTTGAGGACACTTCAAAATCACGGCGATGCCTCCGTACAAACTGTATCCACCGTGCTCTCGTCTTTGCCTTCTCCTTGTCAGCCTCAGTTCCAGTATTTTTTAGTTTGGGAAACATGTGCAGAGAGATGCCTTCAGTGAAGCTGCTATTTTTGCAACTAACACCATTTGTTCCTCCAGCAACACAATATTTTCTGCCGTGCTTTGATGTCTTAGCCATAGATGCCGCCATTACAGTTAGACTACGAGAACTTCTGTGTCAACCCTATGACGTCACGCATTAAAAAAAGAATTCGCACAAAAAGACAAAATGTGGCTCCTTTTGAGCCCGTTTTAACATGACTTCCCGGATAAATTATTATCCAGACAATATCTAATTTTAATCGCAAGACTTGGAACCTTTAGAATCAGCAGCAAAAACTGTGAAATTCCAACAATTAAAATTCGTTTCATAAGCACTTTAAGTACAGTTAGGTTATCTCCTAATACTACAATCAGACGTTAAGTCGGATTCAGGTCCATTATTTTGGAATGTTGCAATATTAACATTATTTTATCAGGAATATATGTGAATTGGTTTATTGAAGCTTTTGAAGAGTAGAGTCTAATGTTATCCACTTTCACGTTTGACTTGGGACTATTCAAATGCTATAGTCTACCTTTGAAAAAATATAAGGAATGTTATTATCTGAGTAGTCTTCTTACTCATTAGAAGTAGCCTGCCTGAAGAAGGCTGACAAATCTGTCTGGTTTAGTATTTGCTCACAGATGAAGTTTCCCTGAGATTTAACACATAGAAAACTGTCAGCACTCCTGAAAACTTGTCGTTGTTTGTCTCTGGCTGTGTGTGTGTGTGTGTGTGTGTTTGATTACCTTTATTAATAATAAATTGCATTGAATATAGCTAATTAAATGTTGAGTAAATGTTCTTTACACTGCTCAACTGGAGATTAACAGCAAAGTAACATAAAGTATGAGGGGTAACATAAGCCAGTTTATTGAGTTATTCTTGTCTGGTGCGGATGCAGATATACTGTTGGTGTGAGATTACATTAACAGCTCTTTGTGCTTCCTGTTTCAGGGGTTTTCTTGAATAATCTTTTTTTTTTTTTTTTCAGGTTCCCGTGAAACGTTTGACAGTCTCGTGTAAACTTTAATATATTAGCATTTAAACTATCTACAGCCTGTCTGCATTCCTATTAACCATTAAACCTTTTTATTTATAAAACACAGAGAAGCAGGATTTAGCTGTTATGCTGCAAACAGGTGGAACAAACTGCCAGTGGAGATTAAACTTTCACCAAATGGAGACATTTTTTAAATCCAGGTTAAAAACATTACTTTTCTCATGTGTCTATGCATGGAATCTGCATGCTATATTTTAATTTATCTGGACATTTGCTTGTTTTTAAATTCACTTGAATTATTTTATTTGTTTCCCTTTATATTCTTTTATATATTTTAATGCTTCTTACACTCCCTGCTGAAATGCATCCCTTTTATTGTATTTTTATCTTGGGTTTCTAGGTTAGTATAGGTCTTAGATTAGCATAGGTTATTATGTGTATTATATGTTCAGTATAGCACAAGTAATTAACGTAAAATGTATATTTTATAGTATCTATATTGCCTGTTTATGTCATGAATTTCAGTGCCCGACTCTGTTGTTCTGTGTATCTGACAATGAAAGACTTTACTTGATTTGCTTTTATTTTACGTGAAGTACTTTGAATTGTTTTGTACACGAAATGTGTTTTACAAATAAATTTGATTTGATTGTCAATACTGTTACTACTCAAACATATTGAACCCCCCTAACACCCAACCCTAACCCCCACCACCAGCCACTTGTTATCGCTAACCCTTTGATGTGAGCTAACCCTTTGATGTGACAGGACATACGGAGGTCAAAAGGTCACCTGTCATCAATACCGGTTTGGCAATGGTATTATCCGGGACCTATCCCGGCCCAAACCATCGACCTGGGCTGCTTGGCCCATGGGGAAAATAGTTGTAACTAATTTTTGTCACTTATCTTATTCTTGCATTAATATCAATTCAACTGTAGTCTGCATAAATTCACCATTGCAGCGCAGCCGCCTGCTGCATCACAGCAGATTAAATAGGTTCTACCATGTAAGGGAATTCTCTCCTCCCAAATGTTTCAGATGGTTTGGCCCATGGCTCGTCTTTTAAATAACAATGGCGCGAAACAGAGCGCGTCAGTGATGGAGGGTAGAAAGAGGCTAGGTGGAACAGAGAGGGCTAAGCTCAAAAAAAGACAGGAGGTGGCAGCCAAATGTGCCAAATTGACAGATATCTTCTCAAGACAAGCTGGTAGGTTACTGAGAGATATGGATAATAGGCCTGGTTGTGAACTTGATCAAATAGGTTTTAACGTGGCGAACCTTTGCAATGTCAACTCAACTGTCATCTGACAGCTTTTGTTGTTAAATATGTAAAATCTCACAATTTATATGATTTAGAAGTGTATTCCTATATTCAAAGAAGAACTGAACACTTTCTTTACATTCCAGTTCTGATGAACAATTGCTTAACGCTTTATCACGCTTTATCTCCTCATCAACTGTAGCCTGCATTCCCACAGGCGCGCACATGTGGTTACAAACGCAATATTAAATAGGGGCGATCACATTTGTTGTTTGATATTTGTTATTAAATGCATCTCAAACATGCAATTAAAATAAATATAATTATTTAGAAGGCCTGTATGCAAATATTGTACATGGTTCGCGTGCGCAGGGCAGGGGCAGTATGGCAGGGCAGGGCTAAGCGCGAGCACGTTGGGGTGTTTAGTTGCCTTTTTTAATTACTGGAGAGTCTGCACGCGCGTTCTATCCGCGGGAATCAGCATCATGTTTCATGTTCAAGCCTTCCCCTCCCATTTATTATAATGTGAGCTGAGCCCGCTCACGCCCGTGCAGGGAATAGACTGTTCTATTTTCAAGTTGCAATGAGCACTTACACCGCGCGGGCACGACGCTTTGATGTGAAAGGAAGAATCTGTTTTCTTGTTGATTTCTATCCATTTCGGACTGAACACGAATCCAGATGCAGACACGTTAAACGTTGTTTAAAACAAATAAAAAACATTGTGAGAGAATTGTTTTTTGTTTGTTTTATCTTTTTTCATGGACTCAAATTCCTCCTCCATATCAGAGTGGCCTGAATTTGAATTAAATTCCCGGACTGAGAAAATGGCCCACCCCGGCCCTGCCTGTCATAAATCACACTTTTATTACCCCCCATAAATCTTTTTTTGACTAAAGGTTGTTCCTATACCTCTCTTCTGTATATTGGATACTGTGTATTGTTGTACACACCTTGTACATTTTATATTTATATATTTTTATTCTTTATTTTTTATTATCATATCCTATGTTACATGTTTGCACCTTACGCCGCAGCAAATTCCTAGTTAGTGAACACTGTTCACTAACAATGGCAATAAAACGAATTCTGATTCTGATGAGCTTTCTTTCCAGTCAGTATATTACTCTATAGCTCTGTTTTCAGTGAGAGCAACGGCAGCCAATCAAGCAACGGCAACCGAATAGCGCCAACACCTACCTGCATTTCATAATGAGGTTGCCAGATAAGCTCTGAAACGACGCCAATAAGGGCAAACAACGCATTCTAAACCCAGCATAGTAACAGCTGTTTCAGAGAGCCTTTTAGGGAGGTTCTGAGCCATTACAGACCCAACCAATTTTTTTTGGGCTACATATCACATCACAGAACAAGGATTAATCCCCCATTCAACCATTCTCTATCACCTTTAAAGTCATCGAGTGGCACGTGTGGCTTGGAGAAAAGCATCGAAATGGTCCACTAGGCAGACTACTCCATGACATGAGACTGAAAGACAGCTAGACTAACAGGCAGTGGGGAGACTGACAAACCCAAGACTGGGGACAGAGACAGAGACAGGGAGAGAGAGACTGACAGGGGGAGACAGACAGGGCGAGAGAGACAGGGAGACAGACAGAGAGAGAGAGACAGGGACACTGACAGGGGGAGACAGGCAGACAGTGGAGAGAGAGACAACACAAACACTCACAGTTCTGCTATTTTCATACCCTCTCAATCTATTGTTATTTTTGTTGTTATGTGTTTAATAAGAGATCAGATGTTGATGTATGCCAGGGCTATTCAATTAATTTGGAATTGGGTTCAGTTTATGAATTTGAGGCAAAATAAGGGGCCGGAGTAATCACGGTGACAAATAAAGAAAGTACAACAACATACTGAAGGAGTCAATATATTCTGTTTTGTAAATGCAGAACAACATATGCACATAAATCCACACATGGACTACTACTGTCAGTTATTTACATTTTCATTCATTTAACTGACAAACAACTTCAATTCCAAGTGCACCAACAAATATATGCTTCTAATTACACAACAACATAACAGTGCAAGGCACATAACAGTGCAAGACACAACAACATAACAGTGCAAGGCACATTTCAAACTGCTTTCAACAATAATCACCTCAACCATTTTAGCCCTGCTAACATGAGGAAAAAAAAATCACTAACAGTCCCTTAGTTGACCTTTCTTTACATTTTTTTTCTTATCTGCCTATATTTGAAAAAAAAAAAAGAAATTGCATCGGACACCTCAATATTCAGTTCAGTTGAGCCATACAATATCAATAAAAACATTAAGTGCATATTATGAGGTGAATAACATGTTAATTGCATCATCCTGTTCAAAAATCAATCGTCATTACTTGCTTGACTAACATGACTGTCACCTTGCATGTAGTTTGCCAACATTTGCAATCTAATGAGAGAAATGGCATTTTTTGGACTTAGCAAGAGCAGTGAAGTCAGGTGTGTATGTGGTCAGGGCAATGCGCAAGCAGTGTTGCAGATGCTGGTCAGTGAGGGATATGCGATTGTGACTTTTAATGGCATTCATGTGTGAGAATGACGACTCACAAGTGTATGTTGAGCCAAACATTGTGAGAAGAAAAAGTGCAAGACCACTTGAGTGTGGAAATTTCTCTCGGCTGACTACATTGGTCCAGAATTTTTCAAAACCTGCCTGCTGCAATGACTGTTGCAAGTCATCTGACGACTGAATGTCAATGAGTTCCAGTTGTAAACAACCCTCATCCAATGATGGTACTAGCTCCTTTCCTTTCAATGCAAAGTCTGCCTCAACATTCACACAGAAAGGGTCCTTAACAAATCTCATCACTTCACTGGAGATGCTGAAATCATCAAACCTGGTGGCAAAGTTGTTTTTCAGTGAGTCAATAAAGCCTGACATCACCTCGGTAATTTGCAGGCCAGATTTCTTTAATGTGGTGAAGTGGAGCATCTTCCCAGGACGAAGATCAGCAGAGAAGAGTGAGAGCTTTCTTAGAAAAGCATGAAGTTTCTCCACAAGTTCTGAGACTGTTTAATCCCTGCCCTGCAACTCCATGTTGAGTTGATTCAAATGATGGAAAACATCACTCAAAAAGCAAACATTGGCATTAAATTCATCATTTCCCATCAGAGACAGAAACTTGACAGCTTTTTTCGATTTTGAGGACTGGAGAAACACCAGAATCTCCTCTTTTAGTTCACAAAAACGTTTCAATGCGTTTCCTTTGCTAAGCCATCTAATGTCATTGTGAATGAGCAAATCATTATATTCAGCCGACATGTCAATCAGCTTGCGGAAAAGGCGGTGCTGTAAGCTGGAGGTGCAACGGATAAAGTTTATTATTGCCATGACAGAGTCCATGGTTTCTTTTAACGCACCACTGAGTTTGGCACACAGGAGGCTTTGGTGGATGAGGCAATGTAGCGATCTCATCTGTGGAGCCACGGCTGCCATCCTCGCGGCAAGCCCCTGATCCCTGCCCACCATCGAGGGCGCACCATCCGTCATCAGCATGTTGACGCGCGCCAAATCCAACTTGTTCTCTTCAAAAAATGAAGCAATTTTGGTGAATAAAATCTCACCGGTGGTGTGTCCCTCCATGGGAATTAGTCCAAGCAAATCCTCGCGAAAACAAAAGCAACATCGCTGTTATCTGTTGACTCATCCACGGCCAAAGACATCACCTCAGCCTTCCTCAGCTTGTCCAAAAGCGTCTCGAAAACGTCCGATGCAAGGGACTCGACTCTCCTCATATTTGACGTGTCAGATATGGGAATTTGCTTGATCGAATCAATAACGCTTTTTCGGGTTTTCTCATCTGTTACCACCTCGTCAACGGATGCCAGCATACACTCCTTGACTATTTCCGAGTCTGTAAACGGCTTTTTCTTTTTCCCCAATATCCATGCCACTCTTAACAATCCCAGTACACTTTAAGGGCCGGTACAAAACTCCTAAGGGGCCGGACCCGGCCCGGGGGCCGCCAATTGAATAGCCCGGATGTATGCTCAAAATTCTCCTCTGTGCGAGTTGAGGTGTTCTCTATATCTGTTTTAATAAAAATAAAAGGTGTAAAACGCTTTACTGTATATGTGATTGCTTCAACTACACTTCAATTGATAGTGGTTAAGTAATGCTTATTTACCACTATTATGCATTTCCTAAGGGATACATGTTTACACTTTACAATAAGGGTCCAAAAAGCATTCACCAATGGTTACCTATGGTTAAGTAATGCTTATGAGGCAGTTAAGCATTTATGAAGTGTTACCTATGGGATACATGTTTACACTTTACAATAAGGGTCCAAAAAGCATTCACTAATGGTTACCTATGGTTAAGTAATGCTTATATGAGGCACGCATTAAGGGTCAGGTATGGTTACTAATGTTAAACAATAACTTTACTGCGTGGATATGAACACCGTGGTCCTGGTACAACGCAGCTCTGCTGAGCTCCAGAAACACGTTACTTAATGCTTATTCACTCAAAGTAAACATCATTAGTAAATGATTACTAGGAACATTATTAAAGGCTTACTAATATATGAACTAATGTGTTAATTAATGTTGAGCAGTGCATACACAATGATAAATAATTACATTATTCAACCTTTCTTAATGCTTAATAATTTATTAACTAACTTAAACATTAATTAACTGCTTACTAATGCATTAATTAATGTGTTTTCTAATGCTAAGTACTACATAATAGTGATTTATTATGTATTATTAAACTGTTAATTAATGCTTAATAATGCACTAACTAACGTTAATTAAGGGACCCTTATTGTAAAGTGTTACCAAATTCATTCTTTAAATCTGGTTACAGCATCCTCTGATAGACACCTTCTATATGTAAATTTCTTCTAAGAAACTGTATAGTCAAGTAATGTAAACTCAAAGGTTATCAGAAAATGGTCAGATAAGGCAGGGTTATGAGGGAACACTGTTAACTGTTCACTCTCAATGCCATAAGTCAGCACAAGATCAAGGGTGTGATTAAGGCAGTGAGTCGGTCTGTGAACACTCTGAGAAAATCCAATAGAGTCCAATATAGAATTAAAGTTCATATTCAGGCTGTCATTTTCAACATCTACATGAATATTAAAGTCACCCACTACAATGACTTTATCTGTACTCAGCACTAACTGGGATAAAAACTCTGAGAATTCAGACAGAAACTCAGAATAAGGGCCAGGTGGACGATACACAACAACAAACACAAGAGGTTTCTGGGATTTCCACTTTGCGTGGGAAAAACTGAGAATCAGAGATTCAAAAGAGCTCAAACTAATCTTGGTTCTGGGACTGATGAGTAACCCTGATCTGAAAATAGCTGCCACTCCTCCTCCTCTGCCTGTGGTTCGAGGAACGTGAACATTTAAACAGTCAGAGGGAGTTGATTCATTAATGCTAACATGATCCTCCTGCTGCAGCCAGGTTTCTGTAAGACAAAATATATCAATATGATGATCACAAATCAACTCATTCACTAACAGAGACTTCGAAAGGAGAGATCTGATATTCAGCAGACCACATTTAATAGTTTGATGTTTTTGATTTCCCTGATTAATCGCGATTAATCACATTTGTACGCAAAATCCAAAAATGAATTCAAAAGTAGTGTATAGATTTTAGCATTTAGTTTTGTTTTAAATGTACTGCCATATAAATGAAAGTGCCATAACATTTGTTGTGCAAACACACTTTTAACGTCAGCATTTTTATGTATTTTTTATGTAGAAGCCTCGCTCCACTGTCTGTTTCCTTGAATATCTTGCTGGTATCAGTTGTGTGTTTTGCCTTTAAGTGATATTTTAGACTGGAACTACTACGGTGAGAAGACAATTCAACTGGGCAGTGTTTACAGATGACTTTGGTTCTGTTGACTCTGCCGTCTGGAAGAACTTTAAAATGAAATGGCAGAGTAAAAGTTCCGTACCCGTCTCCATGTTTGGTGGATCCGCCAATTACTTTCTTTTCCGGTTCCGCAGCAGACAGCAACAGACATTTTACAAAGTATAAGCCTGTGAGCAACAGACTTTTACAATAATAAAATAAATGATAAAACAGGGGTCCGTGGCATAGTGGGTTGAGCAGGCGCCCCATGTACAAGAGGCTCCTTGCTGCAGCTGGCTCCGGTTTGAGTCTTGCATCGGTCGGCCCTGTGCTGTGTGTTGTTCCCCCTCTCTCTGCCCCCTGCTTCCTGTCTCTTTGAACTTTCCTATCCATTAAAGACACAAAAGCCCCCCCGAAAAAAAAAATTGTTTGTTTTTAATTTAAAAAAATAAAACATTAGTAAATGCGCGATAAAATATTTATCTGTGTTAAATAATTAACGAGTTAACGCAATAACGAGTTAACTCGCTCAGCCTTACTAAACACAGGACATGACATATATTGGAAATGAACAGGAAACATACCACTCTTGACAGGTACATTAATTTAAAACTGAAACTTGTCAAGAATTCTGGATTCATGATACAGACAATATCAAAGGTGCAGACTACTGTCGCAATATTTTTACTTTTTTCTACATGTGACCAATATTGAATTGAAGTAGACTTGGTTTGCTTCAGAATTTATTGTTAACATGTGAAAAAACTCAAGTCACATATTTGCATTCACTAACCTGGACTTGATCTTTGTCCACATCTTCCACAACATCAGGTTCATTTTCGTTTTCCATGTCTCCTGCCTGGAGTTCTTCAGAATCCTGGCAATATATATTTGTGATTTTCATTAGAGAAACTACCACCATTTCATTCAGTATCAATGACAGTTCTTTGACGTTTTGGGGCATTCAAGCAGCTGTAGAGGCATACTGATACCACAACTCTTGCATGTTGACTTTGGCATTTTGATGAACTCTTCAGCATCAGGAGGGAGAGGTGTTGTGTCTAATTTCTCCTGCAATGGGACAAGATGTTTGCCGTTGTTCGGGTTCGACTTCAGCATCTTGGCTGTGTAGCTCTGTGATCCTTGAATCATAACCGAAAGGACCCTCTGTCCACCACTACCTAAAATATTTAACAGAAAAGACAATAGAATAATCATTAGAAGAAAAGATGAAACACATTATGAAATTGCTTAATGCTTGTGCCTACGTGTTTGCAGAACAGGCTTTGTCTCAATACCCACACTTGTGGTTTTGAGAACATGTTCACATGCCACAGAGCAAGTGTTTAACTGTCCTCTTTATGAAAATGCACGAGTGCAGGTCTTGTGTGTGTTTGTGTGTCTGTGTTTGAGTGTAGCAGTATGCGCACGTTTGGCTAACTGGAGGAGAGCAGAGAGCTGTCTACTCCATATACTTAGGGGCCATTTGTACCTCGTAAAAAACTGAACCATCCCTTTAATGCACCTTTCTCTCAATACCACATCAGTGTACTATTTGGGGCTGACTATCCCCAAAATAACACAGAATTCAGACAACAATGACTGTGACTATAAAACATTCCTATATAATCAATCTATAACATTCTTGATACCTACATTATTGGACCATGTACCCAGTATAGATTTCTGAGTCTTATTTATTTGTTTAGACGTTTACATCTTTTTCATATATGGTTGACAATTTGTGTTGGACTATATATATGTATATTTTTTTCATCATTACCAGGGCTCCTAGTTCACATTCATTATGGTCCAATAATGACTGCCATCAATTAACATACTCCTTTCCAGGGAATAAAGAACTTAAAAACAGTATAAACTAATAGATTAAATCAGCATATAGTGTGTTCTCTTCTTCACTCACAGAAAAGAGTTCTTTATAAATACATTAATAAACCATTGATAGAGAAATATTCCATACCTCCTGCTTTATATAGCAGCCAACCTCCCGTCTTGGGGTATGTTTCAGTCAGGGCTCGAGCAATAGATTCAGACAGACATGAATCATATCTTTTTTTTCTCATACCCATCTCATCATACTTTTGCCATTTGACAAAATGTCAATGAAGTTGCGGACTGCTGCCTCAACTATAGAGTGATTATCCTGTGGCAGACCTAGAGCTTTATTCTCTATATCCATTACACAAGTTAAGCTGTCTGTAAGGGACATACAGGTTGAATATGAGGAGCACAGTGAGCTTGAGTGTGTGTGTGTGTGTTGCAGAGGGGGTGGTTCACATGGGAGTAGGCGTGTGTGGTTGGGAGTAGCCGTAATTTTTTTGACCGCCACGCTACGTTACTCATTCATTCATCACCCTTTGTATCTGTTTAATCTGCTGGTTTCATCTTTACATTAATCCATCTTTGCTGCGCTGTGATAACTCTGTGCGGTTTGTTTAGAATAAATGCACCAAAAGCATATTTGGATCTCAGCGTATCTGTTGCCATAAACTCCTATAGCGCGTCACAAATAAATGAACCTGAGGACCCAACCTTATACTCTGAGCGGCTAAAAGGTTTGTGTTGGAAGCCGCAACATTTGTCAACAAACATGGCGTAAAAACACTGCAACACTGTCTAATAGGGATGTAAGGGGGGAGGGGGGCGGTTGGTGCTAGGTTACGCCAAAACCACGATAATGTACACTGGTGAAATTAATGAATGAAAATACACTCTCACGTGTCGCAGGTGGTGCAAATTGAATGCTTGAAGAGGAGACTGGATTACCGGTAGGACAACGTTTTGGGCTAAACGATGTGATGCGGTTAGACTTTCTTTTGGCATCTGTCATTTTGATACTCACGGATTAAACTGACGAGATTTTGCAGTAAGTAAGTAAGCCTGAGTAAGTAAGGACGTACCGTTTTTATAGTGAGAAAGAAGCATCTGATGATCTCTGTTCTGTCGCCTCCACAGTGACTCCGCTGAGCAGGCACACACACACGCATGTCGGGCCGTGGAGGAGTTTCTCTCACTTGTGTGCAATGAAATTGGCGGTGATCAGAGTAATTTGTGGTTATTATCAGTACAAGCAGAGAGAATCACAACTTTAATGAGTGCAGTTCAGTTTGGCATTATTGTCAGTCTGTTAGAAAAACATTTAATTTTTATTAAAAATAATAGTCATTATTAAAGTAGACTTAGTTGTGTAGCCGGCAACAAGGAAAGCCCTGATTATGAACTGGGAGATTTAGCATTATCTGGTTGGAAGACAGCACAGTTATGTCAGTTGAACTGCAGTGAAATAATGCAGCCACGCAGTCGGCTGACACAGACAAGCGCCCATCTCGCACACGCACATCAAACTACAGTTTTTGTCAGAAGAGCCGTCATTTCACATCCTTAGGCCTATGTGAACGCTTTTATGACGATATTGATAAACTTTTGGTTTTACTATATCGTGAAATTGCCGATACCTTTAATTAACTTACCTGAGCTCGAATGTTTGTCTCCATCCCCTTTTTCCGAAATCAGTACCAACGTGTGCCCACTCAGTTTTGTTGGCGCTCAGATCCCGGCCGGCAGAAATAGCTGTTTGTTGATTGGATGGTTAGTTGGCATGTGAGTTGATTGGCAAGTCAGTAAGCAACGTGCTGATTGGTTATTCACTCAGGTGAAAACCGGGTCAAAATTCTTATTCAAATTACTTTTAACTTGAGTTTTGTAAACTTGTAACTTCAGGGTTGCACTTGAAGGTGGGAAATTTGTGTGTCCGTCGGATTTAGTTTTACACATGCACAAAATGTTCCCACAGATAAAAATTGTTTTTACAGAGACACAAAATATTTTTACAACTTCAGAATCTTTCTGACCCTTATTTGATCTGTAGCCCATCTTCTTCAATGTTTAACGTGTTGTGCGTTCAGAGATGGTATTTTGCATTCCTTGGTTGTAATGAGTGGTTATTTGAGTTACTGTTGCCATCTTATCATCTCGAACCATTCTCTTCTGACATCTCACATCAACAAGGCATTTTCGTCCACACAACTGCCGCTCACCGGATATTTTTCTCTTTTTCAGACCATTCTCTATAAACCCCAGAGATGGTTGTGCATGAAAATCCGAGTAGATCAGCAGTTTCTGAAATACTCAGACCAGCCCGTCAGGCATCAATAACCATGCCACGTTTGAAGTCACTTAGATCCCCTTTCTTCAGGGCTCAAGCCGAGCATCAGAATGGGGGCATCAGTTCTGCAAGTGTTCTTGACCACCTCTACATGCTTAAATGCATTGAGTTGTGGCCATGCGATTGGCTGATTAGCTATTTGTGTTAACAAACAATTGAACAGGTGTACCTAATAAAGTGGCCAGTGAGTGTGAAACTAGTAAAAAAATCTGTATATGTACTTTGTATCCTAACAACTGTGTAGGTTTTTCTGTTGCTCTAAAAACATGATATCACTGTGTAGCGTGCTCTCAGGAAAGACAGAGAACAAGATGTTTACATAAAGATCCAACCTTTCTTGACATCAAGAAACATTCCCCTTTTACGACCCTTTCAACGGATTAGGCCAAAGGAGATAACGGAGCCAGATGTGAATCCAACTAAATGGGGTCCTTTGTGTTTTGAGTCTTCGCTCCCCCAAACCAGCTACGAACAATAAATTATGCAGGACACCTCCTGATAAGGGAAGCAGATGTAAGCAGCCCCCTCAGTACCAGCCAAGGAATGTTCAACTCTCCACTTTTTTTTAGAAGAATAGAATCAACCCTAATCATCACTTTTCTTGGAATAAAACTGTTAAAATCGGAACTGCATAAATCTACAGATCATTTTGAAACATTCGCCATTCTTTTACATGAAGTATTTACCAAGTTATGGAATACTGGATTTAATAGAATCCCTTTCGTGGAGCCACAGCGCCCCCCAAAGGACATGGATAACGGACACTTTTCACTATGTCAGCCTAATGACCATGGACAATTTCAACTATGGATGTTTAATGTTCTCATTATGTGCAATGCATAACCCAATGGTGTTAATTCCACAGGTATTACTCAAAGAGCTGCAGATTATTCTAGTTAACAGTAACCAAAAGTTGTCATACCATTTCTATCATGATAATATGAAGTATTGTATGCTGATAACTGTTCCATGCTCATATGTGTGTTTATGCCTGCTCGTATGCAACATTATTGTCTGTTAAGAACATTATATTGTCTAAAATCAATGTCATATGAGTTAAATACGGTATAAGGAAGAAGCAGGAATTCTCCCCTTTTTGTCTCATAAATTCAGCTTGGTCAACCCCCCTTTTTTCCGTTGGGTCAAAAGCCAGCTGAACTCTGATTGGACGAAAGCTGACATGTGATCTCCAGCTTAAAAGAGAGGCGCGCATGAAATCACGCTCTCTTATATCCCTTACGCTCCGCAACTCTCTTGTCCTCTCTCTGTAACTATTAATTACCATTTTTTTAGACTTCCCCTTTCTTTTATATAAAAGTCTGGTCCAATACACGCGAGTGTGTACCAACTCATACAGCCCGGCCCAAGCCGCCACTTTCCATCCAAGGAGGAAGAATAAAGAAGAAGTCGATTCTACGTCATCCCGCTGGTTACCACGGAAACACAGCCTTCGACACCAACGCATCAGAAGGAAAGAACCACGGGATCTCTTACCCTACTACGACAAAGTAAGGTGCTGATTTGAGATCTTTTGAAGCCGTGGATAAAATGAAAACTTTCTCTGAAAGCGACGAATGAGCAGACCTCCGCCGGCAGAAGACAGTTGGCACAATATCCGTGTTACGAACCAGATTTAGCCACATTTTGATAGGTAACCCTGTTAGTGAACTGCTTCTTTCTTCCCTTGTATGCCCTTCTGAGTATTACCAATAATTCTAATTTCTGTCTCTTTATCAATTGTTTATACCCCTATATACCTGTGCAATGTTGAATAAATGTTTATAAGTAATCCATTCAAGCGCGTCACGGACAGTTACTAAGTCGGTTGTCACTTCAAACAGAACGTACGAATTAGAATGAGACTGATTATTAATTGATTATTAAATGATTATTAATTTAACATACCAGGATCGTAAGATTTTAAACAGTTTTCCTCTTTGGACTGTATAACTTAAATAAGTCAAAACAAAACAAGAGGTGGTGCCCCAATTATCGAGAGAAATATTAATTAATAACGTGCCCAACGCTACAACTGAAAATATGAAAATATAACATCTTCATGTGTGGTCAGGTGCACACTGAAGTGCGACTTTTCCTACTGGTGCGAGAAGCACTTGATGTACGTCATATGTACGTCAGCACCGCTGCAACATTGCCGTGTTTTCAGCTTTGGGGAGTCTGTTTTGATGCAAGCTATAGTGTTTTTCTGACCCTAATCAAGTGATCTTGAATAGGGATGGCTCAGGTAATCCTGAAACATCCCATAGTTAAGCTGCTATAGGCCTAGACTGCTGGGGGGCCTCATCTGTCACACCTTTCCTCACTTTACTCTCTTTATGTATATGTGATATTATTGTGGTCATTAACTCGTGTTTCCCTGTTCCAACAGATATCCTTTGAATGGTGTTACAGTGCCGCCGCCGCTGCGGCCCTCCCCCCTCCCCCCCTTTCTGTCTTCTCAAACCCCAGCTGGTCGAGGCGGATGGCCACCCTTCCTGAGTCTGGTTCTGCCAGAGGTTTCTTCCTGTTAAAAGGGAGTCGTTTCTCTCCACAGTCGCCTCAGGCACGCTCAGGCCGGGAGATTGGACCGAAAAACAAAAAGTTTTTAGTGCAATCTGTTGGTTTTCTTAGCTAGGAAATTGTTTTTGAATTGGCTCTATATGAACGAACTGGATTATTTTATGAATTATGATTATTATTAATTAATTGAATTCCAATTGGCTTGAATTGGACTTACTATCTAAGTGCCTTGAGATGACATTTGTTGTATTTGGCGCTATATAAATGAAAATGAATTGAATTGAATTGAATCTTCAATACCTAAATTTAAAAGATTTTTTCTGAATGCCTAAACCCAAGAAAAATTTAGAAAATCCTCAAATTAGGATCTTTTGCTTGACAATCATATCTGCAGCCTAATCACTCCTTCAGTCATGATATACAATTTTTTGCTTTAGATATGATTATCTTTCCTTGACAAGACTTTTTTTTTTAAATGTCTTGATACCTTGAAATCAGTTTTGTCTGTTCCATGAAAAAATAGTTGAAGTACAAACACGTTTATTATTTGTGTTCTCTGAACACTAATCAATGGGTTAAGTTTTCAAGACAGTTTCATAAACTTTTTGCGTGAAGAATTACTTCTCAGATTCTCACTCAAAATTGTCAAAAGAAAATCATCTCTTTCCTACATGTAATTGTGTTCACATTGTGGTCTTTCAATTGATTTACTTTGCTAAAAAAAACAAGTTCAACAAAGCAAGGCTGTCTGACACAGATGGGTGGACTTGTTTACTGAAAGAGTAAAGTAAGCTGACCTTTACCACCAAGCAGCAGATCTATTTTACTATTGAGTTAGAAGAGAGCCATTTTTGCCTCCCAAATCAGAAAACTTGGTAAAAACTATGTAAAATGCATACCTTAGCACACATTCCTTTCTATTATCACCAGCTATTGGCTGTAGGGTTTTTTACATCCTAAAATATACCAATTTAACTATAAATATGTGATGCATAATGGAAAACACATCTGTTTTCGCCAATGTCCTCAAATTTATAGAAAAAAAAACATGGATGTGTGTGTTGAAACAATATCAATATCATATCAATAACCATCTATTATGTTTGATATTGGTGGTACCTCTTAGCAGCTCATAACCTGAAAGAAGTAATCTGTTTTTGGCAGACGCTTTTATCCAAAGCGACTTAGGAGGTAGTACCTTTCATGCATTGGATTTGAACCCAGGTCACCTACATGAACGGTGGCAATATTACCACTACACTACCCAGTCCCTATATACCCAATCATTTTTCTCATCTCTTGACAATTAACCTGTAATTATCTCTGTATTATTTCCCCTTTACATTTTCTTTCTCCAATTTTCCCCCCAATTTTATTTCTGTATTTTCATGTCATTTCACCAATTTAATTTTACCAATGTTTTATTTGTATTGTTTTGATTATTGTAATTTTTCTTTATTTAGAGATATATTCATTTTCATTCTCTCCTCCTGTTTATCTCCTTAAGTAAAATTTTTCCCATGTTTCCGACACCTGACACAATGATGTTCAGTCAACAACCTCGTCCTGAACACCAGCAAGACCAAGGAGGTCACTGTGAATTATATGAGATCCAGGAAGACAGAATATGCTCCTCTCCCCATACACAAGGAGGCGTTAGAGCGTGTGAACAACAACAACTTCCTGGGTCATTACAACTGGTCTGACCTGGGGTCTGTTTCACAAAGCAGGTTCAACAAACTCTGAGTCTAATCCTGAACTCTGAGTTGATCTACTCTGAGATAGAAAACTCTGAGATAGAAAACTCTGAGTTTTCGGTTCCAGAAACGGTGATTTGAGTTAGTTTAGTCAACTCTGAGTAGTTTCACCTTGAATTTCACCACAACTATAAAAAGCTAGCATCAATGGAGCCCCGATTCGACGAATAACCATGGCAACGGGAAAGAGGAAGGCTACGTTTTTCACCAACCTCTCAATACGTAAATTTAAATGTAGTCCATTAGGATTACAGGTGCAATCCCGTGGGGGAGTGTAACACCGCATTATGTAATAACGCTGCATTATGTAATAACGCCGCATTATGTAATAATGTAATAAAGTTGCACGCCATTATGTAATAACTGCCGCATTTTGTAATAATCTGCCGCATTATGTAATAAACTTCTTGAACGCAATATGTAATACATTTTGCCGCATTATGTAATAAGTTACTACATAATGCGGGTGTTGCGATTTTGTTTTTAGCAAAATGTAACAATTGGTGCATTATGTAAGAACCAACCGAAATTGACATTAAAACAGCAAAATAATGTGTATTTTACTCAAAATGAATGCTTACAAATAAGTATTAATTTAACGATGCAATTAAATATTTAAGCAACTAAATGAAAAACAATTCAGCTGCAACATACAGCCTAACACACTGATCACACAATGGAACTGCAGAATAATAAAGTGAATTTTATCAATGTTCTTTACCTACAGTAAAACAGGCCATGACTCACATTTCACACACAATCCATCAGTATATGGAGGGAACTGCCTATCAGAATTCCATTTGATTTATGCTGTTCAGGCACTTAGCCTAAGCCACTACTTGATATTGCTCCTCCTGCAAGGTACTGATTGGGTCTATCACTGGGATACTGTGTCCTCAATGAACATGAAAAGAAAAAAAAAAGTTTTCTTTTCATGTTCATTGAGGACACAGTATCTCAGTCTAAATTCTGCTTAGTTTGTAGTACAATCAAAAAAAAAAAAATCATAGATAATAACTTACGTTTAAACATTGCCTTTCCACTAGTGGGCCAAGCCTAGCCAGTGATAGACTTACCTTTTATGCTAATATGTGTTAGCTTAGCTTATGGTTGGCTAATTTAGCCAATAATATAATCTGTTTTCCTTGTCTTTGTTTCCTTCTCTCTTACACATTTGAATCTATTGATAGGAACAATGCAAAATATTTTTAATAGGTCCATGTTTATTGAGTTTAATGAGTCATTTATGAGTAAGTTGAAGTTGAGTAAGGATACCTTTTTGTATATTTGACTATTTTAAAGAATTAGCAGCAGGCTAACAGACTAGTAGCCTAGACTAAACATGCTATTACTAAGGCTAACTTGCTGTGTTAGCCTCCAAATATATCATTGTTATTATTATTATTATTATTGTTGTTATTTTTATATTCGTCTACTATTGTTATTTTCATCTATTATTGTTATTTTCATCTATTATTGTATTAAATGTCCCAGATGTAAAGCACTTTGAGCTGCATTCTATGCATTATTATTATTATTATTATTATTATTAACAAAACAGAAATAAAAAATTAATAGGGCACATTCCCACATTGGTAACGCCATATTAGAGCTTATTAAGAATTAGTATTACCATGGAATATATATTCAGTAGAACATTCCCTATTTAATTATGACTTCCTCCCCCCACAGATCTTCTATTTACCACTCTGCTGACCTGCACCCTTTGGGTCTCATCTGATGGGTATGGGCAGCATCAGACTATGAGTGAGGATGTCTACAAGGTCACTGTTAGTAAGCTAAGGGGAGAGTTCAATGTACCTGTAGCTGAACGGACAAGAGCTCAAAAAAATGCTTTAGTGAGGCTGTGGAGGAATAGAGATATATATTCGCTCAGCAAAGATGGTTACACATTATTGTGTGCCGGCAAACCAGTCACTAGAACATCTGAAGTTGGCAAAAGGGTTAAAAATGGTCTGGATGACACGAAGGGATCAGGTGCCAGGAAGTTAAATAAACGAACGAATGAGCAATATTCAGGCATCAGTGAACGAAAGATTCAAAAGGCCCTGGAACGATCCAAAAACTACCAACTTCATAAGGCTAGGTTTGCAAGCAAACCCATTCCTAGACCCATCAGGGCCAAAAAGGTACAGGATCGCCATCAGGTTGACCTCCTGGATATGGGGAAAATGAAAATTAGTCATGGTCGTTCTACATATCGATACATTCTGACGGTAATTGATGTGTTTAGCCGCTATGTATGGCTGAGACCACTAAAGGGCAAAGAGAATGCAGAGATTGCAAAACATCTTCATGATATTTACTTGGAACATGGCCCTCCCAAAGTTTTGCAACACGACCGAGGGGCAGAATTTAAAGGAGCAGTTCAAAGGCTGATGGAATCCATGCAAGTTAGAATAATAGAGAGTTCCCCATACCATCCCCAAAGCCAAGGCAAGATAGAGAGGTCACACAGAATACTAAGAAAAAGGATTATGTATGATCTGGTGAATTTTCAGAAAGGTGGGGTTAACTGGGTTAAGCATCTACCAGAATATTCAAGAGTGATGAATGAAGACCCTAAGGAAGTGTTAGGCTGGATGTCTCCATTTGATGTTTATTATGGGAGAAAAAGCAATAGAGTCGTGCATCCCTTAGCAGGGTCTCCATCCACTGTCAGAAAGGAATCTGCAAACAATCCACGACCAAATGTACCCTCCCTGAAACAGCGAGACAATTTTGAGGCTAAGCGGAGGATACTGAGAAAAAAGGCAAAGAGAGCCACTGAGCACTGTCATAATCAGATGATCAGAAATGCATCTAAACAAAATCCACCATCTATTTATTATGTTGGTGATGCTGTTTTGGTCAGGGTGAAAGATGGTGCCCATCGAGTTTCAAAAAGGTTTCGGGTATTGACTGGCACAGTTGTGAAACAAAATGTAAAGCTTTCAAAATACAAAGTTCAGTTTCAGATCCCTGGTGACCCAAAATGCAAGTGAAATGGTTCTTTGTGTCTGATGT
Organism: Odontesthes bonariensis; assembly: GCF_027942865.1. Lineage (NCBI taxonomy): Eukaryota > Metazoa > Chordata > Actinopteri > Atheriniformes > Atherinopsidae > Odontesthes > Odontesthes bonariensis. The sequence goes on along the minus strand of NC_134529.1, from coordinate 24,076,121 downwards.
GACAAGTACAACACCATTACAAGAAAGAAAACGCTCTAAATCTTTAAAGTCCGCAAAACCTTTACATCCATGTTTGCAGGGTGCGATTTGTCAAAAAACCAGAGGGGGGGATGTTTTTTATTTTTTATTTTTTTTTAATCATGAAACGTCACAAAATGAAGGTAACACAGCTAACAGCTCAATATTGGATGATATCAAATGAATAACACTTAGTGTTTTTGTTTTGTTTTTAAAATCATGAAACAGCTTAATAATATCCGACGATATCAAATAATGAAAAAGAACGCTTAACAAGAGAATGAACACAGAGAAAGTAGCCTAATTCATCTATCTCTCTAACTAAATATGAACACTGACACAAAAAGTTTGCATCGATTGCTTGTGATATTTCTCTCCCTTTGGACGGAAATCACTAAAATCCCTGAATCCTAAATAAACAGTTTGCTCTGATGGCGCAGTTCATGTGGCCTTCTCTGCTTTCCCGTCGGTGAGCTATCCGCCGCGTTTCGCCCTCCTTTAATCCACATTTCTGCGAATTTCTCAGCAGGAAAAGAACGCACATCTGGGCCATTGACAGCGAGGAAAAGAAGGCTGTTCAGTGTGGATACATTCATTCTATTGCGCGCATCAGTAAGGACAGGGGCGCCGCCAGGCGGGGAAAAGTGGTAACGATTCTAAGGGCCCAACCAGGGCCCAGGGGCCCTCGAAGGGCAGATGATAATATAATATTAATATTGTTGCCCATTCTTAGAATTTTCTAATAAATTACAAGGAAAAATTATCCTTGAAAATGACCTAATTAAATATGGTTGTCGATTTCCATAACTTTTTCTTTATTTCTTTATCATATTGTCATTTGTCCCTCCTCCTCTTGCCAAATGGTACGGTCCAGTTCTGCAACGCGCGATGCTTTGAACGAATGTGCACTGCTGCCCTGAACAAGAGTGGTAGGCTAACAAGTGGAATTCTTGGATTAATTCTAGCCTCCAAAAGAATGAGTTTAGAGAACTACAGTTAGCACCGAATTCAACCACCATCGCTCCATTGTGCAAATATTCAACAGCAGATGGGTGGCAAGTAGTTTGAAAACTGTGAAAGCAGTCTGAAATAACTAGCATCTGCAAGTTCACTGTTGCAACGACACAGGGAGAAAGAAATGTCTGAGGCTAGCCTAGAACTACACTGTAACCACCCTGGGATTTTAATGGAACTAGCTGGCATGAAAAACATACTCAGTCATTCTGCTTTAAGGTAAGATTCATTTAATTATTTGTATGCTGTGGGTAGCCAGATCATGTTCATGTTTGTGGTGCTTTTGTTGATGCTGGTTGATTTTGAAGATTGGTTATTTAGTTGCGCTGTGGACATGAATGGTTGGCCAATTCTTGTGTGTGTTATCAATGACGCAAGATTGTTTTTTGAGCCTGCAAAGCACATGACTTCCCCCAATGAGTTATGACTTTAGACGCAATGCGTCATGTGAGGTGTGTGGAGCCTGTGTGAGCAAGGTGGCGCACTCTCTGTTCTGTGCAGTCCCCTCCGAGTCCAGCGACTTTTAAAAGACTCACTTTTCCTAACTTTTGACTTTGATTTCCCACATCACGTTTAAAAGCCCTGTGCTCCGCCTCCCTCCCAGTCGCATAAAATAGGCTCTGTCTGCTTTATCTTTTCCACGCACTGCCCGCCCCCCTTTCATTCAAATTTAGGCCTAGTTTCTTTTCTAACTCTGTCATTTGCTGCTATCGACTGGTGACTTCTCAAAACGCGACTTCCCTCAGTTCAGACATCGCTTCACAATCTCTCTCTCACTCTCTCACTCTCTCACTCACTCACTCACTCACTCACTCGCACACGCACACATAGTTGAGCAAAAGTTGGAAATCCTTGTATTTAGTATTTTGCTGCTATCAGTACTTAATAGGCTTACTAACCAGTCTGGACATTTTTTTACTATTATTTCAAAACAAACATTTTAAAATGTGTGCAGGCAATACAACAACTGTCAAGTTTTCCATTAAAGAATTTGAACTGGATTTGTACTGATTTGGTACTGATGGTAGCCTATTGTTGGAAAATCAGGGTTCCTGCACTTATTTTTGGATTGTGTTGTCAGACAATGGTTCCTGCCCTTCTTGTTCTACACTTCAAGCACTGGGTACTTGGGTATTATAAAGTTTATAAATTAATTTAAAGTCACACAAAGTCACATGTTCAATGAATAGGCAACGGAAAGTCAGGTAGGCTAAGTGGGGGGGTAGGGGCCCAAAATTAAAATCTTTCATGGGGTCCAAACTTTCTGGCGGCGCCCCTGAATAAGGATGTGATTCATTGCGCTAAATCCACGTTCACACTCTGCTGTTGAGACGGGAAGCGTGGAGATGACAGAAAGCAAGTTGAGGAGATTTTCTCCTTGAACTCCGTTGAGCTTGTACTGTCGAAATTCTTTCAGCAGTAGAGCGGTGTCAGAGATCTCAGCTGCCAGGGTGTTTTGAATTTTGATAATTTTGTCTTCTCCAAACAGAATGCGCTCGCCTTCATCCTTCGGCCAGCTTGAGGGGCATAGCGCAGCACACGCAGCAAGCACACCGTTGTCGTCCATCCTGCGCTCCACGTTATCTGCCAGCGAGGTGAAGAAACGGTCTCGGAACGCAGTTGCCCTCTGCTGCTCTCGGTCGCTCAGCTGGCAGATGTCCACCCCCTTGAATGACTGCGTGTCGAGTTCCTGTCTCAGGCTTTTGGTGTTGGCGCCATCAACGAGCCTCATGGCGCGCAGGGCCCTCACTGCGATATCCACCTCTGCCGTGGCCTGGATTGCAGTGGCATCTCTCCTCTGCAGGAACAAAGACAGGGCTTTCAAAGTTTCCAGTGCATCTTTCACCAGCGCCAGTTCCATCAGAAAGATCCACCGAGTCATCTGGGAATGAATTCCTTGACACTTCGCCCTTTCTGTGGTGGATCTTGAGGTGTCCGCGGCCAGAGCAGAGAAGAGACGCACCAAAGCTGGATAACTTTCCCAGAGAGCTGTCACGGATGTGCATGATGAAGACAACCAGCGCACATCAAACACCCTGCCTATTCTGCGAGCATGCATTCCCAAATTGAAGGCGGCGTTCTCAAGCTCTCAGGTATGCTTGGGACTCTGAGAAAAAAATGCATACAGACAATCTGTAAACATTTGGAAATGACTTGCGTCTGTGGTGTGCTTCACTGCATTGTGTACTGCAAGTTCCAGTTTGTGGTTCATGCAATGGATTACTGTGAGGCCAGGGTTGATGTCATCACGCAGGAGAGTGGCAGCTCCTTTGTATCGACCCAGCATAGCAGCAGCCCGTCAGTCGCAAACCCAATCAGCCGGGAGCGCAGCATTTCCTTGCTGATGCCATCTCTCTCCAGGGTGTTCAGCAGCGTGTCTCGTATGGCAGAACCCGTGCATGACTCCATCTCGATTAATTGGTAGAAGAAGTTGCACACCTCTCCATCAAAAGGGATGCGGATGTAAACGATGAGACACGATTTTGAACGAGAGGTCGTTCTGGCAGATCATGTACGCAGTGCGCATACAGTACGCTGTGGCCCGTACCTTCTCCTCATTCTTCTTCCTCCACAGACTCGCGCTTACATTATTGGCCGTTTCAAATGCAGCATCCCGTCTCTTTTGGAGAATTTCGAGGCATTTGACGTGTGAATGGCATTTTCCATGCTTGTTAACTTTATCATTCAGCTTTTTAGCTGAGCTGATTTTAATGCCGTTCACAAATGCTGGATCAATGTGAAGACGCTCGTCTGTGTTGGGGCCTAAAGATTTCAATTCAGCGCAAGCTGCACATTTTACTGACCCATCAGTTGAAACGGTGAGCCACTCACGACCCTCTTGCCACTTCGCGAATCGCGCCAGGTCCAGGCAGCCACCAACCGCATGCTGCGAGATGTCAGATTCGCGATCAACATCGCCACCTTCTGTAGGCCTACGGGGCTCATCCTGGGCATTTCCCTCTTCATCAGGTGTGCTGCAGTTAAGTGCGGATGTTGGGGGGGTGGTCGATTGTTTTTTATTTGATGGTCCACCAAAAAAGGACGAAATACTGCTTTGGCGTTTAATTTTCGCAGGTTGTTTGATTTAGCAATGCATGCTAATTTCCGTATAGAACGCAAATTTGCCGCGGACCTTCGTGAACATCAAAGCTGCAGCCACGTCGGGCCATTTTGAAAGTGAGTAGCCTATGTAGACTATAGAAAACTGTCACAACTGCCTGTCATGTCAACATTTTTGTTTGTTTATTTTGTTGTTAGCAGGATCTTTTTTCCAGCAGAGATAAAAACCAGAGGGGGGGATAATCCCCCCCATCCCCCCGGCAAATCGCACCCTGCATGTTTGATACCGTACACACATGGAGACAGACCGGAGGAATTCATGTCATTGCAATTGAGGATACGGTTTGACCCAGCACCAGACGGAAATTGCCAGTTCTCAGCCATATCTGATCAGCTAGCCACACACAGAATATTCAGATCAGCAGAAACTTTAAGAGATGAAATAGTTCAAGATCTCAGAACTAATCCGATTTCTGCAAACGGAACACCTTTGTTAAATTTTGTTGATGGGAATGACTGGGATGGCTACTTGGATAGTATGTCACAATGTGGGACCTATGGCGACCATATAACTCTACAAAGGGCTGCTGAGATTTTCAATGTTCAGTTTCTCGTTGTCTCCTCACTAGGTGTTGATGCATCTTCCATTATATCTCAGTCTAATAGATATTGTGACAGTTGTCCTTTGTTAGTCCTTGGACACATTGCTGAGGGACCTGGAGAACATTACTTAAGTCTGGAAGGATCAGTCTCTTCATTTATTGAAAACATCTTAGAAGCAGAGAGAGAAAGGATAATTCAACATAAAAATGAATCAGACCAAGAGAGTGAAAATGAAGAACTCACACCAAACGACAACACAGACAATGAAACTCTTACTAATGGACCACACGATGATGCCACACTGAATGAACCTCACAATGATTCCCAACTAGATGAACCCCAAAATGATGTCCATCTAGATCAGGGGTGGGCAATTAATTCCTCAGGGGGCCGCATGAAAAATCTGAAATGTGTTGGAGGGCCGAACCAGCAATGACTCAAATTTAATATTGACTTATGTTTTCTCATTATATTTCTTTTTATAATAAAATATTTAAATCAGATTATTTTGGTAATAAATAAGAATATTTAAATATTTATAAACATGAACAAATTGTGGTTTAGGTTGAAGTGAGTTGAAGTGGCATGTGAGTGAGAATATTATCTCTGATTTGGCTCGACAGAAGCTGCAACTTCCTACTGAAGGCCTTGACTGCACTGTACATTTCATACACAAAAAGTCCCTTGCTTTGCAGTTTAACATTTAGTTCATCCATCTGAGCAGTCACATCAACAGTAAAAGCAAGATCTGCCAGCCAGTCTGCCTCTGAAAGCTGAGGGATGGCATGTCCCTTCCTCACACAGAACTCCTGAATCTCCTCGCTCAGGTCCCAGAAGCTTTTCAGCACTTTTCCCAGACTCAGCCACCTGACGGCTGTGTGGTAGCTTAGGTCACGGTGGTCAGTCTCAGTTTCTTCTAAAAGTGAAACAAACTGTCTATGATTCAGTGCCCTTGATCTGATAAAGTTAACAGTTTTAGTTACAACATCAACAACGTGATTCACTTGTAACACTGACTTGCATAACACTTCCTGATGTATAATACAATGAAAAAAAGTTCATTTCTGCCACTTTGTCCTGGATTCACTTTAACAGACCAACTTTTTTTCCTGTGAGATTTGGAAACCCATCTGTTTCACGCCCACCAGTTTGTCCCATTTCAGCCCCAAGCTTTCGAGACGTGCATTTACCTCAGCTAAGACATCACTCCCCGTTGTTGTCCCTTTCATTGACCGCATGTCTGCCAGCTCCTCCGTGATTCTGAAGTCTGCATTCATCCCGCGCATGAAGATGAGCAGCTGGGCAGTGCCCCGTATACCACAGCTCTCATCCAAAGCCAGGGAAAAGTACTCAAAGTCATTCACGCTGTCTTTCAGTTGTAGCACCAGGTTTTTCGCGATGTTCTCAATCCTCCTCGTTACGGTGCGGCGGGAGAGGGAGCCGTTCTCAAAAGCGTCTTTTTTCTCGGGACATATTAGCGCAGACGAGTCCACCAAACACTCCTTAATAAACTCTCCATCAGAGAAGGGTTTGCTCTTTCTAGCAATCTTGTGCGAAATAACAAAACTTGTCTTGACTGCAGCACCTCTGGATGGCAAACGTTTTGTAAAAAGTGTTTGTTGAGATTGCAGCTTGGCGAGCAACACAGACGCCTCAGCTGCGCGCTCTTTTTCTGAAAAGTTATTGTATTTCTCCCCGTGTTTAGTCACGTAGTGACGGTGGATATTATACTCCTTTAACACAGCCACTGACACACCACAAACTAAACACACAGCTTTACCTTTTACCTCTGTAAACAAATATTTCGCTGTCCATGCCTTGTTGAAAACGCGGCATTCTGAATCAACTTTTCTTTTTTTACCGTGAGACGACATTTTGTGTGGATCAGGGATTCGGATGCTAGCCACCTGTCACTTGTCACTGTCACTTATGCGTGCATTCATAAACAATGCGTCAGGCCCTTTCAAAATAAAAGACAGCTGCATCGCATGCACACCAAAATCCGTTTTTATTTTTGACTGGAGGGGGCGAGGGGGCAGGGGGGCGCGGGCCGGACAGGGACGGGCAAAGGGCCGTATCTGGCCCGCGGGCCGTAAAATGCCCAGGTCTGATCTAGATGATCAGTCCAACGATGATGCTCAACGAGACCAAGATGATGTCCAGTTGTGTGGACCTCCACATAATGATGCAGAAAACAGAATGCATGGTACACCCATCTTGCCTACAGAATTGCTGTCATTTATCATCCAGTTGACCCTTAATGCAGACTCCTCAATGCTCTGGGCATTTAATAGAGTTTCTAAAGTTTTTTGAGATCTTGCAGATCTGTTCCATCCGCAAATCTACATCAGAGAAACTTTAGCTGACACCCTAAACTTGGATTATGATCATGGCAATTCCATAAGCATAATGAGGCTCTATAAATCCGCTGGACGCAGTAGTGGTCTTGCTATTAGACTGAGGGAGCTATTCAGCCAAAATAGCAGGTGGATGATGGCCTGGCTTCTGATAAAGCACATTGGCCATGGTCATTTTAAAATCAAGGACATTTTTTGGAAACCTTAGGGCTATATTTTGTTTTGCATTGTAGGTAGATTTTCTTGAGTCTCCCTAGTTCAAATGTAGATTTTTAGATGGGTTAGTTGTGTGGTTATATGTGTGCCATGGCCTGTAATAGGTCTAGAACATTGTTAAATTTTACGTTTCCACTTTATTATCCACTACAGTTCCATTGTGTGTGTTAGGCTCTATGCTGTGGCTGGATTGTTTTTCATTTAGTTGATTGAGATATTAGGCCTATTATCAAAGATTGCCATAATATTTGCTGTTCATTACACATTGTTCATCCATGATGTCTGTACCACTACAGGATGGTATAGTATTGGGCTTTAGAGAATAAATAATTTGAAATAATTAATTGTTCGACATCAGTCATTTGTTCTGCAACTATTTTTTGTCTCTTACTCTGGGTTTGCATGATATAGGCTATCCTACATTTTTGTGTCAGAATAATATTTAGTATAATTTTGTGACACTGCCAGTGCTACATTAATGCAGGTACTATTACTGTAGGTGTTATTGGAAATATGCATTATGAAGGAAGGTTAAGGTTACATGGAACATGACCTTTATTGAATAGGCTAGACTACATGGTGCTGTTGTGCACAGCCCATGTTTAATTATTTGGTGTTGTATGTCTTTTCTTTACTGCTACTTGAGCATAGACAGAGATTTAGTTGACAAATTTCTAAATTGGTTAACTATCAGAAGCACTTACCTCCAAACTTGATCTCATGACTAATCTAACTGCAAATATGAATTGAAAATAACCCCTTGTACGTTTAAATGAGCACAACCAAAGTTAAAAGGTGGATTGTTACAATGTAAGCTGAGCAATAGTTGACATACTGTCCTCTTAATTATTATTTTTGAGTAAAATACACATTATCATGCTGTTTTTAATCAATGAAAATGTCAATTTCGGTTGGTTCTTACATAATGCACCAATTGTTACATTTTGCTAAAAAAAAATCGCAACACCGGCATTATGTAGTAACAACCGCAATATGTAATAACTTATTACATAATACGGCAAAATGTATTACATATTGCGTTCAAGAAGTTTATTACATAATGCGGCAGATTATTACAAAATGCGGCAGTTATTACATAATGGCGTGCAAATTTATTACATTATTACATAATGCGGTGTTACAGGGAGAAGTGCACTTGGCAGCAGCTTAAGATTTGTTCTTAAATCGTGCGTACGAGTGATTTAAGAGAATTTGCGTATTCACCAATCTTTTCGTATTTTACGTTTTCTTTCAGGTAGGAACAGAATTTACGAGTGATCCAGACCTGTCCTAGGAGTTTCGGAAAATAGTCCGCTGTTATTCAAATCAAGTTTGTTTGACTAATGGATTGTATATTTAATTACTTTGAAGCAAATATAAATATTGTTACATGCCAGGCATGTATGTGTGAGTGTGTGTGTTGTGTCTGTGTCTCTCCCCCCTCCCCTGTGTCTTTTAGGTGCTTACAGCAGAAATGCTGTTCACCTGTGCAAGCAGGCTCGGCTGCTCATTGGCTCTCTACCTCCCCAGCTGGCCTATGGTGACAAGGGAGAGGCCTTAAAATGGAGGACATCCCAGACCTTTGGCCCCTTTTTGGTTTTTGCTTGTGCTTGTTGCTGTCCTCGTCTGGCTAAGTAGTGTCTCTGACTCTTAATTTGGACTGTGTGTGGTGGGAGGTTTTGGGTCTAGGTAAGTTGGGGTACCCTTTACATTTGTTCATGCACGTAGGTGAAAATTGTTATCTCACTAGGTTTATTGGTTGTGCCACTCCTGTAATGTTTTGAAATGTTCTTTTGCTAGAGAAGCCAGTTAGCCATTTTGTTTGCACTTTATTTTCTTCAGAGGTAGTTTAGGTAGGCCTCCTTTTGTTATATTAATTTCATTTGTTTTGGCACAATCTCTTTATCCCATCCTCCCCCACTTCAGTGTGTCTTTTTGTTTTAATAAACCACATTGTTCACTTTCACTAAGACTTGTTTGATTTCATTGGTTGTCGTGTTATTGTCTGCTGACTGGGTCACCAAGTGGACGTAACAAGTGGGGGCTCGTCCGGGATACTTTTTCCCTGAGCTATGACAATCGAAATTGATGAGTTTATGTGGTTGTTACATCAAGAGTAAGCATGAGCTTTAATTTGCAGAACTTTATTGATGATCCCAGTTTTGAGAAACTTGACTCATGTCGAAAAGAGGATTGGTTGTGTGTTGCAGCACACTTTGACATTACTGTACAGAAGTATGCTGTTAAAAAGGATATCAGAAATAAGGTCCTAGAAAAGCTAATTGAGTTACAGATCCTTACAGATCCTGTTGACTCTGTTCAGTCGGGGGCTGAGGTTCCTCCAGAGAGGGTTTCTGCAGCAGGACCAAGTGTTTCTCCTGTTTTAGATCATGAAAGGGAACCGCAGGTAGCACAGGCCACACCCCTGGGGGCTAAGGCCGTTCATGAGGCTCCTCCTGCAACATTGCCTCGTTATGAGCCTTTCTCCCCAGAGAGTCATGGGCTTAGTGGTGATGCCAAGTTGAAGGTTCGTTTAGCACGCCTTCAGCTAGAGGCACAGGAAAAGGAGAGCAGGCGTAGAGCCGATTATGACCTTAAATTACAAGTTCGCAGGTTAGAGATAGAGGCTGAGAAGGAAGTCAAGTTGCGACAGCTTGATGTAGAGGCCATGAGAATCTCCTCTGCGCAGAGGATGGCACGTACATCTGAGAATCTGGCACCTTCACAAACAGTTTTCCACAAACCTTTTGATGTCAGTAAAAATATTGCCCTGGTGCCAACGTTTCGAGAGACAGAGGTTGATTCGTATTTCTGCGCATTTGAAAGAATTGCAACTGCACTAGAATGGCCGAAGGACATGTGGCCTATCCTCCTTCAATGCAAGTTGGTCGGTAAAGCACAGGAGGTTGTGTCTTCTCTTTCTTTAGAAAACAGCTTGAAATATGATGTGCTGAAGGAGTCAATTTTGCATGCCTATGAGCTGGTGCCAGAGGCTTACAGGCAAAAATTTAGAAATCATAAAAAGTCAAGTGGTCAAACCTTTGTGGAATTTGCACGAGAAAAGTGGATTCTTTTTGACAAATGGTGCAGTGCTAATGATGTCAACAACAGTTTTGAATCCCTTTGCGAGCTGATGTTGTTAGAAGACTTTAAGAATGCTTTGACTGAAAAGATGGTGATTTTCTTAAATGAACAAAAAGTGACTACTCTGTCTAAAGCATCCGTTTTGGCCGATGAGTTTGTTCTAACACATAAAAATGTGTTTATGTCATCTTACCGCCCTGACAGAGCCTCAATGTCTCGCCCCATGAGACCTGATTCTGGCTACACACCTTTTGAAAAGGCTAAGGCACCACAGTCCCCCCCACGTAATACTCGTGAATGCTTCTACTGTCATAGGAAGGGTCATGTTATTGCTGATTGTCTTTCTCTAAAGCGTAAACAACAGTTTCCCTCTAGCTCCTCCCAACCAAAAAGCATAGGTCTGATTAAGACCGTTTCCCTTCCAGGCACTGAAGTGTCACAAGACGATGCTGAAGATGATGAACCTGATCCCTGTTTTCTACCCTTTATTTCAGAAGGCTTCGTTTCACTAACTGGGGATCCAACAGATCAACACTTGGTAACCGTTCTTAGAGATTCAGGAGGCGCCCAGTCCATAATTCTCGAGGGCATCTTACCTTTAACATCCGAATCGTCGTGTCACTCAAGTGCAGTTGTTCGAGGTGTTGAGATGGGTTTCGTACTTGCTCCCCTCCACAAAGTTCATCTTAAGTCTCCCCTGATCAGTGGATTATTTAAAGTGGCTGTTCTTCCTGCCTTACCCATTAAAGGTGTTGATTTCATTCTTGGCAATGACCTAGCTGGAGACAAGGTTTTGCCGGCCCCCGAGGTACTAGACAGACCAGATCTGAACCTCGAGTCTGACAACACAACCCAGAAATCTGATATTTTTCCTGCTTGTGTGGTTACCAGAGCCCAGTCAAAAAAATATGATGTTGACTTGTCTGACTCTTTTATGGTTGTTGAGCAGGATCCTGATGCTGTGATACCTGAGTCCGAAAATAAGGTAAAGCTCAAACCTGCTGAGGCAACATCATCCTCTTCCAGTTTGGAACTTACGGACTTACCAGCCACCCGAGAGGAATTCATTGCAGCACAGCAAGGTGATAGCACACTTTCAACATGTTGTTCTTCTGTTCTCAGCCATGAGGAGGCCAAGATGAAGAAAGTGGCCTATGTGTATAATGATGGCCTGTTGATGCGTCGCTGGGTTGGTGATGCTTCAGAGGAAGAGGCAAACTGGAGTGCTACATACCAGGTCGTTGTGCCAATAGCCTATCGTTTGCAGGTGCTGTCCTTAGCTCATGACCATCCGTGGTCAGGACACATGGGGGTGACCAAAACCTACAACAGAGTCCTTAAACATTTCTTTTGGCCAGGACTCAAATCTGATGTTGTTCATCATTGTCGTACTTGTCATGTGTGCCAAGTTACGGGGAAACCAAACCAAGTTATTCCTCCTGCACCTCTTTGTCCCATTCCTGTAATTGGACAGCCATTTGAGAAAGGCATTGTTGATTGTGTGGGACCATTACCAAAGACTAAGTCTGGAAATCAGTTCCTTCTAACCGTAATGTGTGCTTCCACCAGGTTCCCAGAAGCCATCCCACTCCGGAAAATAACGGCTCCAGTTGTTACGAAGGCTTTGGTAAAGTTTTTCACAGTGTTTGGTCTGCCAAGGGTAGTCCAATCAGATCAGGGCACCAATTTCAAATCCAAGGTGTTTGCCCAGGCACTGAAAACTTTAGGAATTAACCATGTAACGTCTAGTCCATACCATCCTGAAAGTCAAGGAGCACTTGAAAGATTTCACCAGACCATGAAATCCATATTGCGCAAGCACTGTCATGAGTCTGAGAAGGATTGGGATGATGGCGTCCCATTTGTTTTGTTTGCCGCCCGTGAGGCTGTACAGGAGTCACTAGGTTTCAGTCCCGCTGAGCTAGTGTTTGGACATGAGGTCCGGGGTCCTTTAAAGGTCCTTAAGGAGCATCTGGTTACACCAGAAAAAGGAGTCACACATATTACAGAAAATGTTACCAAGCTCAAGGATCGCCTCCAGCTAGCCTGCTCTTTGACTAGAGAAGCCCTGACCTCTGCTCAAGTCAAGATGAAGAAACATTATGATCAGAGAGCGACTGCACACTCATTTCAACCAGGTGACAAAGTTCTGATTCTCTTGCCTGTTTCTGGTTCTACCCTCTCAACTAAATTTTCTGGTCCTTATGTTGTAGAGAAAAAACTCAGTGACACGAACTATGTCATCAAAACACCTGACCGCAGGCGGCGGTCCAGAATGTGTCATGTCAACATGATGAAACAGTACTGCTCCAGAGAGAATCAGAATGGGTCATCCACAGCTCAAGATGTGCAGACTGCCGTCTCACCTATGGCTTCCGTCTCGAAGGTGAGCTCTCATGAGGATGACGATGATGATGAGTTGGTGATGCATAGTGCTACACCACAGGGGGCGAGGCTCAGTAATACTGAGGTATTGTCTGATTTGTCCCACTACTTGTCTCATCTCTCTGACGACCAGTATTGTGATGTTGAGAAACTTCTCTGTGATTTCCCAAATCTGTTTAATGACATTCCCTCACAAACATCCGTCATCGCTCATGATATAGTTCTGACAAACCCAGCACCGATTAAACAGCATGCATACCGAGTTAATCCCACTAAGAGGGAAATCATGAAGAAAGAGGTCAACTATCTCCTACAAAATGGATTTGCAGTATCAAGTTCTAGTCCATGGAGTTCCCCTTGTCTTCTTGATACAAAGTCTGATGGAAGTCAGAGATTCTGTACGGACTTCCGCAAGGTAAATGCTGTAACAGTTCCGGATGCACATCCATTACCTCTTATTGATGACTGCATTGATGAAATCGGTCCAGCAAACTTTGTCAGTAAACTTGACATGTTAAAGGGATACTGGCAGGTTCCTTTAACTGCAAGTGCTTCTGAAATTTCAGCTTTTGTAACCCCTGACAGCTTCCTCCAGTACACTGTGATGCCCTTTGGTCTGTGCAATGCACCCGCTACTTTTCAGCGGCTAGTGAGTAAGGTACTGGGAGGTGTTTTGAACTGCATGGCATACTTGGATGAAATTGTTGTGTATTCAGATGACTGGCTTAGTCACATGACTACGTTGAGAGAAGTTTTCACCCGTCTGTCCAGTGCCTCTCTTACCCTCAACCTCGCCAAATGTGAATTTGGAAAAGGCACTGTGCTTTATCTTGGTCAGCAGGTTGGTCGAGGACAGGTGCGTCCCGTGGATGCAAAGATCTCTGCCATTGCTGCGTTTCCCGTACCTACCACCAGGAGAGAGTTGCGCCGTTTCCTTGGGATGGCCGGCTACTATCGACGTTTCTGTAAAAACTTCTCCTCAGTAGCTGCTCCGCTGACTGCCTTAACCAGTCCCTCAAAACCATTTAGTTGGTCCAGTGAGTGTCAACAGTCTATTGAGAGTCTCAAAAGTCTACTGTGTTGCACCCCTGTTTTGTCCGCACCAGATTTCTCACTGCCCTTCAAGCTTGAAGTTGATGCCAGTGGAGTTGGTGCTGGTGCTGTTCTTCTACAAGAGGACCACCAGGGCATCGTTCATCCTGTGAGTTACTTCTCACGAAAGTTCAATAAACACCAACTTAAGTATTCAACCATAGAAAAGGAAACTCTTGCACTGCTATTCGCTCTGCAACATTTTGAGGTTTATCTCGGATCCAGTGTGAAGCCTATTCAGGTGTTTACAGACCATAATCCTCTTGTGTTTCTCTCCAGGATGCAAAATCAAAACCAACGTCTCATGCGTTGGTCCCTGATCGTTCAGAGCTACAAGCTTGAAATTTATCATAAAAAGGGTTCTGAGAATGTTCTAGCCGATGCTTTATCGCGTGTTTTTAGTAGCATTGAGTGATGTAGTTCCAAACCTTACATGTTCGGACTTATATGGGTAGGGGTGTTACATGCCAGGCATGTATGTGTGAGTGTGTGTGTTGTGTCTGTGTCTCTCCCCCCTCCCCTGTGTCTTTTAGGTGCTTACAGCAGAAATGCTTTTCACCTGTGCAAGCAGGCTCGGCTGCTCATTGGCTCTCTACCTCCCCAGCTGGCCTATGGTGACAAGGGAGAGGCCTTAAAATGGAGGACATCCCAGACCTTTGGCCCCTTTTTGGTTTTTGCTTGTGCTTGTTGCTGTCCTCGTCTGGCTAAGTAGTGTCTCTGACTCTTAATTTGGACTGTGTGTGACATTTGTTCATGCACGTAGGTGAAAATTGTTATCTCACTAGGTTTATTGGTTGTGCCACTCCTGTAATGTTTTGAAATGTTCTTTTGCTAAAGAAGCCTGTTAGCCATTTTGTTTGCACTTTATTTTCTTCAGAGGTAGTTTAGGTAGGCCTCCTTTTGTTATATTAATTTCATTTGTTTTGGCACAATCTCTTTATCCCATCCTCCCCCACTTCAGTGTGTCTTTTTGTTTTAATAAACCACATTGTTCACTTTCACTAAGACTTGTTTGATTTCATTGGTTGTCGTGTTATTGTCTGCTGACTGGGTCACCAAGTGGACGTAACAATATATATATATATATACACATTATACACCATAATGATGCTGACATTATTCTTATTGATTGAAATTATGCACTAATTGAAGGTTAATTTGACTCTGTATATAACAAGGTCAATGGAAGTGTAACCAGCGGCTGACTTGCTACTTTTAGATGCCATAGCGCGTCGGGCTCTTGGAAGAGACCGTGTAGATATCCTCGTGCAGACAGACGAATGCCATCATCGCGATTTAGATTGCCAAGGACTATGCTGCTGCAAATATGCAGCTTGCTACAGCCACAACTCCAGAGAGAAACATGCCGATCAAACCCAATTCCACCACAAGTCCAGGTCCTCACCACCCTTGGATTTTTGGTCACGGAAACCTTTCAGAGGGAGATTGGAGACAGATCGGGTGTGTCCTAGACCCTTGGTCATCAAAACTCTCATCACTTTCAGACTTTCATGCCTTGGCTGGACTGCCAAACATAACCGTAGCAATAGTCTGCACACATATACGCATCAAAGCACCCATGCCGTTATGGAGCGCACCAGTGAGTTGAAGGCCAGGTGGGTGTGTCTCGATACAATGGGGGTCAAACTGCTCTATAGCCCAGAGAAGGCATGCCAGATTAGCGCAATATTGCCATGAATGGGGGTCTCTTACTACCTGAACCAGCCCAGGCAGACTAGAAGGTGTAGTGCTAGAAGACCCCCCTCATGGACCACCCCATCAAAGTGCCATCATGATGAGGCAACAACTGATTGCACGGCTTTAGTTTCAGTCATCGAGCGCCTGGTCATGGCCAAGACGTTTTTTTGTTTTTTTTTAAAGCCATTTTCATATCAAACCATTTTTTCTTTATTTGGGTGACATTATGGACTACAGGTGACACGGAATTGACAGCATTCGTAATTGCTTCCCATTTCTTCGCTCTAGCAGGTCCCGTAATTCCACTGCTGACACCGCTAAAAATGACAGATTTTCCTTTCTGGATCTCTGAAAGCAGAACTTCAATCTCAGAGCCCGTAAAGTTGTTCTTTTTGCGCCTTGGTGCCATTTTCATGACTCAACACTCAACACTTCTTGGCACAAGAGAGAGGAAGCGCAAACCTATATGGTATTATTTAGGGTGTGGAATATGCAAATTTATTGTGCACGTGCACTTAAATATGCACGGGTGGCATTCATCATTTACGCAGGTCGTTTACACACTTTTTCCGAAGTTCTCCGAGTGTTTGTTGAATCTGACGTGGCGTGTTCGTACAAGACCTTCATACGAAAAAAATAAGAGAAATTTAGAATGAAAATACGAAAATGTTCTTCCATGAGGCCCATTGTTCAAACAGATTAGACCTCAGCATGGAGGTACCTCATTTTGATCATGTTTTACACTGTAAAGTAAATATTAAGTGGCTATTTGACTGTGCAGTTGTCTTATCCCCAACATAATGCTGTTTTCACACAGATAAATGTCTTCTCATCAATATCATGTTCTGTTAAAAAATTAAGCCTAGTCAAACTAACACAGACTTCTACTCAACCAACAGAAAGAAGGCAGATGCCCGTAAAACTGGTGGTGGCCCAGCACCGCCAATGAGGAAGAGGAGCTGGCCCTAAATCGGAATACTGGAAGGCCAGTGGCTGAGGGAATCCCTGGAGGGAGCTCATCCTCTGAGTCCATCCCCCAAGACACAAGTGCCTTTAAAAAATGTAATAGGCCTATAGATATCTTTTTTAAGCCTTTTCATGCAAATATTTTTTTGTCTTTTGTCCCAACAGATTCTGATGGTGCTATCATGCCACAACGGACCTTGTAACTGTAAGTAGCCAATACTCCAAAGATTTTACCAAATGGTAGCTTAAGTATACCGAAACATACCACTAATCTGGGATGAAGAAGATGACTACGGTTGGTAATGTTGCACATGTAAGGACGGATTAGGTTGTGTATGTAAGTGATGGGACTGTGCCGCTGTTGTGGAGAAAAATCGGACGCACCGTGGTCAGCCTCTTATGGGGAATTTATTGAACAGACCGTCACAGAGACATGTGCATTTCAGAATGCCCGGAAATTCCCTTTGACCTCAGTTTGTGACAATCTTTTATACTCTCCTGACTCATTCAATGCGTACATGGCCCAAACCCAATCTCTTTTCGGTGCCTGGCTTCCGCCACTATCTAGACAGAGCTCATCCTAACCTCAAACAATATTCATGAACCGGACAACAAGGCACACTGTGTAATTAGGACAAGTGTTATGGCTCTGCTCTCCCACATAATCCCCTTGAAATCACTTATCAGTGATTTAAGAAAGAAATAATCTAATAATCTAATCTAAAAAAGAAAATCATCACACATAATTAAAACTAAATTATTCTAATAATTCTAAATCAACTGGAATATATTGAATAAATGAAATTACTGCAAAAAAAGGAATATATATGTACCAAATCACCTTAAATGATACTGAATTCAACAATCATTTAAATCTTTAACATTACCATCCAAATTGTCCACTGTTCGCAGTGCATAGGAGCGAAAAACCCACTGGCTGCTACTTTTGTAACTCATGTTCTTATTCTTGGGAAAACTCTCCTACGGCCCCACCCCACTTGGCCACCGACCACTGAATTACTCTTTCAGTACCAAAGGTCGCACTCCGAACAGTTGACTGACACAACTGGCAATGGACATATGAGTGATTAGTTCTGATTGATAATAAACATAGAATGAATACACAACTATCATCAAATGAATAAATCACAGTTTTGTACCATGCACAATACAGAAAATTATGAATAATCAAACAATAATAGTAATAAAATGCAATGTAATGCAGCTCTTTCAGTCCCGTCCCACCACCCGTACTCTGGAGTCGTCTGCTTCTGGCCGAACATCCGTCCGGCTGGGTCTGGAACTGCCAAGCTAACTTTGGAAGGAGAGGTTGCCAGCACTTCACATACATGAAAGAGGTCTTTACCACCTCCTCTCCCTGTCAGGCTATATTTGGTTCTACCCCTAAGGAAAAAATCTTGTGAACTGTCCGTTGGTCACCTTCGTTTGCCGACCAGTTCTTCCATGCGTTGGTCCTCAGACCCGGTCTTGCAAGGTCAGCTGCATCCTGGCTTCTTCCACTCTTTGTCTGAACATCACTTGCAGCAACCACCTTCTCATAATGGGTATAATGCAACACACCAATAGGGAGACCATTATCAATATCAGCAATACAGCTATTCCCGGCTTAACTGCCATCGCTCCCCATGTTTCCAAAATCCCATCCAGACCAGTCCACCACCATTCACTCCCACCAGCATTACTCTTCAGCTCCTCTTTCAGTTCTCTGATTTTATTCATGGCAGTTGTAAACGTCCCATCAGATGCAGTGTTTCCGGGTATAAATGTACAACATTTTTCCCCAATCATATGGCAAACACCACCTTTCTCTGCTAATATCCAATCTAAAGCTTGTCTGTTCTGCCAAGCCATCCTACTTGTCTCATGTAGTTGTTCTCCAAAGGCTGCAAGCCCTTCACTCGTGTAGTTAAGAATTCTCTGTTGGTTGTAGTATATATAGTTAATCCACTCCACATTTTTGTTAATTGTGGTCCACGGCAAAATAGACTCAAATCCAGCTGCAATCTCACTGAGTGCTTTGAACTCAAAAGGAATCCCTCTCGGCTGCCCTATTGCATCCAAGTAAACGTGCTTATCCATGATGTAGTTACCACTAGATCGTTTAACTCTCCCTTTTTCCACATCCAATCCTAGCATCTCGTTTACTTTGTCATACACTAACACAACCGATGTCTTCATCCTCACAAGGGCATAAAGACCTATCCACCTGTTGGGCAACACGTTTAACAAAACATCATCTCCACACATCCAGTAACTATCGGCTATTGGGTGTGTCTGATCCCCAAAAAGGTACAGAGTCGGAATTGTCATGTTTATATTTTCACAATTTTGATCCAAAGGAACCGGATTTTCAATCCACATAGGTGTCCTGATAAATATTGGTTTCATATTTGCATGTGGAAACCAAGATAAAACCCATGTGACATTGCATTTAACAGTAGTGTTACCTATGTGAGTTCCACTGTCATTAGTAAATCCACCACTTGTAAAGCATTCAAACTCACCATCGTAGTCTACTTTATAATCAGTCGGAGGCTCATCCTGTGTTGTACTAAGATTAAATTCATTACAGGAAGACTCCAATTTGTGGCCCTTTTTTGAAAAGATTCTGTAATTTATTTGCCCCAAACATCAATCTGCACTTAACACATTGACTCCCAAGTCACGTAAAACTACGTTTTTACTGCCCATGCGTTGGCTCCCACATGGTAAAAATATGTTTTTACGTTTTTTTTATGGATTCTGAATCTATACATTCTAATGCACATTCTGTGTGATTTTTGTCATTATGTGATGAACAGAACTGACATAGATGGCAGTCAAAAACTGGTGTCATCATCTGGACATTTTGATCATTACCCCAATGGCTTTGCGTCAACTCAAGAACAATTTTGATAACGCTGCATTGATTGTTGTGCATTTCCGCATTTTGTCCAATCGCACGTGTCGGTTTCCAGAGGGTGACGGTAAAGTAACATAAACAAACAACAAGAAGGAGAAGAAGAAGAACAGTCACTGGAATTGAACTCTCCTCTCTACATTAATTTCATAGACTACGAGAAGGCCTTTGATAGCATAGATAGAGACACCTTGTGGAAGTTGCTGCAGCACTACGGGATACCAGAGAAGTTTGTATCTCTAATCCGGAACACATATAAGGACATGAAATGCAGAATAGCCCATGCAGGACAGCTAACAGAGAGCTTTAATGTGAAGACAGGAGTACGTCAGGGATGTTTACTGTCGCCATTTCTTTTCATACTGGTTATTGACTGGATTATGAGGACTACTACTAGAGGAGGGAGAAATGGGATCCAGTGGACACTTTGGACACAGCTGGAGGATTTAGATTTTGCCGACGACCTGGCACTCCTCTCACACAACCACAAACAAATGCAAGATAAAACAGCCCATCTGCACAGAATATCAATCAGTACAGAACTCAAGATCAGCAAAAAGAAGACTGAACTCGTGAAGATTAACATTACAAACAGCACACCAGTCACAATTGGAGGGGAAGAGGTGAAGGAGACAGAGTCCTTTGTGTACTTGGGAAGTGTGGTTGACCGGCAGGGGGGCACGGATAGGGATGTAACAGCCAGGATAGGGAAAGCAAGAGCAGCCTTCATCATGCTTAGGAACGTCTGGGCCTCCAGAGTGATTCGCATAGCCACCAAACTCCGGATCTTCAACTCCAATGTCAAGTCAGTATTGCTCTACGGATCCGAGACATGGAGAACCACAAAAGCAACACAACACAGGATACAAACATTTATAAACACTTGTCTGAGAAGGATCTTTAAGATTAAGTGGTCAGACAAGATCAGCAACCTGGAGCTGTGGGATAGAGCAGGACAAAACCCGGTGGGAAGCCAGATCCTCAAGAGAAAATGGTCTTGGATAGGGCACACCCTTAGGAAGACACCATCCAGCATCACAAACCAGGCTCTAACCTGGAATCCACAGGGTAAACGAAGGAGAGGAAGGCCAAAAAACAGCTGGAGAAGAGACACGGAGGAGGAGATGAGGAGCATAGGCAACAGCTGGCAAGACCTAAGGAAGAAGGCCCAGAGACGAGTGCAGTGGAGGACAATCATCGGTGGCCTATGCTCAGGCATGAGTAATGGGCCTAAGTAAGTAAGTAAGTAAGTAAAGTGCGACAGGCTGAAAGAGCGCACGTTTCACAAAAGCCCCGATATCTCAGTTTGTTGTTGATTTTGGTGGATACCCGCCTTGGTTTAGCTAAGGATAGCTCGCTAATGGCGGCGCCTAGAGACACGCAGTTTTGACCCACAAAGAGTTTAAAGTCTCAGCTTTCAAACGAGCCATAACATGTTTCAGTGGCCCTATCACATAATATGCTGTGACTGTACAAAAAACGTCAAAAAAATGGTTTAGAACGCTGGGATTCTACGACATAATTCTGTAAAAACCGCCAGTATTCAATGTGTTAATACCACACATAGGAAGCTTAAACAATAACCATTTATCCTTTTGAGGTGTAAACCTACCTTCTCTGCATTCCCGGTGCTGGACCACCGCACAGTCCCTGAAGGTGTGTGGGTCTGGAACAACAACAGGCAATGCTCCTGGAGCGTCTGCACATGAGACACTCTGTCGCTGTCAGTTCTCTTGTAGTGTACCATGTGTTGTATCTTTAATCATTATTGTTCACATTCAGATTTAGTTTAGATATTGTATGGATAGTATTTAAAGAACGGTTGTTTCTAGACCTGATTGATTAGTTCTTGTATGTGGTGTTGCATGTTTGGACTACAAGGGGGCGTTTCTTTGTTTGTATGTCAGTTGAGAACAGCTGAAGGTTCGAATTTAGAACGAGAAATAGGAGTGAGGAAAAATCAACGTATATTTAGAGTTGACTGTTTGTCGTTATTTTATTTGTCCTGTAATAGTCTTTTATTTGGATCAGTAAAAAACCCTAAAAAGACACCGAGAAGTACTGCTTCGTTTGTACGAGAAGCTGCAGCTAAGTTCCCACACCATGCCCATCTATACCACATATTCTGTGCTGCCTTCCCCCACAAACCATCTTCCACAGTTACACTGTTCTTCTGTCTATACATGTGCATGTGCGCTCCATATGTTCTTGGATTAACACGATTATTCAGTCCTGTAGTGCTAATGGTATCAAGTCCCTCGAGACTTTCACGAGAAATCTTTCTATCCTTACAACCTTTGTGAACAACTTCTTTCTGACCCAGGGACAACATGGTCTTACCAGATTGCCCCTTTGTAGTGGCGTCCAGAAGCGGTGATTCGGTCGTCTCCTCCTCCGGACCCATGATCCACACCTCCTCACCATCCTTTATTCCCATGTACTTAAATTCAAGCTTAACAGATGCCTGACTCCAAAGAGTTCTAAGCAGATATAAAATGATATAAACACATATATTAAAACATGCCCCTATAGAACTGGAATTAATTTTTCAGAGTTTTCTTGAAATACTTATTGATTCCACCTTCAAACTTTTTCTGTTCGCAAGTCAATCAATCATCAGCATTCGTCTACTCCTTGACTAGTGAAAGTAATTTTCACATAACTGATAGCTAGAGTGTGCCTTAATCCGTGGGTAATCCCCCCTTCAATGCATTAAAGGTTGGCCGTTGGCATCAAGACATCACCATGAGCGAAAGATTTACGTACTCTGACGACACCCTGCCCACTCCGAAAGCGTATCCACAATTCCAGCTTAAGTTCATTGACCTATACCTGCCAGGGCTGAGCGACTAGTCCTTCCCAATTTCAACAATATACAACCTAGCACGACTGGCTTTCTTCACACCCACCTGCTTCACAAACACATCACACAAGCTGCTGTTCGCCAATTTTATCTTAATTCAAACACTCAGCACTTCTATGCTCAACAGTTTTCTTTAAATAATTTCAGCAGCCCCCCTGCGCAGAGGAAACAATAAGAGACTCACGAGGCAGGTCCGGCACCCTCTCCTGTGTTCTTTTAATTTGGGGAAAAACTCAGAAGAGCCGTCACACTGTCCACCAACCAGCAGACATCTGCAGCTTTGATGGTTAGGAAAAGATCTCCTACCTGCCGGCGTTCACGACTGATCTCAGTTGCCGGGGCACAGAGGACTCGCTCCGCGGGGCTCCAGACGCCAAATTCACGAAGTTGGGGTCACCATTATGTTGTGGAGAAAAATGAGTCGGACACGCCGTGGTCAGCCTCTTATGGGGAATTTATTGAACAGACCGTCACAGAGACATGTGCATTTCAGAATGCACGGAAATTCCCTTTGACCTCAGTTTGTGACAATCTTTTATACTCTCCTGACTCATTCAATGCGTACGTGGCCCAAACCCAATCTCTTTTCGGCGCCTGGCTTCCGCCACTATCTAGACCGAGCTCATCCTAACCTCAAACAATATTCATGAACCGGACAACAAGGCACACTGTGTAATTAGGACAAGTGTCATGGCTCTGCTCTCCCACACTGCTCAAAAAGACAATTGTCTGGAAATGCTAAAACATCTATGCACAGTCTGATAACCATCTCCCGATGAACATTTAATTCTCTGCGCAGTAATGCTGCACCTTCATCCACGGGATCGTTGTCAAAAGGATGCCATGTTCCTGAAAAAAGTCGGCTCCTACTGTGCCTAATGGACTTCTAGAACTAGAAGAACTAAGGTACGCCAAAACTCGCCTGCTGACTGAATGAATGAATGAGGAAATCAAATGGCGTGTGCGGCTGAAAGAGGGCACTCGAGGTTCATTGAGAAAAACCTGGTCCTGACCAGGTTAGGTTAATAGAGTCTGTTACCACGGTTACTGACTGATAGCTTAAGTTACCTCTATCTCTGAAACAGGCTAGAGTTACCCCTCTTTCTCTGTTTTGAGTTACCTCCCTTTGTGAAACAGGAAACTCAGAGTTTCCCTCATTTCAGGTTGAATAAACTAAACCTGCTTTGTGAAACGGATCTCTGGTCCCTGAAGACATCTCACCTGGTGAAGAAAATCCAACAAAGGCTCTTCTTCCTCATGAAGTGACGGGCTACACTCTCCTCTCAGCTGCTTCCTTCCGGAAAACGGTATAAAAACATAAAAACGCACCACTAGACTAAGGGACAGCTTCTTTCCCAGAGCTGTCCTTTAGCTGCCAAATCCCAGTCTTAAAGGCATGATGAGTTAGTGAGTGTGTACTAGTGGACTGCGTGGGATTTGGCGCTGTACTGCCCTTTATTACACTTTTATTACATATTAATTTCCCTGTTAACATCTCCCTGCTACTACACAATTGTACACATCATCTTATTATTTGTACATATTTATAGTGTGTGTATTGCTGGTATTTTTAATATGTGTCTTTAGATATATTTTATGCATACTGTGCCTTGTGATGCCAAGACCTACCAACTATGTGTATGCATAATGTGATTAAAGAATTTTTGATTGTTTTTGGTACCATTTATCAATTTTATTTTTATTTTTGAATGTATTTCCGATTATGACAGCTTCAGTCCTCCATGAGTACTAACCAAACCAGGCGATAGCAAAGCATGACAGGTCAGTTCAATAACCCAAAGAACAAAGTGCAAACCTAAACATCACAAATTCCACAGACCAAGACATATCTGCATACTCCAGCTTCCTCCCACAGTCCAAAAACATGCTTGTAAAGTTAACAGGTGATTCTAAATTGACTGTTGACAGCTCAAAGTCTACTCGGATCATTGCATCATCTTTTCTATGCAAATACCCGACATATGGTTGTTTGCCAACCTAACGTAAAGCTGTGAAATAAGAAAAGTAAAAATACTAAAAGGCAATGAATAGTCTGTTTCCATTTGACACAGGATGCTAAGCAATTTCCAAAACTGAATGCATGACTACTGCAAACCTAACTTCATCCTATGCACCTGTCTCTGCCAGCCCTTAATAGGTGACGTGTCTTGAGTTGGAACATTTAAATAAGGAGGTAAAGCAGGAGAAAATGCAAAAAGCAGAGTTTGCAGGTGATTCTCTTTGCATTTGCTTGGTTTCATGATAATTTTGTTCTTGTTTTGTCTTTGATCAAACTAACTTTCCCTTATGTGCTTTATTATTACAGTGACCACTGATTTAAGTGAGTGAACACCCTGGTGTGTGTTATGTATAAAAGTAAAACTATTCATTATTCTAGCATTTTGATGACATTATAAAAAGCTGTACAATTTGATTTTCATATAGTTAAGGTGACGCTAATTTCACTTGCCCAATACTTTAAATTTAGATTATAGCACAAGTAGAGTAATGGAATAAATACACTTTTCACTAGTGATCAAGTCTAATCTGCATTGATTGTGCGTAAGTGAATAGATTTTGGTGAACCCATCTTTTAAGAGGTTATGTGTATGTTTTTTAAATTTTTTTATTGTTTCAGTAAAAGCTCTGGCAAGTAAGCAGCTTTGTGTGTAATCATGAGGTAATGTCAGGTAATCTTACACAACACACGTACGACAGTTTCATGAGACATGCAGCTGTGCTGTGACCTGAAGGAGAATGTTTGATTTGGTAGACAAATATTCACGCAAAACTCAAAGGCTTTGTACGCATGCTGACCAATTTGGCTGGCATGGAGACTGCCATCAATGCAAATGACGTTTCAGCACAAAGCCAGGACACAAGTTTTGCCTACACCCATGCCCTCCCAAAACATAAACGCACCACCCTCAACAAACATACTCTCACCAGCCAAAACAGTGTCTTTGAGACAGATGCACTCACTTACTTTGACTCTAATGTTGATGAGCTCCTGAGAGGTATGGGGCACAATTAGTTCTCTGTTAATTAGGTGCAACAAATCTGATAAGTAAACCCCTTTTTTAATTGTGCAGTGCAACTGCAACAGCTAAGGTAAGAACATTTTATTCAAATCGTTTTGTTTTTTTCATATATTTATTTGAAAAAAAATATACCTATTAAATTAGGTATGAAGAGAGATGAGATCCCCTTAATGTTGCAGAAAGTTAAATGTATGACTCTGGTGTGAATGATATCTCAGCAGAATATAAGTGAAAAACTTGACATGTTAAACATTGTAATGATCACACATGATGATTTTCAGTTACAAAGTCATGTATCCTCATGTATGAGTCTAAACTTTTAAATCTGAGTGCTCTTTTTGATGTTTCAGTGGCAACCATCAGCTTGTTGAAGTTCAAATTAAAACTCAACCAGTGAGGTTAAGAATTGTACAAATTATTCGTAAGATAAAGAAAACGTCAACCTCTGTTTTGTTTGCAGGATTTCCATCCATCCAAAAAACAAAAACATTGTTTTGTGACGCCATCAAGGTGGACTACGCAATTCATGAGTAATCGACTGGCAGTGAGGGATCAGGGTAAGCATACAATTGATTTAACATTACTTTACTGAGAAAGTTGTACCTTGAGTTTTCTTTCTTTGCTAAAATGACAGCTGAATGCAAAATGATTATCTTCATTTTTAATTGGAGATATTTTTGTTCAATGAAGTGAGTAAATAAGGTTTATACAACAAAAATTGAGCTGGTAGCTCATTAGAGCACCAGCTCAATTTTTGAGGCCTGCATATAAATTCTGCTGTTGGTCAGATTTGATATGCCCACAGTGTAACAGTGGCTGAAAAGAAATGGTGTTCTAACCCAACAAGAAAATGATGTGGACATGAATATTAATGTATGTGATACAGGGTATATGCTGCCATTTATGCAGGAAGGAAAAGAAGCAGTGAAACACCAACTTGTTTGTGTTCCTAGCTCAGATGCAAAAAAATGCAAACAGATTGGCTTGAATAAATACAAACCTCCAATTCAATGGAAGGAAAAACAGATAGCTGCTGATAAGTGTTTCATGAAAGCTGGTGCATAAAAAGTGGTCCATTCTGTGACTCTTCTGACAGAGTTAAATGACAGTAGATACTAAAAAATGTAATAACAAATGTCTGATTAAAAAAAAAACAAATAAATACATTGCAAGAATATTTACAGTGACATCCTGTAATATTTTAGCTATATTCAATTATAATGGGTTTTTTTTAGGCTCTGTTAGCCTAAATCCCTAGGGTAGGGTTTGTTAGTCATAAATGTGGCATTTATACATATTGCAACGAAAGAGACTGACTTATAAGAAATATGAGTATTTTCTTATATAAGTGACAATCCACTTTTTGAAAATGTAAACTGTCCTGACTGACACAAACTCTAAACATAAAGTGTTTTTTATTTAATGTGTTCTGGCCCAAAACTGCAGATATCTATGACTCAGCAAAGAGTGATATATTGTCCTTCGATGTCATGGTTTTACATCTTATTATCTGCTCAAGAGGCTCATTTCAAAAGGATGTGGGCAACTGTTTTTTGTTGTTGTTGTTATTATTGTTATTTTTTTCATTGAAAAATACCCAGAGGTCATTTCTGTCCACAACTCTTTTGGTCTCAGGAAAGAGGGAAGATTATTTGTTTTTAGATTGGCCATGAAGTGAGTGTTTAGTGAAAAGTGCTATTGGGAAGGGAACATGCATAAAAGCCATTATGTTTTTTTAATTTGAAAGCACATACATGTATTACTAGAAGTGTATGGTCCACTCTCTGTTTCACAAAGAGAGGTAACTTAAGTTCTCGGTCAGTTACCGTAGTAACAGAGTCTATGAACCTAACCTGGTCGGGACCAGGTTTTACTCAATAAACATCGAGTTTCTCTCTGTCTCCGCCCTCTTTCAGCCACACACGCCATTTGATTTCCTCATTCATTCATTCAGTCAGCAGGCGAGTTTTGGCGTAGCCTAGTTCTTCTAGTTCTAGAAGTCCATTAGGCACAGTAGGAGGCGAGTTTTTTCACGAACATGTCCTTTTGACAACGATCCCGTGGATGAAGGTGCAGCATTATTGCACAGATGATTAAATATTTGCCAGGAGATGTTTTAGCATTTCCAGACAATTATCTTTTTGAGCGGCACCATCAGAATTTTGTTGGAACAAAAGAAAAAAATTAATAAAAATGAAATTTGTATGAATAGGCTTAAAAAAGATATAGGCCTATTATATTTTATAAAGGCACTTGTGTCTTGGGGGTGGATTCCCTCAGCCACTGGCCACTGGCCAGCTCCTCTGCCTCCGTAAAAGGTGGCAGTGCTTGGCCACCAACCGTTTTATGGGCATCTGCCTTCTTTCTGTTGGCTGAGTAGAAGTCTGTGTTCGTTTAAATAGGCTTAACTATTTAACAGAACATGATATAGATGAGAAGACATTTATGTGTGTGAAAATAGCATTGTGTTATAGCAACTGCACAGTGAAATAGCCACTTAATATTTACTTTACAATATAAATCATGATCAAAATGAGGTACCTCCATGCTGAGGTCTCACCTGTTTGAACAATGTTTTTATATTTAATCTTAAACTGCTGCCAAGTGCGCTTCTCCCCCGTGGGATTGCACCTAAATGAAATCATTTCTAATTCGAGGTTGGTGAAAAACGTAGCCCGCCTGTTCCCCGTTGCCATGGTGACTCGTCGAATCGGGGCTCCATTGGTGCTGGCTTTTTAAAGTTGTGGTGCATGCGCTAAACTCAAGGTGAAACTACTCAGAGTTTACTAAACTCACTGAAATCAGTGTTTTCTATCTAAGAGTATATCAACTCAGAGTTCAGGATTAGACTCAGTTTGTTGAACCTTCTTTGTGAAACGGACCCCAGGTGGTCAACTTTATTATTTTGAATCATTCTCCAACACCCTGGTATGTCAAAATTCATGAGAATCTAACAACTAACTTCGAGAACATCAGGCAAACAAAACATGTATCAACCATTAACATATGTGATGTATACTGTAGCTTTGAGACTGACTTTGAGTTGTTCAAACCATAACAAGCTGAGGGTTGCTGTAATCTGTCTTTTATTCAATGTCCTAAAGTACTGCAGAAATATGTAATGATATAAGATGGTAATCGTATTTTCAGGTAACTTTCTTAATTAGTGATAATCTTGTGCATTTCTTTCTCCAGAATAACAATGTGGACAAGGGTATTTATTTGTCTGCTCGGAGCTGTGTTCATGTATGAGGTAGATATCCTCCCTTTTTCAATGTGTTATATTTTCGTAGGACTAAATTTAACAGAGTCTTGTTTAAAGTTATAATATAGTTTAATGCACAGCGTGTAACATATATAAACAGCCATATTCACTTACTTAAACTGAAAATGACAAATGAGAAAAAAACATATATATCACAATTTTTGGACAAAAAAAATAATTCTTGTATGTGCCTGTTTTTTGTCCTCGCAGGTCATTACATCAGGTGAGATACTTCTCTTCAATGATATTGAGGAGACTTAAAGTTTCAAAAAAGAGAGAAAAAAAAATCACAATAGAGTAACTGACAGCCTAATCTCACCATTATTTAAAATGTTCCATTTTTGTATGACTTATTATCCATTTAAAATTAATTGTCTCTTATTTTGTTTATTGCTGTTGAAGATATCTACATTTCTGAGCTGATGGTGGAAAGTAATGTCACGCTGGAAGCTCAGGATATCCTGTCAAGTTGGAATACGTCTTTCAACCTCCAAGTGGCCGGCACTGCACAATCTCACACAGTGACGCTTTTAGACAGAGAACTGGTCGCAGGTATATTTTTTTATCATTAAGGCAATAGAAAACCTCTGTGGTTAGCCACTCACAGCACCTGGTTGGGCCAAGAGAAGATTAATGCATCGACTTTTAACCCAAACTTAGTCCAATTGAATGGGCTAGATTTTTAG